>NC_035445.2:150081568-150395827 GCF_002127325.2 Helianthus annuus
AGTTGAACATAACTATCGAAATTTCTGTTTTGCGAAATTTCATCATCTTTTAGTCATAGTTCTTAATCCGAGTCTTTTGACTTTTAATCTGCGTCACCGTCTCTTGGTTTACGCATATACCCGTAGTCCTACCCATCTATCAGTTATTTTACCGAAGTCATTATTAGAGTCATCATTCCGACATGCATTAAGATTTCGTTTTGATTTATTCGGTGGTATTAGCGTAACTCGTCGCCTTTATTCCACCAATTCCTTAATCCTTCCATTTATTTTGTTTAACTTGTTCTGATGAACTTTATTACTTATAATAGTCAAACTTTATCCTTGTGCCTTAACATTCTTGTTTGTTAGTTTATAATTTTAATTACCTTGATTCTTATTGTAACCATAACAGAATCAATTCGTTTCGTTTTATTATTCCATATCATTGTATGAAATTTATCTGCATCGTTTATTTATATAACGAAGTTTCTGCATATTTTATTTGCTTTGGCCAAGTCTATAACCTTGTCCTTGTTATCTATTTTTATTGCAAATTTCCGGGTTCGGGTGTTATTACACTCTTTCCCAATACGTCAGTTATTCACTTTATTAAGTTCCCAGGTTCGAGTGTACGCGCACTCCTTCCCACGACAATATTGACCGTGATTACTTTTGTCTTGGTTTCATATGCTTACCATTGTTTATTTTCTTATGCATATATATATATATATATATATATATATATATATATATATATATATTCACTTAATTCGCCTGTTTCACTACTCATGTATGCCCCTATGCAACTATTGTTCACACTAGTATTGAATAAAATTTATAGTGAAATTAAATTTGTAATAAGCATACCTGGAACAACATCAGATTCAGCTTTAGCCTCCGCGGCTATCGTGTGGGAAGACCTTGTCTTCTCTTTCGGGGTATCAGGCTTTAATTTCTTTACGGGTCTTGGGTCCACATCCGACTCACTCCCGTCATCTTTTTCTTGTGAGAGACTATCTTTTAATTCAGTTATCATATCCTCTACTACTAGCAAAATTGTGGTTTGTAGTCTCTCGGCAAACTGTGGTAGACTGGCTTCTATTGCCTTTCCGACTTCCTCAGAAATTTTAGCTTCCACCTCTTCAGTTAATTGAGATGCTAATTCGCTCTCCGTTACACCGGACATTTCTTTCATCTCTTTGGTGACCTTCGGCACCGTATCATTATCGTTGCCTTCATCAATCATCTTGAATCTGGATGTTTATATTAATTGTTAAACATTTCATTTTGTATCATTTGCATCTTTCGCTTTGGTTTAGCCAAGTTCACTACTTGCTTAGACTATTCATGTTTGGTGCACTTTCCGGGTTTGAGTGTATTACTCGCTCTTCCCATGCACATCTAATCGTATTTATTTTTCTATATTTACTAAGTCTACTAAAAACAATTAGCTCTTACCGGATGCTTGATCAAGCTTGAACCGAACACTTTGTTGACAACCTTGAGCTCTGATTACCAATTTGTAACACCCGTATTAATTTAAAATGGATTTACTACTAAATACGCATTTAGTTAGCGTAAAAATGCGGGTTAGCAAAGGAATTGTTGTGTTTAATATTCTTGCATGACAAAAGTATTTAGGATTAACATCCTACTAGTTTGAAACATACAAAAATGACGACAAGAGTTACATGTTCACATTTGGTTAACACAAATTATATTAACGCAGAAGCTTCAAAAGTGTTGTGTTCGGTTCTTTGCCATATTTCTTGATCGCCATCCGGAGTATCACTGACATTACCTAACATCAAAATCAACTTAAATGTTAGTTTTGATAACATATAAACAAGTTCCAATATCAAACGATGAAAAAAAATCAAATTTCCAAAATCATGCCTCCCGCGTGTCGCGGAAGATGTCCTGTAACCTGTCGCGTGTCGCGCCCCAATTATAGAATCCTGTCGCGTGTCGCAAGGAAACAGATTTTCCAGCGGGTCTAGTTCCTGGACCTGCATATTTGCCCAGCACCAAATTTTCCAACAATTTCAACTTTAAAAGTTCATAACTTTCTATCTAGGCGTCCCTTTTAGCCGATTCTTTTTCCTATACGTCCGTTTTAAAATTACGGATCTAACCATGTGAATTTCCCTTAATGAAAAGCAGTTTACGAACAAATGATTTACAGATTCTCTAATACGATTGTTCGACCCATTAACTAACGTGCATATTATACAATTTACACTTCTTGGGCATTCTAGTTTCGTTCACCCATATCCCGGGCTTGTATCTTTTGAAGTATTCGAACCGTTTCACGGCTTTATGCTCGCGATCAACTTTCATGCTTATTTTCTACGAGTACAAGCATACCACTTTATTCGAGACTTACATTTAACTCATACCAATTGACCCGATATCACGGATTCATACTTGGTTTAATGTACCCATTTATCGCTAATTTGCTACCTAGCATTAGCACAATATGATATTCTAAATTTACTATGCACAAGATCATTTTATGAACATGATTTTGACCCGTTTGGTTGACAGGTGAAATCCTCACCTTAATGTAGAACCAAGCTGTTTATAACTGATATTTCGACCCGTTTGAGCGTCGAGTGAACTACACCACTTCATTGACACGTCAAACGCATATTCTACCTTTCAACACTATTAACACACTAAAATTTAAATGTATACTCATATTATGACGGAACCAAAGTCACGTATTTACCTAATTCATCAACACCGGTTTCTAACCATAATTACCCATTCCCGGGCTTGTCAACCTTAGCGTATCACGTCCATTCCTTGGTTTACGCTGTTATAACTCGAACTTAATGAGTGATGTTTAAGTCAATTCAAACAACTACCTATTCGACCATTATTTAACCAGTTTGGTTTGTCGAGTGGGTTACACCATTTCATTGACGTCCCAACACGGCTATTTTAAACAACATCATCAACAAACATATTCATTCGATTATTTTGACCCGTTTGGTTGTCGAGTGAGTTACATCACTTCTTTGACATACCAAACACAATCATTTACGCTATATCAATATCAAACATATCTACGACTAGGTTTATCTACATAAGTGTAACGAGACGACAAATCACGTACCTTTAAAGCACTTCTTTCAAACGCATGTCTTCACCGGCTTGTCCACTTGACGATCCGGATTCCTTTCCTATAGAGTTCAACCAATTATTATTTAGAACTCTTTCACAATATTTCACGCTTAATTTGCTATATCGTTCAAATATGCGTTTTTTTAGCTCCAATTTGCAATGTTAGCTTTCTCTTAAGCATTTTAACAAACACTTTAAAAGCGTAGTTTTTAAATAACCATTATCACATTTTTGTCTCAACTATTTAGCCGAACTTTTGTACCTTTTACAAATTCTTTACTTCTAGCATGTATATTATTATCAGATTTGCTTCATGCCAACCGTTAACATCAGTTTTCTGATTTCATTATTAAGATTCCCTATTATTCACAAAAACCCATTTAACACCTACATGGGTAAACATGAATATTCATAGTTTAAGCACCAATTTCACAAATTATTAGCTAGGGTTTACATCTAAACTTGTTTTTATTACAAGTTTCATCTAAACATCCCTAATCAAGCTCCAATTTTTTATTTTTATAATATACTTGGAATCCGAGTTGAATCAAAACAACATAATTTAGCATACCTTATGATCCCTTCATCGAGGTGATCACGAATTTGTGCTTGAAAATTGATTTAGAGCTGATTAGAACCATCAATTTGAAGGAAAGCTGCACGAACTTGGGTTTGTGGGGAACCCTTATGTCGCCCTTGGGTTTGGATCGACCAGACACACTCCTTTTTGTGTGTTTTGTGTGATTTATTTTGTTTTATTGTTTTAAGTTTTCTAATTTAACAAGTTTAGTCCCTCAACAATCACTTGGTTCTTATTTTAGGTATTTTAACCCACTTACATGTTATCACAAGACTCATAAATAACTGGGTTATTTATTTCCTAGCTAGCTTATTCTTGTTTGTTTTATACTTTATAATTCTAATATAAAGTTTATATTTTCGGGGCGTTACATGGTGTAACTTGTACATGATAACATGAAGTAAAAGTGAGTTTATGAAGCTTACCACTAGCTCTTGTGGCTAGGGAAATGGCAAAGAACAAGATGAAGAAGATGATGCAAATAAGGTGGTTAAAAGCTCCCTAGAAAGGTCCTTCCACTTCTAATGCTCAACACCTTCTTAGTTAGCCTCCATACACCTTTGAGTAGCCTTAGATCTTCTTGAATGATGAAGAAAAATAAGAGTGTTGTGGGATGTGGTTATGGCCGAAAGCACAAGGGAGGGAGAGGAGAAGAGATGAAATTTTTGAAAGTGTGAAATGATAGTGTTCATCACCTAATGGTTCCTTCATGTAATCTCCCAACATATCATTAACCAAAGGTTTTGTGTTTTAGCATCTTTGACTAAACAATATGTGGTCAACATGATCACCATGTGGGTCCCTCACGGGGATGGCTACATTGAAGGGGGGGGTAATATGTAAGTTTTTGGAAGATTAGGGGTTAGAAGGTAAGCTAGGGGTTAAGTATGATGTTTAGTGTGTTTAAGTGTTGTTATGATTTTTAATGTGTTCTATCATCATAACTAGCTTTAAAACACTAAAACTATGTTTCTAGTATATTTTTGGTGTTTTGGGTAGTGTCTGGTTAATCGTTCAATTGTCGGTTAGTTAAAGTGTTAAGTTGTGAAATTTACAAGGTATGAAGTACCTTTTGTGACATGTTTTCATTCCTGAAACTTTACAAGTTATTATGGATGTTAAATCATTATTTCTGCATGTTATTCTAGTGTTTAAATGCTGAATTTTGCTGAAATGTGCAGAATTTTGTGTTTAAAGTGCGTTTCAAATAGTTTTTAGTGCTTATTTTAGCTTCTAGAAAGTGTTAATATAAACCCTTGTTCACCCACTTGGGTTTTAATGTATTTTTTATATTGGACTTGTATCTAAGTCCTAAATCTATCGTTTAACTGGGTACTGAAGTTGCGCTAACACAGCTTGTCTAACCGGTGAGTTTACTAATCATTTCGACGCAACGCTTAATGTATTGCACAATGCGATAAATGAAGTATGTAACATGCATGATTCCAAATGCGTAACTTGCAAGCATATAATGTTGACGTTTAAACACATAAATGTAGGAAATAAATAATTATTAAAATAGTACGGAAATTAACGGTTTCGTGCCAGTTGTCACAGAATTCTACCAATTCCGATTACTACATAAGGCAGCACCCATATTTCATCTCCTCCCCTAAATTTTTTCGGGTAGTCCTCAAGTTTTCCAACTGAATTTTGCTGAAATGTGTAGAATTTTGTGTTTAAAGTGCGTTTCAGATAGTTTTTAGTGCTTATAACGTGAAGGATACAGGTACTGTTTTGACAATTTTTAAACTAATGGACTGTAATTGTTATCTTTAACAAACCATAGGGACGAAAAACGTAACTAACTTATTATTTATTTTAATTTTAATAACAGGGGCATTATGGTCATTTCAAATAAACTAATAGAATAACTGGATGACGTTAGTGTGGGTGGACTGTAATAGTTACAAAAGTGAAACCACGGGGACTGTTTTGACAGTTTTTTAACTAATGGACTGAAATAGTGATTATTGATAAACCAAAGACATGAAAAATGTAATTAAATCTATAATTGGTTTAAGCACACTCTTGTAAATAATACAGACAAGTCATTTTATTTGGACAACCTAGACACTATAACTAGATTAGGCACACCGTTTTAGTTAAAATAGAAGCATGATGGTTTCACTTTTGTAACTATTTCAGTCCATTAGTTTATTACAGACCACCCCACTAACACTATCAAGTTATTTTGTTAGTTCATTAGAAATGACCATAATGCCCCTATTATTAAAGCTACAAAATAAATAAATAAATAAAGAGTTAATTATGTTTCCATCCCCGCGGTTTGTTGAAAATAACTATTACAGTCCATTAGTTTAAAAATTGCCAAAATAATACCAATATTTTCACAACTTCCATCTTCAACTCACCAACAATGGCGGTTAACAGCTTCATCTATCGACTATCCTTTACTATACTATTCACTCTCTTTGTTTTCTCAAATCCATCCGAAAGATCATCTGCTCCGGCTTCACACCCTCTCCACTTCATCCATCTTCAACATCTCCCACCACCACACACATATACTTGAACGACGACCACCTCCACCACCCATTATACCCACCACCGTCATCAAACTTCCACACACCCCTACCCCCACACACCATGGCCATTTTCTTCAAACCAATCATCGGCTAACTCCTTTTCCATCGATGAATTCTACCAATTCCGATCAATACACAAGGCAGCACCCATACTTCATCTCCTCCCCTCAAGTTTTTCGGGTAGTCTTCAAGTTTTCCAACTAACGTCGATTGTGATGGGGAAGATTAGGTGGCCAACGATTTCGATTGTGATGGGGAAACTTATGTGGTTGGCGATTTCGATTATGGTGTAACTGGTTGACGGAGATAGATCTGACGCAGGTGGAAGAGACGGAGGAGATCCGGTTGACGGTGATACGACCGGGGGGGAGCGGTGGTGAAACTAACGCTCTGTTCCCGAGTTAACTTAACGAGAGATAAGAAAAGAAAGTAAAAGTGAGAAAGGAAAAGACGAGAAAGGAAGAAAAAAGATGTCTTTCCCACCATTTCTTCCCAAATCGGAAGGAAAGAAAAACTAAAGAATTTAGCCTAGTTTTCCTTTCATTTTTTTATCTTTTCCTTCCTTAAATGAAACTTGGGAACACGACATGTTTTATTTTCCTTTCTCTTCCTTCCTTAAATGAAACTCTGGAACACAAAATATTTTTAGTTTCTTTTTGTTTCTTTTCCTTTCCTCCCATTAGTAAACTCTGGAACATAGTGTAAGTCGTTGGAACAGAGTTGTGGAGCCAGAGCAGGTGATGTTCTGGCAGGTACTGAAGAAACGGGGAGAGTATACATCGAATTAGCCAGTCCCAACTCACCGAAATGTTGTCGGCGATCAATCACCGAGCGGTGAAACCAAATCCCCGAAGGGGTCACCGTTATGATACCGTCCGCCCTTAGGCGGGCAAAGGATGGGATGAGGGCACTAATGAGTGTGATGTGGCCAGGGGCGCTAAGATTCTGTACATCAAGTTATACTCTCAAGCTAGTGCGCAAAAACAGGAGTCTAGTACACAGGCATATACTAATTATTCCATATATAAGTTTGCAAGTTTTTTGTGCATAGCAACTTGTACATTATGCTTTGTGAGTTTTTCAAAAAATAAAAGTTGAATTTTTTACTTTTAACCAAAAGGTTTTTCCTTTTTCAATTTTAACCCTACATAATTTGTTTTTTAACTTTAACCCAAAACTTTTCATTATTTTCAATTTAACTTCGCAACTTTTGTCACTTATACTTTTCACCTTTCGCAAATTTTCGTTTTACGTATAGTTCTAAATTTTTCGAGTTAATATGACGCAACGTGCATGTGTGGTTCAACGTTTTTTCCTCTATTTTTCCATGTTTGACAGGTTCGTTGCAACACGCATATCCTAAGTCGAGTCAATGTTGGTGGTCGATGACGGTTGTGTGACATTAGTACTATTGGACACACTGTTTTACGCCCCTCCGCAACGTGGGGTGTGCTTTGGGGGGTTTTCAAAGAAAAAATGGTTATGCATATGGTTGTCGTAACGTTGGCTTTTGGGGTTTTCCAAAAAAAAATTATTTTTTTTACTTTTCACCCTAAAATATTTCATAAATTACTTTTAACCCAAAACTATTTATCTTTTGTAATATATTCTCATAACTTTTTTTACTTTCAACTTTAATCCTTTATAGTTTTCATTTTCCGCAAATTTTTCGCTTTATGCTTGGTTCTAAATTTTGTGACTTAACACATCGCAATGTGCGTCTTTGGTTTAACGTCTTTACGTTTCGTTCTAAATTTTACGAGTTAACACGACGCAATGTGCATGTGTGGGTGAACGTTTGTACATCGTCTATGTTTTCCCCGTTTGACATATTTAACATAACGTGCGAGTTCTAGATTGACTTAGTAATAATTAAGGAATCCCCGCCGCATTGCGGCGGGTCGCAATCCTAGTTTGTATAAAATTCATGTGGGTATTTATGACAATAAAAACATAATTTAAAACCATGACATGTACCAAAAACAAAATACTTTTGTGATTTCACTATCTTTAACCCAATCCAGCAAAATCCCTAATGTACCATGGTTACATACTCTCAACACCCACACCAATTCTCAACCTCAAGTTATCATCTTCAACAACCATGCTCTAACCTTTCTTCCTCAAAAAACCTCTAAACAATGTCCTCATCAATGGCTTTTATCTCCTCAACACCAACAAATCTTCCATCTTTTTCATCTTCCTCCAAAACCCACTTCCCAATCAACCCATTTCTCTCTCTAAACCCTCAAAGTCGCCTGCTTTTTGTGCCTGTTAGAGCTACTGAAAATGGGTCTGGAGCGGCCATTGTTGTGGAGGGAAAGAAAGATTTTGAGACGAAGGAGGATCCGATCGGAAATGGAGCCCCGGTAGCGGGTGTGGTGGATGAAGTTGTGGTGTTTGAAGATCCGAAATGGGTTTCGGGTACTTGGGATTTGAAGCAGTTTCAGAAAGATGGAGCTACTGATTGGGATGCTGTTATTGATGCTGGTGAGTTTGTGCACACCAGGTGTTTGATAAAAGTCCTTTTTTATAATATTTATGTGTTTGGGATTTAGATATTAATTTGAGTATAATTAAGGGTTATTTAGGAAGCCTGTTTAGTGTATTTACATGAAATTAAACTAATTTTACTTCAGTTTGTGGACAAAATCTTGAATTGCATTCAAGTACTATCAAAATTAGCCTAAATTGTTCTTTAAAGTTTCTTTGATTTCCTGTTTGATAAAGGGGTTTCCTGTACAATATTGACTCTAATGAAGATGGTATTAATATATTATGATAATGCTTGAAGTATGTCTTGACAATCTTGATGTTACTTTTCTAGAGGTTAAAAGAAGGAAATGGCTTGAAGACAATCCGGAATCTTCCAACAATGATTTCGCTGTAGTTTTCGATACCTCCATTATTCCGTGGTGGGCGTGGATGAAACGGTTTCATCTTCCTGAAGCCGAACGGCTCAACGGTTAGTCCATCAATATATCACTCTTTTGCTTATACTGATAACAAGCAGAAATACTAAAGTATTCAAAGTGAAACGAGAATGATCATCTGTTATAGACAATCTTTCCAGGCATGCATAACATTGTTCTATATAGCATGAAGTTATTTTTTATGGGTTCAGTCAAAAATTCAAAGCTTGATCCAACATACCGAAATTCCCTAACTGAGGTAGCGCATAACCACAGGAACTCCTTGGTTATACGCGTTTTAAAATAAAATAAAATAAAAAGTACAAAAATCTTAAAAGTCCCAAATGATGTAATTTGTACCTAACGCATCATGCTTGATTCGAGATTTTAGTCAGCTGATCTTGAGATGCTCACGAGCAGCCTGGCTCATTTACACCCCTATAATTAGGGGTGCAAACGAGTCAAGCTGCTCGAGATCGGCTTGAGAAAAAGTTCGAAACGAGCCGAGCCTGAGCCAAAAATAAAGGTCGTTTATTTATCAAGCCCGAGCGCGAACCTGGCATGTGAAGCTCGTCGAGCCTTAGTGTAATATTAGTTTTTATTAATTATTTACCCCTTATTTAAAGTTTTCTAGTAAAGTAGCTGAGCTGAGCTTATTTAAACTTGTTTACAAGCTGAGCCCGAACCTAAAAATAAGCTTGTGTACTAAACAAGCCCGAGCCTCACTTATCGAGCTCGCGAGCCAAAACGAGTCTATTATTTAAATTATTTTTATTTAATATATTAATTAGTATATAATAAACGAGCCAAGCTCGGCTTGGCTCGGCTCGTCTGCACCTATAATGTTCCCACTAGTTCATTGAATTGGCTAACTGAGTTATTTGTTCCTCATAACACATTTAACCGCTATTTTGCAGGCCGGGCTGCAATGATAGGGTTCTTCATGGCTTACTTTGTGGATAGTTTGACCGGGGTGGGTCTAGTTGACCAAATGGGAAATTTCTTCTGCAAAACACTTCTTTTTGTAGCAGTAGCCGGTGTTCTTTTGATCCGAAAGAACGAGGACATTGACACCTTGAAAAAATTAATCGACGAGACTACCTTTTACGACAAGCAGTGGCAAGCAACTTGGCAAGACGAGAAGAAATAATAGCGAGTGTCGACAATGAAGTCAATCTTTATGATAAAGTTTGAATCTTTAAAGTTTGTTGTAGATCAACTTTCTTGTAGCCCATGTTTTAATGGTTTATTGGTGTTTAATTGTTTATGTAATGTTATATTTGGACAGTATAAGATCACAACAATTATGTGGTTGAATTTGTTTCTATGTCACATATTGGGGGGTTGTACTTAGGGACAGGAAGTACAACCTTTTAATGCATAAAAAGAAAACAAATCTTTGTTAGGTGCCATAACTTTTTAGATGTTGAGATGTATATTTTTCAAACAACAAAATCGTGATGGTTTAATACTTTTATTTGTCTAGTTCATTGAATGGTTGTCAACGTCACAAAAAAAAAAATAAAATAAAATAAAACAATAGCTTGTTTTTCAACTTCATATACTCGACTTTTTGTGTGTATATATTTGACAATTTTAAGATGATTGTATATTCCTCTTTGTTAAAGGTTTTGTGTTTAAATGACTAATGTTTATAATATGCCTTATGCTATTCTCGCACCTTTAAATCTTATTTTTACATTTTTTCACTGTATCTCTTTCTATATATGTATGTATGTATGTATAGAAAGAGATAGAGGGAAACGGTGTGTGTATATTTACTCCCTTATAACATCCATAGCATGTGTATGTATTAATAAATCTCTATGTAAGATGTTTAATTGTGATGAGAAAGGGTGTTAAAAAGGTTGTTTTGCTGGTCGTTTTTTGACTTTTCCGTAAGGGTGTGGAGTCTGACACGACATGAAATTCAGGGTTTGACTTTAGTCTAAATGGACTCATGTCAGTTTTATAGGTTGACCCGTTTAATGTATTTATTTATTTATTTGTTATTGAAATGTGTTTATGCAACAACTTAAATTATTAGGTTTTTTGTTTTTTTTCCCAAGTTTTAAAACTTAACCAAATTGACATTTGTTAAACATAATTGCCTAAAAAGATAAAAATAATATGTAGATTTCGGAAATTTGAACTATTAATATGTAAAACTAATTAAATAATGTTTTTTTAGGGTTAAACGTGTATTAGTGTCAATTCGTGAATACATGACACAGTTCGGAATGATATGCGTGGCAAGATTTTCATGTTCGTGTAAAAAACCAAGTTCGTGTTAAGTTTAAACCCTCAACTCATGAACACGATCTGTTTAACAAGTACAAAAGAGACGAGAAATCGGGTTGCATAGATATGAACATCATACATATTCAATGTTTTGCTTTGTCATATGCTAGGAAGTGGAGTGAATCGTCAGCAAAAAAGAAGAAAATCAAAGAATCGTCAGCAAAAAAAGATGAGCACAACTTGTATTTATCAAACTTCCTGGCCCATTACACTTTTTATGACGTGGTTTGTGAGGTGTTATTGGTTCTTTTAATGATTCTTTAAGTTGTAATAATAATAATAAATAATAGTTGAGTATAATAACATAGAAAAGCATTAGTAACGCAATAGAGGCCAAATACCTTCACATCAACTTTGGCATTGGAAAACCATGAGTTCCGTCACCCTCTCTTTTTCACCGCAGCCTTCTCTCATCTACATAGTCAATTAGTCATCGACGAGGCGACGTACCCAATTACAAATGCTCTTAGACCATGTGTAGTGGTAAGCCACGTAAATTGGTCTTTACCATGTGGCGTCCATGTTAGCATAAGTGTTTCACGAGGTAAATTGGTGTAGTGGTGATGCATGTGAAATTAATGGGTTAAATATAGATTTGAAATTGAAAAAGAAAAAAAGAAAAATTGGGATTGGGTAATGAACAATCTTTATCTCGTGGCGTAAATCACGAGGACATGCCAAAAAACACAAACAACATGAAGATAGTGCGGTCTTATGCCTATGATTGCATGTGGTTGGTGGATCACGAAATCACTATACATGGTCTTAACATACATACCCCCTCCTCCCAATCGTTGACTTTTTAACAATATCCATGCCCCTCTATTCTCTGGCATGAGGCTACATGGTATGGTGACTATCCTCTCTTGGAGGATGATGTGTCACCTAAGCGCCACATCATAGTGCTCTTGAGGATGGTCCATCCCACAAAAACAATGGAAATGGAAGGATGATCCTACCCCACCATTTTCCTTGTTTTGTTTTTTTTAACATCCTCTTTTTTTCATATCTTCTTTATAAAATTCATTTTTAAATTTAAATAAACATACGGTAAAAAAAGTAAAGTAGCTTCTTTGTCTCGGTTTAATTTTGCTCGTCTAGTTTGTCGTTGGGACGACGCTTCAGAGTTTTCATCATCCGCCATGAAGATCTGAGCCGCATACATAATCATGTTTTCGAAAAATGCGTCATTCCCACCCGAAGATGATGAATACCATGTCGACGAAGAAGATGAAGAAAGTGAAGAAGGTGAAGACATGTTAAATTTTGAGAGAGAGATGGGGTGGTAGTAGGTAAAAAATGGTATAAAAATGTTGAGTTTATATAAAAAGGGAAGAGTGCTTATAAAATGTGTGAGAGATATGAGATTGTAGTGGGTGAAAAGGTGTGAAAAATAGTGTAAAAGTGGTGAATATTTATAATATTTGGTATGAATTTGGTAATTTTTTAAAAAATAGCCGTTTGGTTTGGTGTTGAAATTGGATTTTTTTTTTCAAACGGTCAAAACACATGGGAGAATGAAAAAGTTTGTCATTTAGTGCTCCGTTTCCAACGGCTTGTGGGCGACGAGGAGGACGAGGACGGGGGACGGGGAGGGGGGACGATGTTTGGACCGGCGCCGATCCTGGACGGAGGGGGACGACCCCCAATACCGTCTAGCCTGAGTGTCACTCGTCGCAATCATCTAATGGCATACTCAAAACTTTAGTTACAAATCAGACAAAATATGTTGTGAGTTGGTTTGGGACTCGTATCTTTTCGCAACCCACTTTTGTCATGGTTATAAAAAATTTGATTCAAAATCGAAAGTAAAAACAATTAAAACAAATAGCCCTCTTGTGTTAAGCTTCAAGAATAAACTCTTCAGCAAAGCCTTAAAAGACAAAATAATCTTATTTAATAAACGAGCACGAGTCTAAGCTTCATTTATCGAGCTCAAGTAGATTCGCGAGCCTAGACGATCTATTCTTTTTGTATAATGTGAATTTGATGTATAGAGTACAAATTTACTAATGGATATTATATATAATTAGTGTTAATACTCGTGAATTTCATGAGACAAGGAAAAATAATACGGTGTGAAATAATTGAGAAAAAATATATATATTCAAAGTTTTATCAACAACACACCCAATTTGTTTATAAGCAAATACTAGGTTAAAACCCCGTGTATTACACGGTTTGTATAAGTATAAATTTATATAATAAATAATAAAAACGATCTATCTTTAAAAAAAAACCCGTGTATTGAACGTATTGAACAAAATATAATGTCATATATTAATACATACAGTCGTCATAATTTATCTTTCAAAAATGAACTTTGATTTACTATTTACTTATTATAACATTTTATTTGTTTTTAATATTTACTATTAGCTTAAAAACAGATGTATTACATGGTTGAATAATATTGTCATGATGCATTCAAATTATGAGATACAATTATTTTAGTTAGTTTTAAGGACCTTCATGCTTGTTTATTTATTTTGATAGATAAAACACTCGTCTCAATTTTGTATTCAAGAGAGTTTATGGTACAAAAAGATGGAGATCGATCCCCACATTTTTATGTATTTCATATTTTTTTATGAATTATACCGTAAGAAATAAATTCTCTTTGAATGGAGTATAGAATTGTTATATTTTTTAAAATGATGTTCTTTCTAAATGTTGATGCAACGTGCGATGAATGATGGGTGCAAACCAATTATAACACCACGTCTAACATTACAAAGGAGAAACTAATTTGTCTAAATTTGACACTTGGAAGAATTGTGCGACTATAACGGTGAGTCCAAACCATTATAGTGATGCATCTAAAAACACTTATAGTTTGATAAAAGCATATGCCCTGGACCTAGAATTATTTAATTCTAGTGAAAGAAAAAACAATAATGCAATATAATCTAATCTAATTCTAATAAAGGATTCCAAATAATGTCACGTGGAGAAAGCATGAGGAAGTGACACGTGTTAAAAAAGATTTTTGTTTATTAATATAGGAAGATTTTAATAATATAAAAGATGGTTGTTGATTTTGCTTAATATAAAAGCCACTTAATAAAAACAATAGTAAAAACAAAAAACTGCAAAATGTTGGATTTTTCTCAATTAAGGTACATACGTATGTTTTCGTTTGTTGGAATATAATACTTTTTAATTTTTTTTCATAAAGAAATATTATTTAAAACAATTATTGTTGTTATTATTATTAATATTATTATTTATCTTTTTTATATAGTAAATAAAAGTCTTTTATAAAAAAGGTGTATCCTTATCTAAATTTTTGTTTAAAATTATTTATAGAAAAACAAATATTTATTCTTATCTAATTTTTAGTTTAAAATTATTATTGTTATTTAACATAGATAAATAGAAAAATAATGTGAGAAGACATGAGGAAGTGACACGTGTCAAAAAAGATTTTTGTTTATTTTTCATAAAAAAATATTATTTAAAACAATTATTGTTGTTATTATTATTAATATTATTATTTATCTTTTATATAGTAAATAAAAGTCTTTTATAAAAAAGGTGTATCCTTATCTAAATTTTTGTTTAAAATTATTCATAGAAAAACAAATATTTATTCTTATCTAATTTTTAGTTTAAAATTATTATTGTTATTTAACATAGATAAATAGAAAAATAATGTGAGAAGGCATGAGGAAGTGATACGTGTCAAAAAAAAAAGATTTTTGTTTATTAGGATAGGAAGATTATCCAATACAAAACTTTAATAACAAAAAAAAATTGTTTGTACTACGGATAAAACTAAAACCAAAACATAAACAAATGAGCAAAAATAAGTTTACCTATTACTAGTATATAGCTTTGCAATGAAATTTGTGACGATAAGTGTAAATAAAGATTTTAGAATTTTAGAGTAAAGTGGTCTGGGTCTATTTGACCGGGTTTGAATCGGACAAAAATTAACACGTTTTGACTCCTTACCCAATACACATATGAATATTACCTAGAATCTCCACTTCAAAAAGAAACCCACCAAGGTATATTAAAAAACTTGGAAACTAGGAATTTTAATACCCGGTTTTCAAGAAACGGCACTAAACCCTACTCGAACCCAAGTACATAGGGTATAATTTTTTTTTGTTAAGTAACCGTACCTGAACCCAAGTATATAGGGTATAATTTTTTGGTCTAGTAACCGGATCCGGACCCAAAGCGGTTATAACATTAACCGATTCCATGACCAAACCTGTTATTAGAAATACCCGGTTTATTCACATCTATTAGGGTTGTGCAACAGTTCAGAACCGAACCAGAACCGTTATATGCAAACTATAAGAACCGGACCGTATTTTAATGGTTTTGGTTCGGTTCGGAACCAGGTTAAACGGTTCTTGCCGGAACCGGTTGTCAATTAAATAAAAACAAATCAGACCGTTTAAAAATATAACTAAAAATTGCAACATCGAAAGTTTAAATCTTCCAACGTAATCGTAGAATAATAAAATGTTTCAAACCATAAAACGAAAGTATACAATGTTAAAAATGAAAGTTAAGTAAAACAAAACTTTTACTTAACCATCATAAAAAGGTCATTCAAACATTGTGTAAAAACTATTTCTACATTCTTTAATCCTAGAAACATACTTTTAAATATAATATTTAAAGTTTAAATAAATTATTGATTTTTTGAATATAATATTTAAAGTTTGAACCCAAACCGGTTCTAGCGGTTCCTTAACCGGACCATCGGGTATAACAAGAACCGAACCAGAAACCATTTTCTCCCAGATGTAAGAACCAGAACCGGACACTAAATACAACAATATAGTTCGGATTTGATGGTTCCTCGGTTTTGACGGTTCAGAACCGTAAATTGCTCGGCCCTAACCTCTACACATAATACTCAAACCCAAAGAGCCCAAAGGCAGAGCCCATAATGAACCAAACATAAAGTGTTTGGGTCCAGATTACTGGGCCGAAGTCTACAATCAAGTGTATGTATAAATCCAAAACCCACTCTAGGGTTTCGTTTACAGATCGAAAGGTAGGGTTTCTCTAGCAGCCGTTACCCCTTCTTCATCTGCTCACAGCTCGTAATCGTAACAATGGCCGTCGGGTACCACCGTCTCTCCATCACTTTCGCTCAAAACCTTATTCATTTGATCCTTATCTTACGTTTATTCGTGTAATTCGTATTGTGTTTGAACAGGAAGAACAAGAGAATTTCCAAGGGAAAGAAGGGAGGCAAGAAGAAAGCGTGAGTATTCATTAATTTTATTGAAATTTGTTGGAAATTTTTTAGTGTTTTGATTTGATGATGTGTGTAACAGTGCGGATCCGTTTTCTAAGAAGGACTGGTATGATATCAAAGCTCCGTCACTATTCAGCACCAGAAATGTTGGCAAAACCCTAGTTACTCGTACTCAGGGTACTAAGGTAAATTGCATTCATGCTTTTTTATTTAAATAAATGAATTTAGTACCTGCTAGTGTACATGATATGATCTAGAGCTTTCATATAGGGTTGACATACTGTTAGCTGTAATCTGCCCTTTTTATGTTTCATAGTGTTAAAAATAAGTATCTTTAATTACAAATGCATATATGCTTATGTTTCAAATATTGGCACTTTTGAGTTTTGACATTTGTTATTACTATTAGATTTATTTATATTTTACTGAACCTGTATCTTAAATATCGGCGCTTGACCGCTATTTGATTTTGGAGCGTTTTAACTTTATGGATTGTAACTATTTACTTACACATGTGTTGGTTCTATAAATTTGTTAATATCTTTCTTTGAATTTATAGAGATGATCAAGCACTTCATTTTATCGTAATTTTTTACCGTAATAAAATTTTGAAAATAAAAGACTGGAATGATTCTTTTTGTTATTGCAATATTTAGGGTTCTGCATAGATTCAATCTTATGCATATACATTGTGTATATTCTGCAGTTAATTTTCATTATACTACTTAAAACATTCAATCTTTGTCTTTGAAGAGTTGTTTCTGCATAAGAATCTATCAAGTTTCGAGAATTTTCTATTATATTGCTTTAGAAATGAATATCCAAATGTTTATTGTTTTATCAGATTGCTTCAGAAGGGCTAAAACATCGTGTTTTCGAAGTATCTTTGGCTGACCTTCAAAATGATGAGGACCATGCTTACAGAAAGATCCGTTTGAGAGCTGAAGATGTTCAAGGAAAGAATGTGTTGACCAACTTTTGGGTATGTCACGTATTCCGTCATTTTTAATTTTTTTTGTTTTATATCTAGTTAACAATATCCTAAGCACAACAATTTGCATTATTTAGGGTATGGACTTCACAACCGATAAGCTGAGGTCACTCGTTAAGAAATGGCAATCATTGATCGAGGCTCATGTTGATGTTAAGACAACCGATAACTACACCCTGAGAATGTTCTGCATCGGCTTCACTAAGAAGAGGGCCAATCAGGTGAAGAGAACTTGCTACGCACAATCCAGCCAAATCCGACAGGTGCATACGAACTCTTTTGAGTTTTCTATTTGACAATTATGGTTGCAGTGCATCATAAATAAGTATTAAGATACTATGTTGCTAATTTTTTGTTTTATGTTTTTTACTGTAAAAGATTCGCAGGAAGATGAGGGAGATCATGGTGACCCAAGCACAATCTTGTGATCTAAAGGAGTTGGTTCAAAAGTTCATCCCTGAATCCATTGGTAGGGAGATTGAGAAGGCGACATCCAGCATTTATCCGTTGCAGAACGTTTTTATCCGCAAAGTCAAGATTTTGAAGGCGCCTAAGTTTGACATTGGGAAATTGATGGAAGTAAGTTTTTATATTCTTTTGTTATAAAGTTTCATTTTTAGATAATTATTTATTAATGTGCAAAATAAATAAACTTTTTTGGGTTAAGCTCGTCGTGTGAAGGCTTGACCTACCAAACACTACTTTGACCGGTGATGAACAACACGATTTATGGTTCTCTACTTTTTACGATGTGTAGGTTCATGGAGATTACTCTGAAGATGTAGGTGTGAAGGTAGATAGGCCTGCTGATGAGCCGATTCCTGAAGCGACCGAGGTGATTGGTGCTTGAACAATAATTTTCTACTTTTTATTTTCTTTTAATTTGTTCAACCTCAAACAATATCAGGTGATGTTTTTTTATAGAAATTAGCATTGCTATTTTGACTTGAAGTTTCTATATCCAGTTTCTTGTTTGACATCTTGTATTATGGAGCATTGGTACGTCTGAAATGAGTTATGTATTTTGTTTGCACGTATTTTGGTATCGATGTTTTAAATACCGGTATGAACTGGCCTGTTATACTAGACACGGCTACGATTAAGGCCGGTAAAACGAAGACACCGCATAAGTTCTAAAACTGTCAGTAAGGTTGGTTCTATCGGTTTAAACCGTTAAAAACCTGCTGTACACTTTGTAGAATTTGATATCCCTGACCTTTGGGTGTGGGGCACACTACTTGAAATCATAACGTCTTTTTATAATTTCTGCACTGGAAGTAGGGTGTTCTTCAGGTTTCGGTTATTTGGACCTAGTTGTTTGGGTTTTTTGTTATGTCAATCCAATTCATAACCCAACCCAAATAAGATTTGGATCGGTTTTAGGTTTATTTAGGTCGGGTTAATCGGTATAAGGTTTTTTAAATACAAGTTGCAATGCGTACTTATATAAATTAACTTGACATGATTAATATCGAGTAAAAAGCACAAAATGTGAAATAAAAACACTCCTAATATGATATTTCATTCAAACCCATGCGTTAAACATATATATTAACTTAATGAGCGACAAATACAATAAGCACAAAACCAAACCGTATCAACCGAACTAAATTTTTTTAGTCGCTAAAAAAACGGCAAAACATCATGTTTAAAATATATGCGACTTTTATAGTTATTATCTATGTATTATTGTAATTGACTATTTTTATGTAATTCGAGTTAATCGGGTCAAGCCGGTTAACTTTTTTTCAACCCAATTACCGACCCGAATACTACGTTCGGGTTTTGGTTTCCATCTTGTTTGGGTTCGGGTTAATAGGGTAACACCATAATCGGGTTCGATTAACACTGCATACGACTCACTCGAACTCTTCACCGGCTGCCCTACAAAGATCAACTCCGTCAAATCCTATGACTCAAACCTCATCGCTTACGCCGGCGGATCTCTCCGAACCTATGGTCCAGAATCCTCCACCTCATCCGATCGTTCATCTCAAACCATAGAACTAAAACTAGAACCATACGTGCTCGGTGCTTCAACGAACTGTTAATGGATTTTCCAGGAGACCTATGCTGGCTATGGAGGTTTTGACATCTAGAGAGCTGTTGAGAGAACATTTTAGGTAAAAAGTTTGAGCAATTGGAAATATGTTGGCGTAAATGGGTTTTGAGATCTTTTAGTTGCTCCTGCCATTGTTGGATTGAAAAAAACATGGGGTTTTACAGTTAAAGAGAGGTGGGTGAGTTGGGTTGGAGGTGGTGGTAATGGTGGTAGAGCTGGCAATTCTGACATGAATACGATAACACGACACAAACCTATACAAAGTTAACAGGTTTCGTGTTTAACCTTAACAGGTTTCGTGTCTATAACAGGTCGACACGATAAGACCTGTTTAATTTCGCGTCTCGTTTGTGTTTACGTATTTCGTGTTCGTGTCTTATCGTGTTCGTGTTTTAACAGGTTGTGTCCGTGTCTTAACAAGTCATGTCAAACACGATATGGCATGTTAAGACTTAAGAACATTATACAATACCTGTTAATGGCTAAATATCAAACATATAGTAACAGGTCATGTTCATGTCTTAACATGTCTTGTTCGTGTCTTAACAGGTTATATGATACGTTGGTAAATTTTTCGTGTCTTAACAGGTCGTTTCGTGTAACCTGTTTATTATCAGGTTTATGTTCGTGTTTGGAAAATCTGACATGATAAGATTTCGTGTCATGTTTATGTTTACCTGTTTCGGGTTTGTGTCTTATCGTATTCGGGTCTTAACAGGTCGGGCTGACACGATATGTCAGCCAGTGGTGGTGGTAAGTGGGTGGTGGTGGTCTGAAGGTTAGAGAGAGAGAATACTAATTTATTGTATTTTTATATATATATTTTTAATATTATTTTGCACAATATCCCAATAGTCCATAGATATTAAATATTTGCATAAGTGTCTATGTAATGGTAAAAAGACAAATATGTCATATGTGAAAGTCACATGGCCAGATTTAACAGAAAATCAGAGCCGGCCCTGAGCAAGTGCAGGATGGGCTTGTGCTCAGGGCCCAAACCAATATAGGGCCTGAAAAAATTTTAAAATTTATTTATACATATATATTTTAAAAAAAATCTGTATGTTTTTATAAATATATCCTTAAAGGGTCTGCGTATAACAAAAAAAATGTTAAGTGGGTATGTGTTATAAGTGTGTACATCATATATGAGAATGAGATAGGTAACCCTTAAAAGTTAAAAGGCCCAATGGCCACTCTGTGCCTAATTAACAGGCCCAGGCCCCAATTGGTTAATAAACAAACGTATTTCAAAAATTATAACCCAATTTTGGGCGCTGCTGGGCAATAGAAGAAGTCAGAACGTCGATCATTCACGCTGGTCACTGGGTTCATTCATTCATCATCATCGAAGCGGAGGAGTGGATTGATAGGTCGAAATCGAGTGAAGAAGGGGTTTCAAAGGGAGATTCCAGGGTTTTGTTGGGTGGATAATCTTGAGATTAAGGTATAAAATTCTTGAGATTCTTGTTTTATTTTAGAACCTTTAGTCTTATTGTGTGATTTCATATGTTTAGGGTTTTTAATTTTTATATATTTGATTGAATGATTGATGGGTTTATCTTAAATTAAGATTCGCGAATAGGGCCCAAATTTTTTATCTCGCACAGGGCCTTTTTTTTTTTGGATTTCCGAAGACGGCCTTGAGAAAAATCTAACTGTTAGAGTTAAAGGACAAAACGTGCAAAATTTTAAAACATTAAGTACAAAACACATCAATTTTAAAGATAAAGGATACCGTCTCAGAAAACTTGCGATTCACTCTTGATTTTTTTTCTTTGTAACGAATGTTTTTACAAAGGCACTTTTTGTATTGTCACTAGTTAATGCTCGCCCGCGTTGCGGGACGATAGCCGAATAATGAGCGAGTATTAGTCAGCTCATTGATACAAAAACAATTAAATCGAGTCAACCAATTAAAATAGAACACTTTTATAGTTTTGATAAAAAAAAAACTAAAATAATGGCAATATTGTAATTTTTAACTGAGGGGAAAATTGTATTTTTTGACTGGGGTAAATCGTAATTTGCCAAAAGCTAAAGTAATGGCAGTACTTTAAATTTGAACTAGGGGCAAAATGTAAATTTTCATAGGGGCAAATTCGTAATTTTGAACTTGGGGTAACAACGTAATATAAATTTGAACTAAGGGAACAATCGTAATTTTAAGATGGAGGCAAAAGCACAATTTTATTTTGAACCAAGGGCAAAATCGTAATTTTGAGTTGGGGGGAAAAACGTAATTTTATTTTGAACTGGGGAAAAAACGTAATTTTTAATTGAGGGCGAAATCACAATTTTTTAAACGGAGAAAAATCACATTTTTGAACAAAGGGCAAAATTGTATTTTTTAGCTGGGGGCAAACACATAATTTTATTTTGAACCCGGGGCGAAAAGGTAATTCTGAGCTGAGTGCAAAACCATAATTTTATTTTGAATGGAGGGAAAAATCGTAATTTTGAGATGGGGACAAAAGCGTAATTTTATTTTGAGCTGGGGGCAAAACCGTAATTTTAAAAAGGGACAAAAACGTGATTTTAGAATGGATATAAAATAATAAACTGGTTGGTCCAATGGGAGAGTGTCAGGCAAAGTCGTAATTTTGAATTGAGGGCAAGAGCGTAATTTTGAGATGGAGCCAAAAAGCGTAATTTTATTTTGAGCTGAGGGCAAAAACGTAATGGGGGAGTGGCCTATTCCCCCAGCTTATAAATGTATACGTAGGATAATTTTATAATGGATATAAAACAATAAACGTGTTGGTCTAATGGGGAGTGCCAGACTATTCCCCTAGCTTATAAATGTATACGTAGGATGTATACGTAGGATAATGGCTGACGCAATTGGGCTAGTGAACGTGGGTCAGTTTCCTTAAAAGAGAATTGATGTGGGTGTATAGGAGTTGTCGAGCTACTCGAAGCTGGGCCCAATTTGTCATGTGTCGTTTTCTTGATTTGAGATTGAAGAAATGGGCCCGAGCCTTGATTACACAAACCTGAACATTGTAACAATCGTTCCTACATTTAGAGGTGTGCACAAATCAGTTATTAAAAAAAAAAAAAAAAAAAAAACGGGTTCGGTTATTAACCAATTCGGTTAAAAGTCAAAATGGTCAAAACCGGTTTAAGAAATAACTGATTCGAGGCTGCCTAAAGTGTTACCTGTCAAAACTAGTTTGGTAGTCAACCAAAATAACTGAAGTAAAATGCCTGAATAGTCCTTGTAGTTTATTAAAATAATACATAGTCCTCAACTTTTGATAATTACACTCATGTTTCCTGTGATGTTACACTTTATTACACGGATAATCCCCTAACAGCGGTTTTAAATATACAAAATAAACAAATTTAAGTTCATTACAAAAAAACATAAATTCATTGGAAAAAAACATAGAAATTTCGAATACATATTGTTTTTTTATGTTTAATATTCGTCAAGCCACTAATGCTCCATTGTTGCGTAGTGCTCGTCGAGGTTGTTTTATTTGCCATTTTAATCTATAGACTTATTACAAAAAATAATAATGATAATTAGTTTATCTAATAACCTTCGTCATTGGCTGTCAACAGTCCAAACTTTAAAAATAATCACTGGCAGTCCCAACTATTAACATATTGGCCTCCAATGGACCCTGACTAACAGAACCCTAACGTCGTTAGTCTCCGGTCGCCGAAAAACTGTTTCTGGCTAGAAAAAGGTTCCTGAAGGTCCGATATAAGGTTATAAAGAGGCTTGGGACGAAAATGTTGAGTTTTCCGGCCAAAAAGTTGAGTTTTCTGGCCAAAAAGAAGTTTTTCGACGAAAAAAGAAGTTTTTCGATGACTTCAATAATTAGGGCTTTTACTAGAAAAAAAGTTCCTAAAGGTTTGTAATAAGGTTACAAAGAGGTTTGGCACGAAAATGTTGAGTTTTCTGGCCAAAAACGTCTTTCCGGCGATCGGAGACTAACGACGTTACAGTTCTGTTAGTCAGGATCCATTGAAGGCCAATATGTAAATAGTTGGGACTGCCAGTGATTATTTCTTAAATTAAGACTATTGACGGCCAACGACGAATACTTAGGATTATTAAAATACAACATTTCTTATATTTCCTACAAAGACTAAACAGAAAGTAATAATACACCATAATTTGGATTAATATTTTCAACAAAGACTAAACAGAAAGTAATATTACACCATTGTTTTTAACCTAAAGGAATACATATATAAACGGTTTAGCCGACAATCAACCATTATGGAGTAGTCACACCTGCAAAATTGAAATACAAACACAAATTAAAATTAAAATTAAAATTAAAATTAAAATTAAAATTAAAATTAAAATTAAAATTAAAATTAAAATTAAAATTAAAATTAAAATTAAAATTAAAATTAAATCAAGATCGAGTAAAACATGAAAATAAATGTATCTAAAGAGACTTACTTCCACATTTGAAATGATGAGGAACTTTTCTACCACAGCTTGTTATGAGCCTAACGGCTCGAGCGATGCCTCCGACCGCTCTAACTAACTCGGGTGTGACATCCGGACATATGCACTTCGCATGGGTAACCCTTACCCGACGGCAACACTGTGCGCTTGGACGCCCTCCTTGCAACACCGAAGAGCAGGCATTCACCGCTAACTGTTTCTCATTATGGCATTGAGCAGCACTTGGTCCTGCTCTGTGCTTGGACGCGTTCAACCCGGATATGGCTAGCACCATCATCATGGCCACCATCATGATAGTAACACCACCACCCATGTTTTTGGTATATGTTATTGTTTTGGTCACGTTGCATTTTATACCCAAGTGACATGGGTAGTAAATAGCTAGAAACGGATGATGACCACATACTTGTTAGGTATAAAATAAAAATAACCTTTTACTGTGTAGTGAATAGCTAGTAATAGAGGATAACCACATATGTTTTTAGGTGAAGTATCATTTTAGTTTTTACATCATTTAATAAACAAGGAAATAATGTGTTAAAGCCTTATATAAGTATTAAGCATGGGATGATGAATTCTACCTATATCACGAGAAATTCATACTAACTACTTCTCCGTTCCATTAAAAGTGTCATATTTTGCATTTTCAAAGTCTTTATTTATACACTTTGACCTTAAATAATTTTGTTTGTGTTAGATAATAATTTTGTATGATTTGAGTGTGTTTACAAGTGTTTTTATCGGGTTAATTTTCATCAAGTTTTATATAACACAAAAATATATAATTAAAGTCAAAGTTTATAAATAAAGACTTTGAAAATTCAAAATATGACACTTTTAATGGGAACGAGGTAGTATTTTTTTAAATTCCAACTACATAGGGACTAACTTTCACGTTATTTTTTATGCATGCGTTTTGGTACAACAAGCAAGATTACTTGTACTGAAAGTTTAAAAATAGTAATCCTATATATAGTACACTGAGATGGGTTCCATACATATATGATATCACTTTCTACTTCTGATTTGTAACACAAAAGTTGATTTTTTCCCACCGACACACAATTCACAAAATTGAGTTTTTCCTACCGACACACAAGTAATATTTTTTTGGGGAAAATTAGGAAATTGATCAAAGACCAAGTTGACTTACGAACTTGGCCAACTCCTGCGTTGGTGGAACAACACATCACACATCCCAATGCACGTGATGCGTCTGCAAACCAATTGTGACGTCTTTGATTATGTGACTGACACGTGGCAATCCAGAAGGCGGACGCATCGGAGGCGTGTTATGTGCCTCTACTAGTAAGCCCATGCAGGTGTCAAGAAGGAGAATGGTCACGTGGTCAATAATCAATCTTTTTATTAATTACTTGTTTTCTATTTTTTAGTAATAGTGTAGGATGCTAGAATGGAGATCGTGGGGATGACCAGTTCTACATGTTTCCATGTTTTCCAATTTTTAGGGTAGTAGTGGTTTAGTTGTTGGTTTGTACCTCTTTAAAAGGGGATGAATTAGTCTTTTAGATTTTATGAATGAAAAATATGAAGAATTATCTCAAGTCTTGCTTCTTGCTAATTTCTTGAGCTTGATCCACTCAACGGATTATCTATCAACCGATTGGTACTTATCAAGGCGTCTCCCGGACGCATTCATAACGGCTTGCGTCCGGCTCCGTGCCAAGCGCCTGCCGTGCCAAGCGCCTGGCTCAGCCCTCTCCCATCACTAGTCCCGATGTGTCTTTTCAGACGCCTCCCATGCGTCGCTGAAGCATCCTGATGCCTCCCATTGAAGCCTTTGCCGACGCATCCTTGCCGATGATTCCCATGCGTCGCTGACGCATCCCGAGTGTCAGTCTTTGAAGGCCTTTGCCAACGCTTCCCATGCGTTGCTGACGCATCCATGTGTCAATCTCGGAAGCCCTTTTGCGACACTTCCCATGTGTCGCTGACTCATCCACTTCTTAGAAGCCACTTTCCGTACAACTGTCTGTACACAGACGTATCCCATGAGTCTCCCCACGCTTTAAGCTAAAACCCAGTAATATAAAAGATTTACTCGTTTTTTCAGTTATGAGGACCCGTTACCCATAAAAATTTATCTCCAATTTTTACTATCAACTGCATTTTATCTTCAACTTTTACCTTCAAGTGATAAGACTGTTACATTTGTGGTTTACACCGGTAGCAAGTGGGAAGTCGTTGACGGGAAGCTTGAATACGTAGTCCAAGCAGATTCATTTAGACGTGGCTTTAAAACTCCTACAACAATTTCTTATAATACCTTTTTCAAAAATGTTAGTGATTTGTGTGGTTTTCAAAACATCACACGATTATCTTACAAAATGTCAGCCTTTACCGATCCTATTGATATAATTGACGATTCTGATCTTACTTTTTTTTTTCTACCTTGCTTAAAAAAATCCTTATGAGTTGTTTAAATTATATGTTGTGCAAGAAGTTGGTGTTGATTCATCTTCTTGTGCTCTTCCAACGATTTCAAATGTCCCCATTTAAATGATTTTGTTTTTCCCAGTAATGAATTTAACGCAAGAGATAAACCGGAATTAAATGATAATGATATTTGTACGTCTGAAAATAAATGTCAGTTTTACGAAGGTTATACTTTCCGTAACAAGCAAGAAATTGAAATCGAATTAGGAAAAATGTGCCTGTCTGAATCTTTTTCGTATAAAGTAGACAGATCATCAACCGCTCGTTATGAAGTATCTTGTCTTGCCAAAAATTGTGAGTGGAATTTCAGGGCAGCTAGTCGGCAGTCTTGTGATGTTTTCCGTGTTAAACATTTTAAGAATAAACATACATATTCTAAGACGCAGACACATCCACACATGCGTCAGGCAAACCCACAGGTGGTGGGTAGCCTATTAAAAGAACAATTACAAGACGATGGGCGCATCTAAAAACAAGTGTTTGATAGGCTGCTGGTGGCACATGGAAGGCTGCTGGCGGCACATGGTAGGCTGCTGACGGTGTTTGGTAAGCTCTGGGGGTTGCCGGTGGACGGTTCAAACATGCATACGACTGGGTATCGACAACATGTGGAATAGTTTGACGACGAGAACGTCATCTATCATTCGATTTTCCGATTTCACCACCACCCATATCTTATAAGTAGTTTTGATAGATAATATTGATAATGTGGTCTGCTAGTTTTTATATAGATAGAGCCACGGAATTGTCAAATTTTTTTAGATAATATTGTTATGTAAAAAAACTAGAAAAAAATAACACATGGAACAACTTTTTTAAATTTTATAAATACAATAACTAACATAGATCACAAATACAACAGGTTTGATTCAAATACAGTAACAACAACAAATACAACAAAATGTTATTTAGCGATAATTAACATGGTGTGATTCTAGGTTCCCTTTGTAGGCGAGTTCCTAAAAAATTTGCTTTGATCCTCGACCCTTGAAGAGAATCATTGATCACAACCGTGTTATCTGCCAGGTACGGTCATCCATAGGCTATGGCACTTCTAAAGCTCAAGAAAACGTCATTTTCAAACCATGAAAACAACTTCGTTTCTATTTGTAGACTAGCCTAAGATCCCGCGAGTTTCGCGGGTGGCTTAACACAAACATATAATATGTTCTGGCATTGAAGCCCATGTAGATCATCACTTTTGTTCTAGGCCTTTCCAAACTTAGGCTTCACGTCTAAGGGTTGAAACAGGTCCCAAACAGGCAATACAGGACCCTAACCGGTACAAACCCATAACCGAACAGAATGATCACTTCCCTCTCCAAAAACCTGTTACATACCAGCGAACCTTTAATAGATCAACGAAAGGTCATGGTTTTCATCTTTTGATTGACATCAAGTTTATATAAACTTCAATATCTAAATTCTTATTTAAATTCATATTAGTTCATAGAAACAATGTTAACCATTGAAGCCATAGAAAAGCATTTGGCAAGCATATTTTAGTCCAATCCATTTGCCAAAATCTACAAAAATTACTCACTTCAGTGTTAACAATTCAACAATAGAAGGGAAACGACACACCAAACTCTTCAGAAAAACACAAAACCAACAACTGAAGAAAAATGATACACTAAATGCTTTAGGAGAACACAAAGTTTTCATTCATGCATATATACAAACAGCTGGGGTGCATGTTATAATCCAATCCATCAAAAGCCATAATAGGATAAATAAAGTCTCCATAACAGTAGGCATACATAAACAAAAAAATTACATTCGAGCATATATACAAACCCTTAGATGGCTGTTATTAATACCATTTGACATAGTTACTTTAGCATTTTTCAATCCAAACAAACGTCTTTGATATGAGAAAGTAGCTTACTTATGTTGTCTTCAGCAATGCCAAATCCTCAACACCAGAAGTTGCCCGCAATGTGCCATCTTTATTCATGATAACCTGGGTTGCATGTCTCATATTAAGTTTTCCAAGAAAAAAATAACTGGAACATACTTAGATTGAACTTTGGTCTAGGGGCTAACCTTGAGATATAGCAATAACGATGTGCTTAGAAGATGTGTAGATTGAACTCATAAAAGGCAGTCTTTTTCCCTATAATAAGCTCTCCTAAACTGAGAAGTTAGGTTCCCAAGCATGAAGACATGAAACTAAAATATGAAACTAAAACCTGTGAAGAATTACTAAAAATGAATTTAAATAGGAGTGTAATATCTATACCACTGAGGCGTACGTATAATATCTATATCTGAGGCGCCGCTTCGTATACGATTTCCTCCGTTCCGCCTTGAGGCGTGCCTCAGTACCGACGCCTCGGCCTTTTTTTTAAACCATGGCCTAGATCGGGTCAAGTTTTAATTTCCGATCATGGAAAAAGTGCTCAAAGGAAACATTGGTCCTAGATTTGCAAAGATTGTATTTTATAGAGTAAAAAACATTTTAACATATGTATTTTAAAAATAGTATTATCATATTCGGTATAAATAATTCTTGTGGCCATACATCCAGTTTTAAATTTTCCTTTTCTATTTTTTCATCTTAATTCTTAAATGAAATCAAATGTCTGGGATTCTATGAGATCCAAGAGTATACCAAGTCAGAAAAGAAAGATGTTTGGGGTCAACTGGATATCTTTATCCGCACAAACAAAAAGCTATTTGCATCTATGCATTTGGTTCAGTGTCATTTGAAATAAAACCCCTTAGATAGTAATAACTCTCTTGTATACCTAATATGGCTACCCCCATAAAACACGTTACAAATAATACATAGTTGCTACTTAACTTCGATAACACAAACTTTTAGTCATTGTATACTCGATGTCTTGATTAATTTATTAGGCAACTAAACCCATCATCCCATCAGCTTGAGAACAACTCTAAGGCAATAGTAAAAACAAATAAATAAAAAATAGGGGCCATTACCACAAGCTGAAATTTTACAATGGATGGTAAAAATTAGAGGCCTTAATCCACCTTTAGAAAAAGAAGAAGTTATGTACCCCCAATTTCTTTACTTGAAAAGAACCTACTATCATATGTAAAGAAAAGTGAGAATAAGAGTCACGCCTAACACATTTTAGCTTCAAAACTCTGTTATCCTATCCAAACATACAACTAAAAGTTACACACACACCTACATACAAAAAAAGTTAAAACTTTAATGATCAATCAAACATTTTGACTTCTGAAAGTCAAGCACTACCTGAGACACCACTTGATTAGTGATCACCACAACCACACCAAAATTATCTTGCTTAGTTAAAGAGTATATATGATGTAATAAGAATTTGTGAAGTACTCACACGCCTAGAGTAGCTCAAATGATGTGGGCCCTTGTGTGGTATCTAGTCTTGCGTACCAGTCTCATAAATTGCATGTGCAGAACCATCAACAAACACCCATCTGCCACTCTCAACCCTGTGACAATTAGGAAATTGCATTGCTTTCTTGTATTAAAAGTTCATCCAATGTAATATGTGTATCATAGAGAGGTTAAATGACACATACCTCACTAAGACAATTATGAAACATATTTAGAAACTTGAGGACAAATTTCACAGCAGGCTTTCGTCTCTTCTTTCAAATCAAGCGTTTCAATTAAAAAATGACATCACCTCTAACATCAGCAAGCTCATGACCCCACAGAAAATTATGGGCCAGATAGTGTTTGAATTCCTGAAGCGGTTGATCCCAATGCACCAAAAGCGTGCATTGACCCATTTAATTAACCCAAATTGTAATTTTGCATCGAGTTCCCATTTGCAAATGTTTGGTCAAGATAGCTAATACACATGTGAAATGTCGTTAGTTCTGCTAGACATTTTATCAAACAGTTGATATGCAATCTATACAGATCAGTTTAAAAAGATCAAAAAAGAGAACCTCGCCTTTCTCTTTATAACGCTAATAATCGTGTCACCCTCATAAGATAAAACGCTAATAAATAAAACTTTGGATGTAATCAAAACTGGAAATTATTGCCAAAGCATAAAAAACAGCTAAAGTTATTGCAAAAATTAACAAACTTTGGCAGTTACCTTGTGTAAACGAAACCGACGCTTCAGCCCCTTTACTAGTGCCACTTGAAAGCCTCCACCATTTACAGCCATTTCAATTCGATCTTACCTCATCTGAATTGTGCTTTATATTTAATCTTGAAACAAATCGCTTACCTCATCTGAACTGTCACTGCCATCTGAAGATTAACATAATAACACTAAAATTCAAACAAATATTGCACATCATAATAAAAATATCATATAGGATTCAGACCCAGATCACAATCATAGACAAATCTATAACCTATTCGTATAAACAGTTGATATAAACAAACATATAACTTGCACAGAATCAACAAAAGGAGATTTGGTTACCTTGAATCGTGTAGATTGCAGATGCTTAAACCATAAGGAAGATGAGGGCAATATCTAGGGTTTAGAAAAAAAAATCAATCCGATTTCAAGGAAATCAAGAATTAATTTTGATTCAACAATGCTTCATCCCCTTTACGTTCCGGAATACCCCTTCGTAGTTCACATATCAATAATCAACAGATGTGATGGTGTATAGAAGAAGAAGAAGAATCAACAAATGCGATTGTGTTTGCGATGGTGTTTCTCCGAATAGTGTTGTTGAATGAGGCGATTTAGGAGAATAGGGTTATTACATGGTTTATATAGCCGGGTAAAAAAAAACGGGCTTGGAGCTGCACGCGGGATCCGTATTTACTCATCCATTTTCCTGCCCAAATCACAAAAAAGCTTGCAGCACAACATGACACCTCAGTAATATTTCTCATGACTGGATTCAGTTCCTTAAGTTTCCTTTCCTAGAGTGCACATATACCTACATATAAGATATGCATTATTTATACATCAATGCACTACAGTAAAATGATTGCACATTTTTTTCAATCAAAACAGAAAATCTAAATGATTTAGACACTGAGCATACTCACAGATAATTTACATTCTCACCATTCATGATATGATCTTAAGATTACTTTTGATACTTAAACTGAATTTTTTATTATTGATACATTGACCATCTATATGGTAAATCATTTGAAACACCAAGTAAGCCATCTGGCGCAGTTCATATATATATGGATGAATAATGTATATACTTCAAAACGAACAGCTTCACACTCGGTTAATACAACTCTATCCTTTATAGTGTTATGCCAGTTCATGTAAATGGTTTAGATATGACCATTCTCATCACTTTTAGTCCATTAAAACTGCACATAAGCATCCACAAAATGAAAATAATAATTATAAAGTAAAAAAACTTGGTTGTGAACTTACCAAATTTAGGTAAGATCACATACCTTTTCCCCATTTGATTGTTTAAAACATGAAAATGATATTATCAGAGACAATAAACTGAAGCAATGACTTTGGTTCATGATCAAAACTGCAGTTGTCTCAGCAAACAATACCAATGTAACATATCTTGGGTTCACGAATAATGGACACACATAAAATAGTATAAGCTATTTATGCAAAAGAGCCAAACGTTTGTGAGTGAGTTGTAATCAAGTTGTAAATGTGTCAAACGGTTCATAAACATGTTGACGGGTTGAGCTTAATAAACATATATTTTTATTTTAAACGTGTTGATGGTCAACTTGTTTGATTAAACGGGTTAAATACGTGAACCTGAACACTACCAGTGTGTTAAACAAACAATTTATATGCAATGAAACAGAGGATTTCGGTAAACGGCAGACCTTGAAAGGTTCATTATCAGTTCTAAACCTGTTTCCATGAACATACTTTAGTCAAACAGGCAAACCCCTACATAAACATCAAAATAATTATTAAATTTGAAAACATCAAAATCATAATTAAATTTAAAAACATCAAAAATCACAAAACATACAAAGTGTTTCTTGATAAAATTACCCAAAATTCCACTCTACACAAACAAATGGCCCAATCCTTAGATGCATATACATCCCAACTTTCTGAACCAACTCTACAAACTTTACCAAATCATATCTTCCTTCAAAATTATACTACAAAAAATATAATAATAATAATAAAAAAAGAATTCACCCAAAATTACCATTAGTTGAATTTCTTAATGAGTATTTAAGTATTTGATTTTATTATTTAATACACAGTTACCTTTTTTCTCGTCGAAAATGGGGAGCAACCCAGAATCATACACGTTAAACAAAAATTCTTTCAAATCACCGAAAAGATGAGGTGTACACGACACGGCTTACCTTTTTCTCGCTGGAAATGGGGAGATGACCGGAAAACAAACCATAGTCCTTAGAGCCATTAGTCACTTATAGAACACCGCCACTACTACCGATCTGACCCTGTGAGGAACAACAACAACATAACATCAGCAATCAGACCACAAACCAAAGTTTTAGGGTTTGTGTAAGTGAGAGGATGAAAATCAGTCGTCAGCTCACATATGATTATAAAAGGTAAAGTGGATTACCGCCTAAAGAATGATAATTTGGTCTTGATTGAAGACCTGTGACCAGTTCAGATCCTATCCGTACCTATACCCGTCAAGATTATCCAACAAAGAAGTTGAGGTGGAGTTTATGTACATTGTGAAGTGGAAAGAAACCGATATTCCATATGAGAGTCGAATGAAGAAATACTCCCAGACTTCTTCACAGCCACATCATCTGGAGATCCATTGGTTTTCGATTATTAATTCGTGTGTCACGGTTCTCCTTTTAACTGGTGACAAAAACAACCGAAAATTAAAGATGCTCAGATATAATGATACGAACACATTTTTCTGGGCTTTTAAATGTGTAATCAAACTTAAATACAACAGGCCTATTATAAGATTAGCATACAGATGGAAAACTGAATTAAATTAGATTAAATCAAAACACACCCATGTAAGCAAATGTTCGATATTCATAACTGATTGGGGAAAAACAAATCGCATCTTATAAATCAAATGTGAAAAAGTGTGACAGCCAAAAACAAATGCACCAGATTGAAAGTGTCCAAACCCCAATTAACCAATGGATGCAATCAAAGGCGACAATAATTTTAATTGACTGGTTTGCTTCTTTAGAATCAGAAATCCAAAAAAAGGTTGGAGTTGCGTGATGTTTACCTTCAAATGTGGAACTTTTGAGCCCTAATCGTTACCAAAATTCATCAAGATTGTGTAGATCATAGACACAGTCAACTGAACATAATAAAAAATCTCAAACATGATCAGTTATTTAAGAATAATTAAATAGAAAAACACTAAAAATATAACATATATAATCGAGACCATCAATCATGATTTAAGAACATCAAACACAATTGGAGATTTCAGACACGACTCGAGATTTCAATCATTAAAAAGATGAGCATAAGAGAAAAACAAACCTGATGATTAGTTGTCTGTAATTGCGATCTAGGGTTTTTGAGGTTGAAGGCGCAAAAGCTACAGGAAGCTAGGGTTTCTTTCTGAAGTGGGTGTGAGAGAAGAGAAAGAGGGTTTTGATTGAACAGTGTGTGAGAGAAAGGGCGGAAGGCTTCTCATGTTTTTTAAGATGATAAAGATGATAAATAGCAAGGGTTGAAGATGATAAATATCGTGGATGAGAGTTTTTGTGTTTGAGATCGCCGGAGAATCACCTATACGATAATTAGGGTTTTGGAATGATACCGGTGATGAAGCGTGTTTGAGATGCCGCTCAAACTCAATTAGGGAGGAGTATCACATTGCCACGTGGCATCTAGTAGCTTAACTTCATGCCATGTGGCATAAGTTGGTTTTGCTTTATTAGAAGTAGTAGATTATCGAAAGAACTAGAGATAGGCATTGTATACAATTGGTTGCATATAAACATCTAATTTTCGTAGGTATTTATAGGGTGAAAATCAAAATTTACAAATAATTCGAAAATGTTAAAAAAAATATGAAAAAAAGAATAAGGAGATAGCCAGACAAGCGCCTCCAATGCGTCTGCTAGTCCTTCAAACGAGCCACTCAAGGAGCTACTAGCCAGCCAACCAAGCGCCTCGGGAAGCAGCGGAGCCAGACGCATCCGCCTACTTTTTAGCCGGATGCGCTGGCGGCTGACTCCTCCAGTTAAAATATATACGTGTCACACTGCTACTGGCGAACGCGTGGAAGGCCGGATGCGCTGTTCCACCGACACATGAGTTGGCCAATTTCGTAAGTCAACTAGGTCTTTGTCCAATTTCGTAACTTTACCTATTTTTTGCATGGGTTGTACTGTGAAAGAGTTGTAACTTAGCCATAGTAAAGCTTATATGTTACAAATGTAAAGAGACCCAAATTAAAATAACCATGGATGATGGATCTTACAAAAACGCCTACAAAATGTAAAGAAAATTAAAATAAAGGAGAATATTCACTCAAAAAAATAAATTACTATATAATACAAAAAGTAACTTCGGTTGTCTCAACGACACTCGCATCCCTTCGTTCAAAGGCACCGAATCATTTAAAGTACACACCGATTCAAATCTACTTTTGTAAAATTTGCACTTTCCATTTAAAGGGCTCTGTTTTAAATTTAAATCGACACGCCCTTCAAAACTCTCATCACCGTAACCGCCATACGGCACACCGACCACCAGCAATCTCTCATCACCGTTACACAACCGCTACCGGTTACCCATCGCATCACTTCATCTAACACAGAAAGGCACTAATTTATATTGAAGAACCAAAAAACCGTAGTTAGGCCGGAGCCTGTAAACGAGAGTTTGGATCTTGTCAAAGGTTGAGAAAGGTTCCTGCAAAACAGAAAACCGTTAGGCTCGCCGGAGAGATGGGAGGGCCCCTCTGCGACCACCCTCCGGCGTGAAGATAAGTATTTGTTTAGAGAGAGTAAATAGAGAGAGAAAGTAAGGACGGAAGCTCAGAAAACTGTACTTGGTTTTGTACTTGGCAGGGTATTTATATTAGTCAACTGAGATGACGTCATCCGGCCAGACGCACTCGAATGGAGGTTCGTCTTCGGAGGTACGTGATGTGGATCGGACACGTCTTAGGTGTCCGTCCCAGTGGAGCACGATTCGTCCTGATAATAGTGTCCGACATCGGATATGCATCTTCAAGTCCCCTAGTTTGTTAAGTCTTGGTGAAGACTTTGCAAACTGAAGTTTCAAGTTTTTGTCTTATGCGGATGACGTGTCGTTGCTGGAATGGTTTTAAACAAATGACGTGGTGTGTTTTGAGTGGTGGTGATGTGATGTGTGTCACACCCCGATTTCCACGTGTCTCACCGGTGGGCCCGGTGGGGGATTTCCGTGACGTAGTTGGCAACAATATAGTCAAACCACACAATATATATGAATGCACAGCGGAAGCAAAAGATAAATATATTATATTCCGAATAAAAGTAATATCCAAGTATTACAACGGAAAGTAAGGGATCCACAGGCAGATCTATAAACATTGTTCTACAGACTTTAGACACCTAGAACTTGCAAGATTCCTTATTAATGTCCTGAGCAGCTTCCAGCCTATTACGTACTTGTACCTGTCACTTAGACTTTTGAAAATACGTCAGTTTTCACTGGTAAATACACTCAGCTGACTCATTTGAAAAGAGTTTAGGAAAATTTATTTAGATGCACCAGGCACAAATTATTTTGACACTTTGATTAAAATGAACAGAGGCAAAATTAATCTTTTATAACTTGAGACAATCATAATTATGATCTTGTATACAGATTTACATGTTCGTTGTACGTTCAGGGCCCGATGTAGAAACCGAGTCAAGATTAACAGACACGTCACAAGTATAGGCCCACTGAGCGTGAGATACCGTTTCCCTTATGCAACTGTCAGGTGTATGCCTACACCCCGTGCATAAGACGTGACCATTTTATAATACAATGATGTCAAGGATATCCGGGACATGGTCATTAACCCCTAAAGGCTTTTATTTCAAACAATACAGATCAAACCGGGTTACCTCAATAACTTAATCACAATCCGATTAAATATTCAATACCCGACCAAGCGGTATTATTATACCGTATCCCAAGCCCGTATAGGGAAATAAGTTAAGAGTATTTACCTGAGCTAGCTCCTGTCTTAAAATAGCAAGAATAATAACTCAGCCGTATTCACTTAAGTAAGCGTAGGTACAATTTACCGGAAGGCTCTAGTCTGGAACGATGGTATAAATAACCAATTAGAATGCTAACGGGTCTTTAATTAAGCCTAAGCTTAGACCGGTCAGTCTTAAAGAATTGTTAAGGTTTAATCGCGTGAAAGGCGAAAACCGTGAATGGAGTGTGATTTTGACCCAACAAGTTTGAAGACTTGTTTCATATGGGTATAATAATCATACTCTGGATTTTTGGGGTTAAAACATATAGTTTGACCCATTTCGGCTAAATTATGTAAACTAGTTACATAAGCCGAACCGTGCGCGCAAAGGACGCAACGGGTATCCGTTAGAGTCCTACATTGTTTTCCTAAGCCAATATACTTTAAAGAGGTTGTGGCATCAGTAGGATACCTTCCATAATGCCCGTAACGAGTTTAAGTTAATAATATGCCCCGTAGGGGTATTTTGGTCTTTTTAAAGATTATAAAAAGGGTTTCTGAGTTCTACAGGAAATCTGAGTTTCCCGAACAGTTTATAAAGTCCAAAATACTTTATTTATTATTTAAAATCAGTAGCAACTGGAATCGGGTCAAAAGACCTTGTAGAACTCAAGTTATGGCCGAAAAGGGTATATTCGGTATTTACCGAACCGTAGCCATAACCGCAGGTTATGAGCAAGGTAAAAATAATTAAAAATCTTTAAAAATCCCAAAATATTATTTTACATCAGCGAGTAAAAGTTTTGGTGTCGAAATCCGGGTTTAGATAGGCGTTATGCTAATTGCGCTATTTAATTACTAAAGTTTCGCAATTTGCGCTAATTGGCATAACTCTTATTCTGGACCTCGGATTGACATGAAATTTTAGGGACATGTTTAGAATTCAGTAACCAAGGTCATGATCCGCTCACATGTCCGAAAATCTCGTTTAAATTTATAAAGGGCGTTACGGTCAGCTTTTAAGTAATTAGCGGAAATGCGTAAAAGACTCGGAAAATTAACGAACCGGTCACAGAGGCTTATACCATCATGTAACCTGGTCCTAAGAGTGTCCTAAGGCATATCTATACCTTACTAAAACGGGTCAGAACCGAAGTCAAAGCAAAAGTCAAACTTTTGCGACATTCGGCTCCGAACCGGGTCAATATAGCAAATGGTCGATTCAAACGAGCGTAAACGAGTTTATATACTTAATATCATGTTTTATGAGTGCCAAAACAGGTTTCATAGCATATACATTACATATTATGTATAAAACGGCAAAATGGCTTTCTGTTGACTTTTTAAGTGCACGTTTGACTCGACATTCGACATAGTTAGAGCGGTGATCAGAGGGAACCTCTTTAGGGGTTTATTACCCACATAAATACCAACTCATAACTACTTTTGATCCGACAATTCACTGGACCATTTGTGAATTATCTCTATGACAACCGTTCATTACGACGGTTTGGTTTATAAGCTAAAACCATTGAAAAACGAGACCACAAAAGGTTAGGCAACTTACAGAAGTTTAATGCAAGACTTAGGAATATAGAAGGAAGCTTGAGAGCTCCAAGAATGATCAGAAGTAGTGTTGTGAGGTGTGTTCTAAGTTGTGAACTATGTATGCCTATTTATAGTAAAGTTTCACCACAACTTTTGACACACAAGTCCCCCAACTAACCACAACCTTCCAACATGTGTTCCTAATGTTTAGGGGTTGTTTAAGGGTCAATTGGAAAGATTTAAATGCATCTCTTGGCGTTTAGAAGGCTGAACAGCCAATTTAAGCATGTTTCTGCATCTGGGCGTCTGACGCGGCCCGTTTGGAGGAACCATACACATATTACGCGGGCCGCCTGAAGTTTAAAAAATCAGGCGCGTTCAATCATAGGCTCGCGGCCCGCCTCAACTTAACCCGAACCCTTACGCGGCCCGCGTTAGGTTTATTTTTCAAGATTTTTGAATCTTTTATAATCATGACTAAATCTTGGTAATAATAACAAAATCTTTAGTAATTAATAATGAAATCTTTAGTAATCATTAACTTGACCTTTCGGGTTTTGAAGGGGTAACTTTGCGATTTAGTCCTTGATTATTTACTGCTAAGGGCCTCGTGTTATTTACTCGCTTAGTTAAGTCCCTGGTTAGTTTATTTAATTATTTTGAAAGCCTTAACTTTCATTATTGACGCTTTTAACCCTCCTCATACGAATTCGATCATAACTTTCTCGTTTTAAAGCGGAACTTCGCGGAATTTATACAGTATATTCTAGTGAGCGTATAATACTGTTACAAAGCCTCGGGAGCGTTAAAGGGTCACTCAGAGGTATAATTAAACATGTTGACACAGTTAACCCCTGTAGCTTGTAATCTCTCACTTTCTTCCACGTTTCGCTTCCGTACGATCCATGATTCATTCGTTTGAAGGTATAAGCACTACTTAGGGTTACTATACAGTATATTTACCCTTCGTTGACATTTATAACCCTCGAATTTACATACTTTCAAGGTTTGTCAACTTTAGTCCTTTATTTAATATTTAATGCCACGTGTAAACTTATGACACGTGTTAACACATTATTGGACCCAAAATTTCGAGGTGTTACATCCTCACCCCCTTAAAATAAATCTCGACCCGAGATTTACTCAAACAAATAAGGGTATTTTTCTTTCATCGTGGCTTCAACTTCCCACGTGAATTCGGGACCTCTACGGGCATCCCATTTGACCTTTACAATCGGTACGTGCTTCCTTCGAAGCTTTTTCACCTGTCGATCTTCAATCGACAATGGTTTCTCCACAAATTTCAAGCTCTCATCTATATGCACATCTGTGTGTGGGATCACCAATGACTCATCGGCGAAGCACTTCTTTAGATTGCAGATGTGGAACATATTGTGAATTCCATTGAGCTCTTCTGGTAAGTTCAACTTGTAGGCAACCGGTCCGACACGTTTGATAACCTCGAAAGGTCCTATGTATCTCGGGCTTAGCTTGCCTTTCTTACCAAAACGCATCACTCCCTTCCAGGGTGACACCTTAAGCAACACTTTATCACCTACTTCGAAGTGAAAAGCTTTACGCTTTTGGGTCTGCGTAATTCTCCTGCCTATTCCGGGAAAACTTTGAGACGGTCACGAATCTGAACAATCTTGTTCATCGTTTCGAACACTATCCCTGGTCCGGATAATTGGACATCTCCGACTTTCGCCCAACAGACGGTCGCTCTACACTTTCTACCGTATAATGCCTCGAAAGGCGCAGCCTTAATGCTGGTATGGTAGCTATTGTCGTAGGAGAATTCGATTAACGGTAGGTTCTTATCCCAACTACCACCCAAATCGATCGCACATGCACGTAGCATGTCTTCCAACGTTTGAATAGTACGTTCACTCCGACCGTTAGTCTAAGGATGATGAGTCGTACTGAAATTCAACGTGTGCCCAAAAGATTGTTGGAAATTCTTCCAAAATGCGATGTGTATCTAATATCTCTGTCAGAGATAATGGACACATGTACGCTATGCAAGGCTACAACCTTAGCAACGTACAACTGGGCTAACATGTCGGAGCTATAAGTCTCCTTGATGGGTAAGAGGTGTGCTGACTTAGTCAATCTGTCAACTACAACCCATATCGTATCATTTCCTTTCCTTGTCTTAGGTAACTTGGTAATAAAATCCATAGTTACCATCTCTTACTTCCACTTGGGACGTTCAAGCTGTTGTAGCAAGCCAGATGGCTTTTGATGCTCAGCCTTGACTTGCGCACCAGTTAAGCATTTTGCTACATAGGTGGCTACAGACTTTTTCGAGCTTATCCACCAACAATTTGCCTTTAGATCCTGGGTAGCTGATGGAAATTCTTAATCGTTGCCTAATTAGGGTTGCGGTAATTACTATATAAGCAATGTGAACCGTCTTTCTTATTTAATAATATAAAACCTTCAGAAGATTGAGTCAGGTTATATGAGCCTATGTCTTAAAACCTACTTAATCAAGGTTTCGATTTTTCCGTAATTAATATAGAGTTTTCACAATACTTCCGCCCACAGCGGGATGCTAAATCTTAATTACACCTGCCTCCCAGGAGGTAAGCAGGGAAATTTATGTGGAAATAATCAAGATGTAAGGAGTTACAGAGATTTTTCCATGATTCAGGCTCTAGTTCATCCACCATTGCTCGTGTCAATTAAGTGACACATTTATGTTATAAGTACACGAATTCCTTAATTGGGAACCTTTACTTGGACAATTCCATTCTGGATATCTTCTTTGAATACTACTAGTCGACATTAGTACAATATGACCATTGGGATATCTCAGGGGTTCCATGTATTAAACCTCCATACTGATCAGGCATGGAAATAATCTATGGGACACATTAGGATACGCCAATCCTCATATGGTACTTTTATCAAACATAGTTTGGCATTCGCATGCGATAGAAAGAAGAAAAAAAAAAACAAATGAGAAAAATATATGAAAATAACATATGTTGTCGTATTCTATGTGAGGAAAGAGTACTCCCAGATTTTTCGGAAGGATTTCTTGCCGATTTGAGAAAAATTGGTTAATTTGGTTTCCTTGGTAAGTTATACCTTGCGAATAATATAAAAGTTTGCTAAGCTTATGGTTTATGAAAGGTTTATTGGTATCCGATCCAAATTAAAACTCTTAGCATTTAAGTTTCTTGATGAAAAGATAGGGAAAGTACCTGAGACCATTATTTATGAACTAGCTCAGGTATTTAGGCGCTTTCATTCTTAGGCTTTCCTTCTTTAGCCGCTTTTCCTTTGACATATTTAGGGCACGTGGTCTTGATGTGGCCCTTCTCATTACAGCCGAAGCAGACTGCATTCTCCATGTCCCCGCAGTCCAACGTTGTATGTTCCCCCGATTTGCAGATCCCACATACCCTTGGTTGTGATCGGGATTTTGGTTCGAACCTGCACTTCCCATAGTGGCACTTCTTGCAGGTCTTGCATACCGGTTTCTTGTTGGACTTTTGTTTGTTCTTCTTTATAGAGCTCTGGGAGTTATTTTCCTCCCTTTTTCTTTTTAGCTTATCTTTGGCATTTGAGGTATGAACAAGGTCCTCCTTATGAGTAAGGAAATGTGGTTCCAGATAAAATTTGGAGTGAGTAGCATGGGGCTCCTTGAACTTTTTCACAGCCTCCTTCACAGCCTTCTCAACCGCTGCGTTTATCATTGTTTGAAGAACATCTTCGGAAATTCTAAGGCTCACAATCGTAACATCATCTGCATGTGTCACATCATTCATAACACGATCGACGGCTGTCTCATCTGAGTTTGCCATTTTCGATATTGGTCCCTAACACCAATAAAAATAACTTCTTAGCTGCAATCCATCAACCGCTATTCTTTATCCTGATGGCCTTAACATATACTAACCATGGTATTTATAGACCATATGGGCTAATATAGTACTAACATTCTCAATGAATGTTATTTAATATATTCATTATGTTTAGCCTAGGTCACGAAAGACCATCAATGGCATTTAAGGTTTGGGCCTAGTTCATCATCTTTTTGACAGGGGATCAAAACATCACCTCTGTCTTTATTACATTGATGAATTTTGGATAGCTCGAAAGCTTGCCATAAGGATATTAGAAAAGAGTGATTCCTAATAGATATCAACATCAATCTAGGATTTGTTGGAGCGTTTTCTTAAGTATCAACGACAAATTTCCATCTCGTATTAAATGATCGGAGTCCAAAACAGGCGGAGACAACAGTTCACAGCAACTATGATTCATTATAGAATTATATGTGTCAGTAATAACTAATTTCTGCATAACTGCTTGATAAGGAAGGTACCTGCTATATATTTATCATACTGCACAATCTCCCGGGAGTTCATCCTGACGACTCATGCGTTTGTTCTTTTGGCTCCTTCGGGCTTCTTCTGATTCCTAGGGCAGTTGGTCTTGATATGCCCCTTTTCGTTACAACCATAACAGGTTGCATCTTTTAGCTCCTTGCAATCCAGGGTTTTATGTTCCTGAGACTTGCAAATTCCACACGGTAGAGGCTGAGATTCAAATCTGCATTTCCCGAGGTGGTATTTCCTACAGGTTTCGCACTTGGTCTTCTCAACCGACTGCTGGCTGTCTCTTTTAAACCTGGAACTCTTCTTATCGGAGCGATGAGAATTCTCATCCTCCCTTTTTCTCTTTCCATCTACAGAGGCCTTGGCAGCCTTGTTTCTAACCACATCGAGTGTGAGAGATAGCGACAGGTCTGCTGTTGACCTGAATGTAGTAGGTCTCGAAGCCTTAACACTGGCTTTGATTTCTGGGGCTAAACCCCCAATGAAGCGAGCAATCCTCCTGGGTTCTGGTGTTACTAGGTAAGGAACCAGTCTGGACAGGGTATTAAAATTGGTAAGGTAAGCTTGACAATCTAAGTTTGTCATAACCAATGATAAGAAATCCGATTCGATCCTTTCGACCTCATGTTGAGGGCAGTAGTCCTCCCTAATGAGAGTAACAAACTGCTCCCATGTCATGTTATAGAGCAGGATCTTCCCAGTAGCTTGAATGAGAGACCTCCACCATGCCAGTGCCTCTCCTTTGAACGATTGGGATACATACTTTACTACATCCCTTTCAGCACAACTACTGATGTCCACCACCGTGTCCATTTCTTCCAACCAAGTCATACAATCTACTGCTCCCTTTTCCCCCGTGAAATCTCGGGGTTTACAGGAAGCAAAGTATTTATAGGTACAAGACTTGGTACGTTGTTCATTATCGAACACTTGCTTCTTGGATGGAACACTGTGTTCATTTGATGAATGACGATCGTCATCCTTCTTTGGTCCTTCATTCTTAGAGGGCGGCTCATTATGAGGCTCTGAATGAGTTTTAGGGACAGATTTAGAGTGAGGTATAGATGAGGCTTTACTATTAGTCTCACTATATTCCCTAAATCGCTCCTCTACAGCTTTAGATACCGCTGAATCAATCAATGTACGAAGCTCTCCTCTGGTTATATTAATCCTTTCATCATCGCGGTTTTCCAGAGAGTGACTGTTCTCTTCCTTTGACCTAGCCATGTAGCTTTATATGCTACATAAAATCAAACAAGGGCAAGGTTTATACGGAAGCTCTTACAGTTTTATCGTCTTAAACGATTTATTAACCATGGTAATATAAACCATATTGGTTAATTTGTTAGTTATATTTAATTATCATCTTCATTATAATTTATCCTAGTTATAAAACATCAAGGATATTAAGGTGGCGCAGAGGGCCTAGTCACAAGGACAAATTTTAAATCATAAGCCATGATTTCAGAGAATCAAGGCCCTTAAATCTATTAGCACAACAGGCTTAGTCATAAGGAATATATAATTTATAAGCTATGATTTCAGAGAATCACAGCATGAAGGTATTCTGGCACAATAGGCCTAGTCACTAGGACATTTATAATTTATAAGCTAGGATTTTAGAGAATCAAAGCCTTGAGGTTTGAACCTAGTTCATTACCTTTTTCTGACAGGGAGTCATAGACTACCACTGCCTTATATGACAATTAGTATGGCCCGTAGGCACTACATCACTATTGGATGTCTAATAAGTTTGGCCCGTAGGCACTACATCACTAATGGATGTTTAATAAGTTTGGCCCGTAGGCACTACATCACTAATGGATGTTTAATAAGTTTGGCCCGTAGGCACTACACCACTAATGGATGTTTAATAAGTTTGGCCCGTAGGCACTACATCACTAATGGATGTTTTAAAAATGATCATCTTTATTGACGATTTAACCCATGATTTACCAATCATTAATTTGGGCTTTGGAATCCTTAGAAGGATTCTTATATAAGAATGACGCGTGCGATTTTTAGCGAATCACATCTGTCAAGGACGTTAACATGATCACAGAGGTTAACTGGGAGTCTGAATCTTTTAATCAGGTCTTACCATCTTGGCCCGGTCTTATAATTGACCCGAAGGCTAGGTTTCACACTTAAGATTCTTAATTAATAATTATCGCAGATCAATTTTTTTTGAGGTGTTAAATATGGATCTGAATCTAATTATGGAACTACCATCTTGGCCCGATCTTTACAATGACACGTGGCTAGGTCTTGCCCTTTTTAGATTTTGCCATTTTATTATAATGGTAGATCCTACAATAGGAAATATTATTTTCCATTTATTTAATATGCTTGTTTAGAATGAAAGTTTAAATTTAATCATTCCACTATATGAAAATAAAAATATAAGGTTGCCCTAAGCGGGACTTGAAAATAATAATGTTGTCCTCGAAGGGACTGAAAGGTAAATATGTTCTTATAAAGACTTATTAACAAAACGATCTTCAGCAAGAGGAGTTTCTTCTTCATTCATTTCCTGAATGCTTTCTCCTTGGTTGCACGTTTCATCCTGGTCGCGGTACGAAGCTCAGCAGTTCAAGACTCCGGTGTGGAGAACTCTTATTACGGCTTCTTCGCTTGGCGACGCATCCAATAAAAATAATAATTGGAAGCAGTAAATTCCAGATTAGAATCGGGAGTATTCCTATGTTAAGTCTAGACTCAAGTATGTGCAATTGTGTCATTGAGATTAAACACAAAAGACTAGTGTTCAATTCACTCAATGTTAGCTCTGATACCAACCTGTCACACCCCGATTTCCATGTGTCTCACCGGTGGGCCCGGTGGGGGATTTCCGTGACGTAGTTGGCAACAATATAGTCAAACCACACAATATATATGAATGCACAGCGGAAGCAAAAGATAAATATATTATATTCCGAATAAAAGTAATATCCAAGTATTACAACGGAAAGTAAGGGATCCACAGGCAGATCTATAAACATTGTTCTACAGACTTTAGACGCCTAGAACTTGCAAGATTCCTTATTAATGTCCTGAGCAGCTTCCAGCCTATTACGTACTTGTACCTGTCACTTAGACTTTTGAAAATACGTCAGTTTTCACTGGTAAATACACTCAGCTGACTCATTTGAAAAGAGTTTAGGAAAATTTATTTAGATGCACCAGGCACAAATTATTTTGACACTTTGATTAAAATGCACAGAGGCAAAATTAATCTTTTATAACTTGAGACAATCATAATTATGATCTTGTATACAGATTTACATGTTCGTTGTACGTTCAGGGCCCGATGTAGAAACCGAGTCAAGATTAACAGACACGTCACAAGTATAGGCCCACTGAGCGTGAGATACCGTTTCCCTTATGCAACTGTCAGGTGTATGCCTACACCCCGTGCATAAGACGTGACCATTTTATAATACAATGATGTCAAGGATATCCGGGACATGGTCATTAACCCCTAAAGGCTTTTATTTCAAACAATACAGATCAAACCGGGTTACCTCAATAACTTAATCACAATCCGATTAAATATTCAATACCCGACCAAGCGGTATTATTATACCGTATCCCAAGCCCGTATAGGGAAATAAGTTAAGAGTATTTACCTGAGCTAGCTCCTGTCTTAAAATAGCAAGAATAATAACTCAGCCGTATTCACTTAAGTAAGCGTAGGTACAATTTACCGGAAGGCTCTAGTCTGGAACGATGGTATAAATAACCAATTAGAATGCTAACGGGTCTTTAATTAAGCCTAAGCTTAGACCGGTCAGTCTTAAAGAATTGTTAAGGTTTAATCGCGTGAAAGGCAAAAACCGTGAATGGAGTGTGATTTTGACCCAACAAGTTTGAAGACTTGTTTCATATGGGTATAATAATCATACTCTGGATTTTTGGGGTTAAAACATATAGTTTGACCCGTTTCGGCTAAATTATGTAAACTAGTTACATAAGCCGAACCGTGCGCGCAAAGGACGCAACGGGTATCCGTTAGAGTCCTACATTGTTTTCCTAAGCCAATATACTTTAAAGAGGTTGTGGCATCAGTAGGATACCTTCCATAATGCCCGTAACGAGTTTAAGTTAATAATATGCCCCGTAGGGGTATTTTGGTCTTTTTAAAGATTATAAAAAGGGTTTCTGAGTTCTACAGGAAATCTGAGTTTCCCGAACAGTTTATAAAGTCCAAAATACTTTATTTATTATTTAAAATCAGTAGCAACTGGAATCGGGTCAAAAGACCTTGTAGAACTCAAGTTATGGCCGAAAAGGGTATATTCGGTATTTACCGAACCGTAGCCATAACCGCAGGTTATGAGCAAGGTAAAAATAATTAAAAATCTTTAAAAATCCCAAAATATTATTTTACATCAGCGAGTAAAAGTTTTGGTGTCGAAATCCGGGTTTAGATAGGCGTTATGCTAATTGCGCTATTTAATTACTAAAGTTTCGCAATTTGCGCTAATTGGCATAACTCTTATTCTGGACCTCGGATTGACATGAAATTTTAGGGACATGTTTAGAATTCAGTAACCAAGGTCATGATCCGCTCACATGTCCGAAAATCTCGTTTAAATTTATAAAGGGCGTTACGGTCAGCTTTTAAGTAATTAGCGGAAATGCGTAAAAGACTCGAACAATTAACGAACCGGTCACATAGGCTTATACCATCATGTAACCTGGTCCTAAGAGTGTCCTAAGGCATATCTATACCTTACTAAAACGGGTCAGAACCGAAGTCAAAGCAAAAGTCAAACTTTTGCGACATTCGGCTCCGAACCGGGTCAATATAGCAAATGGTCGATTCAAACGAGCGTAAACGAGTTTATATACTTAATATCATGTTTTATGAGTGCCAAAACAGGTTTCATAGCATATACATTACAGATTATGTATAAAACGGCAAAATGGCTTTCTGTTGACTTTTTAAGTGCACGTTTGACTCGACATTCGACATAGTTAGAGCGGTGATCAGAGGGAACCCCTTTAGGGGTTTATTACCCACATAAATACCAACTCATAACTACTTTTGATCCGACAATTCACTGGACCATTTGTGAATTATCGCTATGACAACCGTTAATTACGACGGTTTGGTTTATAAGCTAAAACCATTGAAAAACGAGACCACAAAAGGTTAGGCAACTTACAGAAGTTTAATGCAAGACTTAGGAATATAGAAGGAAGCTTGAGAGCTCCAAGAATGATCAGAAGTAGTGTTGTGAGGTGTGTTCTAAGTTGTGAACTATGTATGCCTATTTATAGTAAAGTTTCACCACAACTTTTGACACACAAGTCCCCCAACTAACCACAACCTTCCAACATGTGTTCCTAATGTTTAGGGGTTGTTTAGGGGTCAATTGGAAAGATTTAAATGCATCTCTTGGCGTTTAGAAGGCTGAACAGCCAATTTAAGCATGTTTCTGCATCTGGGCGCCTGACGCGGCCTGTATGGAGGAACCATACACATATTACGCGGGCCGCCTGAAGTTTAAAAAATCAGGCGCGTTCAATCATAGGCTCGCGGCCCGCCTCAACTTAACCCGAACCCTTACGCGGCCCGCGTTAGGTTTATTTTTCAAGATTTTTGAATCTTTTATAATCATGACTAAATCTTGGTAATAATAACAAAATCTTTAGTAATTAATAATGAAATCTTTAGTAATCATTAACTTGACCTTTCGGGTTTTGAAGGGGTAACTTTGCGATTTGGTCCTTGATTATTTACTGCTAAGGGCCTCGTGTTATTTACTCGCTTAGTTAAGTCCCTGGTTAGTTTATTTAATTATTTTGAAAGCCTTAACTTTCATTATTGACGCTTTTAACCCTCCTCATACGAATTCGATCATAACTTTCTCGTTTTAAAGCGGAACTTCGCGGAATTTATACAGTATATTCTAGTGAGCGTATAATACTGTTACAAAGCCTCGGGAGCGTTAAAGGGTCACTCAGAGGTATAATTAAACATGTTGACACAGTTAACCCCTGTAGCTTGTAATCTCTCACTTTCTTCCACGTTTCGCTTCCGTACGATCCATGATTCATTCGTTTGAAGGTATAAGCACTACTTAGGGTTACTATACAGTATATTTACCCTTCGTTGACATTTATAACCCTCGAATTTACATACTTTCAAGGTTTGTCAACTTTAGTCCTTTATTTAATATTTAATGCCACGTGTAAACTTATGACACGTGTTAACACATTATTGGACCCAAAATTTCGAGGTGTTACAATGTGGGTGATTTTTGTGATTTGTCTGTCAGTCACCTACACGTGATCTTTACGAATCCTTGTGTTGGAATTCGTGGGAGCATGCCTGATGCGACGGTCTAATTTGACACCCCTTTAACCGACTCAAACATTTATATAAACTTGCCCCTTTTCACTTTTTACTTCTTGTTTTTCTGATTCTCTCTACTTGTGATCCTCTTTACCTTCTTCTTCTTCTTCTTCTAAGAAAGGTGCGTACCTTCTTGTTTATCTTTAAAACATGGCTCCTGGTAAGGATAACCTTGCGGATAGCGTGAGTGTTCTTACCCCTCGTCAGTTTGACAAGTTTGTTAGAGAGTATAGGATTCCCTTAGACCTTCATCCGGTCCTTCCTTCCAGAACGGAGGTCATATATCCATTCTGCCAAGGGAAGTTTCCCTTTTACACCCGTGTCTGTAATTTTGCTAACTATAGGGTTCCTTTCTCTTGCTTCTTGATTAAGGTTTTGCAATTTTTTTGGGTTCATATCAGTCAGGTTAACCCATTTGGTCTTAGCCGTGTAAATCATTTTGAACTTTCTTGCCGAGCCCTTGATCAGAAACCAGATTTAAACGTTTTCCGATACTTTTACAAATTTATTACGGCCGGAGACTGGTTCACATTCGCGCACCGGGAGAACGTTCCTTCTCCGTCCTCTAACGAACGGTCTAGCTTGAAAAACTGGAAAGATAATTTCTTCTGGTTAGACGACCGTTGTCTTCCGGAGGACATGAGGTGGCGTTTTAAAGACCAGTCGATGTCCTTTGATCTTGACGAAGACTTTGTATTTAACGAGAGTCTAGGCCGTGCCCTAGTTGAGCATCAGTCCCCTATTCGTCCTCTTCCCGAGCATTTCCTTTGGTTAGGTCGAGTTAGTTTTTCATGGGCCCGAGGGGATAAGGATTGGCCGATTATTCTCCGAAAGAGTGATCGTAAGTTTCGGCTCTTTATATCCCCTTCGGCATCCTTGCTTAATTGTTTTGCTAACTCTCTTTTTGTTTTGGAAATGTAGGTGCCGCAATGTCGCTTCTTGATGCTCTCAAAGTTCCGAGCATGGATATTTTTGATTTTGATTTCGAGCAACAGGGCGAGGAGGATGTTCCGTTAATGAAACAGGTGGCGCCCTCGGCTCATCCAATCCGTGGCCAGATTGATCCGAACGTAACCACGTCATCTGCTGCTGAGGCGACTTCCTCTGTTCCTAAGAGTCCGTCCGAACAAGATACTATTAAAACTGTTTCCCTTGTTCTGATATCTTCAAAGGAGGCTGGCGGTTCATCCGGATCCCAAACTGGCCGGAAATCTATCCTTGATGACGTGGATGACGATCCGGAGATTCGTGGTTTGGATGAGGCCCTTCTGTCTCGGCCTTCGTCTTTAAAAAGCAAAGGTATTGAGCTGGGTGCGGATTTAACGATTCGTTCCCGCAAGAGGAAGAATGAAACGGTACAGATACGCTCCAGTGATCCTCTCCCAATGCCAAAGTTGAAGAAAACAAAGGGGGTTCTCATTCCGAAGGTAACATAATGGACGAGCTAGATGAACACCTGACCGGAGGTAAGTTTTCGAGGGAGGAGGCAGCATTAGCTCGTAACAAACCGGCTCCTGTTTATTCAGGTGGTTTTGTTCCTGACAGTGAAATGGAGAGCATGGAGGTGGAGAATCCGGTAGGTACAGATAAGGGCAAAGCCCATAGTGAACCGAAGGTGGTGACTTTTTCAGGTACGCACTTGGGATCATCTTTGGGTCCGGACTGTTTTTTGGATGATGAGGAAGATCAAGTGTCTTCGCTTCCCTCATCTTGGTTCGGACCTGAGTTGATGTCCTTTTTCGATATGCAGATTTGTTTTCGGATAATATGGAGATTGACCCAGTGACTGCTGAGGAAAAATTTATTCCTGACTGGGACATCCGGAACAAAGATACAGTGATGGATACTTTAACTGCTAGGACCATGCTTTTTAATATAAACACTCCGATAGATCATGTCAGAAGCCGAAAGATGAAGAATCCGGATCTGGGAGCTACGGTTTTGACTAACCAGGCTCAATCGAACATTTTCGTGACGGAGCTTTACCGTAGGTGGATTGAGGCGGAATCTGTGCGGGAGAATTTAGAGAAAGAAATTCGTTCATTGAAGCGCAAAGTCCAGAGGAGTCCGGAGGTGGAAAAGAAGATAGCTCAGTTGACCCAGGATCTGCGAGCTCAACAAGAGTAGGTCAATTCTTTGACTGCTCAGAATCAGTCGTCCCAAGCGGCTGCTGCCGCAGCCGAGGACAGAGATAAGATCTCTTCGGAGTTCAGAGTGTTTTCTGAATCGATGAAACAGAAGGATGAAGAGCATAAGATGGTTTTGGCTAAGATGGAGGAATCTCTCAACAAGGCTCGTCTTGCTTATGAGAGCATGATGGCTGGTACGTCTATCTTTCTGCTTTACTTATCTCTTATTTTTCCTGTTTTTCTAACATTTTCCCCAGAGCATGATGCGCTTAAATCAGGGGAGGCTGATTTAAAAGACCAAGTTGAGGAGATGAAGGCGGAGAATGCTTCTCTGAGAGCAAAAGTGGACAGTCTTTGCGAGACAAAAGTTTGGATGCTTTCGGAGGGAGCCCAGCTTTTGGCAAAGAATATCCACAAGGGTAAAGAGATGACCGCCGCCGTGGCTGGAGTCAACAATGCAATGAGTGCGGTGGGCATCAACTCAGGTCTGCATGCTGGTTACGTTCATGCCTTGCAGAAAAAGACCCCTTTCAAGGAGGTTCCGTTACTGAATCGCAATGCCACGGAGGAGCTTAAGCCGGCGATTGCTTGCTTTGATACTCTCAAGTTTCCGGTGATCGAGGATCTTCCGAAGCTTGGCGACGCGCCTCTTAGTGAGATCAAGAAAGTTCTCCGTTTTGCCAATGCCGATTCTACGGATGAGTAAGGTGGACATGCCCGACTCCTTGGGGTATGCACCTTGGAAGTTTTTAGTTAGTCCGGATAATATCCTTACTTTGAATAGTGAATACAATCGGTACCTTGATAGGTGCCTTATTATAATTTGTAATGATGTTTTTACTTTTGACAATTATCCTTTCGTGAATGGTATCGATATTTATTCCGGTTGTTTATGTCCGGATTATTTTGATGTAACTACTTTTGCACATGCGTCCATGTTTTGATGTGTACATTTTGAATATTTAGAACGTTCTTTGTTAGATGCGGATCCGTTTTGTGTTTTGTTAAGGATAATTTTGAGGGAAATACGAACGATGCCAGTTCGTCCTTTCCCTTTAGGGTTGGATCCCTGAGTTCGGCCGGTGGTTATTTATAAGTTGCAACTTTTGTTGATAGAAAAATTTATAACATTCTATTTATTGGACTCGGAGTTAAATTTCTCCGAGAAGTACGAAGTAAAAACATGTTAAACAGTCCGCAGGTATAACCCTCTACGGTTCTTGTAATATAACTTGTGCGGGCAAAAACATCCGCTTTACAAGGAAATTTAAAAGGTGACGGAGCTCGTAGCTTCCGCTTTACAATTATTTGTTTTGAAACAAACTTCTAAAGATAACATTTCTTCAGGTGCACTCCGTTCCAAGTACGTGGAACGGAGGTTCCATCCATTTTGCTTAAAGTATACGCGCCGTCCTTTCCAGCCGTTTTGATCTGGTAGGGTCCTTCCCACTTGGGGGCTAACTTCCCCGCTCCTTCGGTTAGACTTGCTTCATTGCTCCGCATTACATACTCTCCGACCTTGAACCGGGTTTCTTTTATTTTAGAGTTGTAGTGTCTTTCCAACTCTTTTTTATACTTGGCTTCCCGGATTGCTGCGAGTTCTCTCCTTTCTTCGATTAAATCGAGATTTAGACGGAGTTCTCGCTCATTCGCTTGCTGGCTCTGTTGTATGCGGGGTATGGGGATCCCTACTTCTGCGGGTATGACAGCTTCGGTGCCGTACATCAAGCTGAAAGGAGTTTCTTTGTTGCTCGTTTTAGGCATGGTCCGGTGTGCCCATAGGACATGCGGGAGCTCATCTGCCCACGATACGCCTTCTTTCCCCAATCGCTTTTTGATGCCTTCCACGATACTTCGGTTGGCTCTTTCCACTTGTCCATTAGCCTGGGGATGGGCCACCGAAGCGAAACTCTGCTCAATGTGCATTCTTTGACACCATGTTTTGAATGGTTTTTCCGCAAATTGCTTTCCGTTGTCACTTACTATACAAAGAGGCATTCCGAATCTGCACACAATGTTTTCCCATGCAAACCTCAGCACTTGGTCTCCTGTGATCGTCCGAAGGGGTTTGGCTTCGACCCATTTCGTGAAGTAGTCGATAGCAACCAACAGGAACCTTACTCCTCCGGTGGAGACAGGGAAAGGACCCACAATGTCAATTCCCCATTTCTGGAATGGCCAAGCCGATGTTACGGGAACGAGGTTGTTTTTGGCGCGATGGCTAATGGGAGCGTGACGCTGGCAGTCTTCACATGATTGGAGCTCATTAACCGCACTTTGATGCATACCCGGCCAGAAATATCCGGCATTCATGATTTTTGCTATAACCATTCTCGGTCCGGCATGGATGCCACATATTCCCCAATGGATTTCCCTTATGACGTAACTAGCTTCCTCCGGTGTTAAGCATTTAAGGAGCGGACCTAAAAAGGTCTTACGGTAGAGCTGCCCATCATGAATCTGATACTGCAGCGCTTTCACTTTCAGCTTCCGGGCCTGAGCTTTGTCTTCTGGGAGCGTCCCATTTTTTAAGTAATCCATAATCGGGGTCATCCAAGAGCCTTCAAGCGTGGAGACCGACATGACTGACTTTGTCTGTTGGATGGCCGGGACTTGCAGGGTTTCGACTAGAACCTCTTTTGATAGATGACAAAATGCTACGGATGCAAGTTTGCTCAAGGCATCGGCCTTTTTGTTTTTGCTCCGCGGTATGTGTACTATTTTGCAAGAATCAAAGGAGGAGATTAAGCTGTTGACCTGCTGAAGATACCGCACCATATTCTCCTCTCGCGCTTCGTATTCTCCGCTGACTTGATTGGCTACCAACAATGAATCAACATGCGCTAATACGGAGGTTGCACCAGCTTTGGCTGCGGTTTGGAGGCCTGCAAGGAGAGCCTCATATTCTGCTTCATTGTTTGAAGTTTTAAATTCGAAGCGTAAAGCATAGGTATACTCTATTCCTTCCGGATCTATTAGGATCAATCCTGCTCCCGACCCTTCTTTACTGGAGGCCCCATCCGTGTATAGGTTCCATACCTTTGGCAAGGCGGGTTTTTCCTTGGTGCTTTCTCCGGTTGGGACCTCTGTGAGGAAATCTGCCACTGCCTAGCCTTTTACTGGCCCTCTGGTACGATAGGTGATATCGAAAGCGCTGAGCTCTATTGCCCATTTGGTGAGACGTCCGGAGACCTCTGGCTTCCTGAGAATTTGCTGGATCTGAAGATCGGTCTGCACTTCTATATTGAAGGCTTGGAAGTATCTTCGGAGGCGCCTGGAAGCATGTACCAAAGCGAGTGCCAACTTTTCAATCATCGGGTACCGAGTCTCGTAGTCTTTTAAGATGCGGCTTACATAATAGACCGGGATTTGTGCTTGATTCCGATGTACTACGAGTACTGCACTTATCACAAAGTGGGAAGCGGAGAGATATACCGTGACAGTTTCTCCGGTAGTTGGGGCAGTTAGGGTGGGCAAGGATCCGAGGCAGACTTTCAGCTCCTGAAATGCCGAATCGGCTTCTGATGTCCACTCTATTTGGCCTTTCTCCGTTCGTTTTTTCAACACATTCATGAAAGGAACAGAGCGATCTGCCGCTTTTGAAACAAAACGATGAAGGGCAACGAGCTTTCCATTTAAAGACTGAATTTCTTTGACAGTTTTGGGGGGCTGCATGGAGACTACTGCTTTGATTTTGTCAGGATGCGCCTAAATTCCGGACTGGGTTATCCATACACCAAGAAACTTTCCTTCTTCTAACCCAAAAGAGCATTTTTTGGGATTGAGTTTGAGGTTGATACTACGATGCCTGGTAAAGGTTTCGAGTATATCATCTATCATGTCGTCTTCGGCCCGGCTTTTTGTGACCAGGTCATCAACATAGATCTCTAGATTTCTTCCGATCTGATCTTTAAACGCTTTATCCATTAGTCTCTGGTACATGGCTCCGGCGTTTTTTAAGCCGAATGGCATTTTAGTATAACAAAAGAGACCCTCGTTTGTTACAAATGCGGTCTTGTCCTCGTCCTCCGAAGCCATCTGAATTTGATGGTAAGCTTTATACGCATCTAGGAAGCAATTAAGACGGAAACTAGAGAGGGAGTCGATCTTTAAATCTATCTCTGGCAAAGGATAGCAGTCCTTTGGGCATGCATTGTTCAGATCGGAAAAATCGACGCACATCTTCCAGGTATTGTCCTTCTTCGTTACCATTACTGGATTGGAGACCCATGTTTGGTACCGCACTTCCCTTATAATACCAGCACTCAGCAGCTTTCGTACGTCTTCGGAGATGGACTTATTACGAGCTGGGGCCATGTTTCTTTTTCTTTGAGCTACCGGTTTTGTTGAATGCGACACCTTTAATTTATGTTCGGCCAAACACCGAGGAACTCCAACCATGTCGGAGGTTTGCCAGGCGAATACGTCGAGTGAATTGGACAGTAGCTTCCACAACTTCTTTTTGGTTTGTTCGGGAAGTTGGACCTCGATTGCAATTTTCTGGTCAGGGAAGTGTGGGTGTATAGCCCACTCTTCCGTAAGAATATTTGGAGGCTCGTCATCACCGTTACTCTGTCGTATTTCAGCTACGCTGATTGTTGATTCGGAGTACAATGTTGCTACTCCTGCTTCAGTAGGGAATTTTAGCGCTCCATGTATGGTAGAACTGATAATTCCGAAGGCGCACATACCGGGTCTTCCTAATATGACATTATGGACGGACCTTGCTTCCACCACCAAATACGTTAGATTGACGGTTCGAACCAGATTTCCTTCTCCCATTGTTGTTGGCAAAGTGATCTGCCCTAAAGGCTGCACCACCTCTCCGGAAAAACTTACCAATGGCATTGATACTCGGATCAACTTCGCCTTTGTCTGTGGAGCTAGCTGTTGAAAACATTGCTCATACATGATTTCTGTGGCGCTTCCACTGTCGACGTACACCCTTCGAACCCTGTGACTCGCTATGACTGCGGACACTATGATTGGTCCGTCCTTGACTTCTGCCGGACTGATGGGAGGAAAACCGATGGGTTGCTGCATCCAAGCGGCCATGTGCTGACTGGATCGCTTGATGCCTTGGTTGTTCGCCCTTCTGATCATGCAAATCGCCGGTTGATTATTCGGATTATCTCCCGAATTCCCCGAAGATTTTCCTTCCTTTACTTCTTTGACTAGATGCGATAGCTTTCCGGATCGCACTGCCTTTTCTATTTCTTGTTTTAAGGACCAGCAATCATCTGTACTGTGACCCCGAGCATGATGGTAATCACAATATTTCTTGGAATTTTTACATCCATCTGCGCTTCATGGAGACTGGATGGTACGGCTTGGTGAGTTCCGGATCGCTAATTACATCCATCTGCGCTTCATTTCGTATAGTCATTGCCGGCGAAGGCCCGGATGAACCCTGTACATATCCAGTATAAGTTTCCGAAGTGACAACTGTGGAGAAAGTAGGAGGGGTAATCATTGTGGGACCCATAGTCCTTATCGGAGCTTCTTCATGAAAGAGCCTGGTTCGTAGACCGAGGATCTGTTCATCCCTAGCCTACTGTGCTTTTAATCTTCGTAGAAGACTTGCATTTTTGGAGAGAAACTCTGCATTAAACTCTGATGTTTGCGAAGTAGGAAGTAGAATAAATGGCAAGGTTGTTCCTGGCCCTGAGCTTAAAGTAGATGAGGTTGTGGAAACAATACTTGCTGGTGCAGTAGTTTGTGTACTAACAGTCGTAGATCCCAGATTCAAAGAACCTAAGGCCGCCATTTGTCAGTTCTTTGCTCAAGAAATTCACTAAAGTGAAGGACTAAGAGCTTTAAGATCGGATGGCGCCAATTGAAGAACCAAAAAACCGTAGTTAGGCCGGAGCCTGTAAACGAGAGTTTGGATCTTGTCAAAGGTTGAGAAAGGTTCCTGCAAAACAGAAAACCGTTAGGCTCGCCGCAGAGATGGGAGGGCCCCTCTGCGACCACCCTCCGGCGTGAGGATAAGTATTTGTTTAGAGAGAGAAAATAGAGAGAGAAAGTAAGGACGGAAGCTCAGAAAACTGTACTTGGTTTTGTACTTGGCAGGGTATTTATAGTAGTCAACTGAGATGACGTCATCCGGCCAGACGCACTCGAATGGAGGTTCGTCTTCGGAGGTACGTGATGTGGATCGGACACGTCTTAGGTGTCCGTCCCAGTGGAGCACGATTCGTCCTGATGATAGTGTCCGGCATCGGATATGCATCTTCATATATTATAACTGTTATACTAAGATATCACCGTCTAACACCACTAAAATATCAACCGTCACAAAAAACGTTCAAGCAATCGTAGTATCCCCTCTGATTGTATCTCCTCCGAACAGACACGAACCCACCGTATATATACATAAACTTACACGAAAACTTTCATAGACACAAATTCGGGAAAAAATCGAGTATGATTGGGGCCTTGCCTCGGTAATTAGCCGTTCAAAAGAAAATTGGGGCCTGCCTCAGTAATTGTGATTGTATGGTTTCTACCGTTCGATTCCGAAGATTATTTTGGTTCCAGTGTTGTTGGTGGGAGTTAGCATCTTTCTCTACTTCCTTCCAACGCGAATCATTTATCATCAGTGGGTGACCCTTCAACCGGTCAACAAACTCACCTAGGATGGCGATGTGTAGACGTGGGTGACAGAGGAGAGCCTGGATTTCAGTGACTGGTGGTTTGATGACAGGATGGTCGTGGTCAATGGGTGGTGGCGATGGTAGTGTTTAGAGAGATGAGAAATTTAGGGTTTGTGGATTAATAAATTGTGTTATTATAAACCTTTACCCAAAGCAATTTTACAGAGGGCCGGTTTTGTCGTGTATTGCGCGTCACGAGATCTTTAGACTTGCCCAAATGCTTCTATTTTGGTTGAATAAACAACAACCTTTTCTTAGCTTTTAATATTTTGAATTTTATTTTGTGAGATATGTAAAAATACAATTCCAGAATCTTATTCAAGTTCCATTTTGTTATTAAAATTTTCGATCCATTTCCAAAGTTTTGACGCGAACCATGATCTCTGTTTTAATCACGTAAGTGCTATTTAGGATGTTAAACCATTTTGATTTTTGCAAACTCAAAGTTGATTTGTTTTTTTTATGTGTTTCATTAAATTTTCGATCTGTGATAATCAAATATATCTTTGATTATTGATGATTTAATTCGTGAAATTCTAGAATCGGTTTTGCGTCCCCGTGAGTATTATACTTCAACCTTCAACCTTTATGTTCGTTACAACAATCAAATACCTTTTATTTAAAAGAGCATGTATGTGATTATTGTGTGTGTTTTTTAGAGAGATGAAGAAGCAAGAGGGCCTTTGTTGGGTTGGTGTGAGTTTATGTGATGATTGATGGTTGTGTATGTTTCTAATCATAGGAAAATATAAACAAAATCTTTGAAAACATTCGTATAGATGGAATTTCATTTGAGAAAATTTGAATTTTGTTTCAATTGTAAGAATTGTGAAGTTTGTTTCAATGATTTTGAATCAAATAATTGGTTAGATCTTGCCGCATTTTCACAATTCATAGAGTGACTTACATTCATAATTAGTAAGAATTTTGAAGTTTGTTTCAATGATTTTGAATCAAACAATTGGTTAGATCTTGCCGCATTTTCACAATTCATATAGTGACTTACATTCATAGTAAGAATTGTGAAGTTTGTTTCAATGATTTTGAATCAAATAATTGGTTAGATCTTGCCGCATTTTCACAATTCATATAGTGACTTACATTGCCTGTCAAAAAAATATAGTGACTTACATTCATAATTAGTACCCCGCCGCAACGCGCGGGTCGGCGTCAACTTGTTAAATACAACAATAAAAACATTTACAATAAACGTTTGGGTAGTTGGGTTGGCTTTTACACGCTTGCGATTGTGCAATACTTGATGTACATTTTACAAGACTATGGGGTATGGGACGGGAGTTTGAGAGAAACGTCCAAGTCACCATCTCGGGTGAGCTTGGGTTTGGGCGTGGCCCCATTGGCGTGGGATTTAGCCTGGGCGTTGGGCGGGGCTACCCACATGACATGGTGAAACCTCATTGGCCAAAAGCACTAGCCACGCCACCCTAGCCACGCCCCACCATACCCCTTTGAAATTGGCTTTTGGTCTTGGATGTCCCATACTCCACGTGTCGAACCATGCTCCTAACTCACGCCCCACCATACACCACGGTCTAAGTTATAAGTAAAAGGTTTAAATACAAAAAACTCTTAATATGCGACGGTACGTGACCACCAATATAACGTGCGTAATTAAGGTTAATGCAACCTATGCATAATATGCAAATAGCGTACGTAATTATGTATTATAAAGTGCGTAACTATGTAATAACGTGCGTGGTTATGCAAAGTTAATTGCTATTGAGCCACCGCATTCAATCGAAGACCTATATTAGATTAGATGTGTGGTTGAGATGCTCGCATATGCATTGCTAAACCACATCTGCAAAACAATAAAGGAAACCACACTAGATGTTTAGCTTGAAGTACAGAGAACCTTTGATTGTAATCCGGAATGAGACATTATATGTTGTTTCTACAATGAAACTAGTAAGCCGGGTCTGGTTGTTGGGCTAAATTGTGTTAGGCGTGGACCGACCTACTTGAGGGGGTGGGGCGTCATCCGAAACTTAAAGATTTTTTATGTGCTATAGCCATGGAATCGAAACACTAGCGACGCCAATAATTTTGACACCAACACCAATGCAATTATGACGAATGGCACTTAAAGTTTCTTTCTGTTCTTTTTAATTTTACAAATTTCTACTTATTTCAACATAAATAAACAAATTAATACTAAGAAATACAAACCAATAGATAAAGAAACATAAATCCATAATCCATTACCTAATAATCAAATAAAAAAAAGACAATTACCCATAATTCAAATACAATCCACTAAAAAAGAAGAATACATTGGTACCTTAATAACAAAAACAATAGCTGTAGATTAATTTCCATTCATTTGGGGAATGAAAAAAAAAACACCTCTTCCAAAAGAATTAAATAGGAATCACATTCTATGCCGTCGTAATATTTCTATTCCGCCTTCAGTTTCATTATTTCAAACACTATCTAAGTTTAATTTTAGATAAATGAAAGAATTATTTAGTTATTGGATTAAGCCATTAAGGTCTTATAATACTAACCAAATTTTGTTTTATTCGAGTGATATTTAAGTTAAATCTTTTTACAGGAATATGATTATTTATTGTTGACGTGTCTTTTGCGTAGCGTCTATCAACTTCCACTTGCGCCAATAGGTAGCGGTGGAGTGGTTGGTGAAAGACTTGGTGTTTCTTGTGATCCAGAGTTCGACTCTCATTCTTCCCATTATTTTCTACGGCATCCAGGTGAAGGGTGAATACGGGTGTCGCCGGTTCGTCTTGGATGGGAGGCGAGGTTTTACCGATTATTCCACTGTCGTGCCTTCGGGCGGGTGAAGGTCGGGTTTCCGTGCATCTAGGAGAGCCAAGAGGCTGGCGACGGTCGAGTAGTCGACCTTAGCCACAACACCCGATGTCATAGTGATTGATAGATAGTTTCTTGCCGTTCAAATAAAATCAACTTGCACTGGCATATAACTGAACAAAACTCACATTATATATGTTGGAGAAAATTGCCATTTTAATTAATTTTTTTTGGAGCTTGTAGTGAAAGTTAAAAAATTAAGCACTACTTGCCTTATAGAGCAATAGTTTAAGAAAATTTAAATATCTTCTTATTAAGTTTTTATGTAGAGTTAATTACTATTTTTGTCCTTGTGGTTTGTCAAAAATCATTATTTCAGTCCATTAGTTTAAAAATTGCGATTTCAGTCCGTGTGGTTTCATTTTCGTAACCATTTCAGTCCACCTCCGTTAACCCCATCCATTTATTCTGTTAAGTACACGTGAATTGACCACAATGCCCTTATTAATAAAAAAACAAAAGAGTTAATTACTGTTTTCGTCCCTGTGGTTTGTCAAAAATCACAATTTTAGTCCATTAGTTTAAAAATTGCGATTTCAGTCCCTGTTGTTTCACTTTCGTAACAATTTCAGTCCACCTCGTAACCATTTTAGTCCCTGTACTAACAGAATAAATGGATTGAAATGGTTACGAAAGTGAAACCACAGGGACTGAAATGGTTATAAAAAGTGAAACCACAGGGACTGAAATCGCAATTTTTAAACTAATGGACTGAAATAGTGATTTTTGACAAACCACAGGGACGAAAACAGTAATTAACTCAAAACAAAAAGATATCTAAATGAGTTACTTACTGTTTTCGTCCCCGTGGTTTGTTAAAAATCACTATTTCAGTCCTCGTGGTTTCAATTTCGTAACCATTTCAGTCCAGTCTCCTAACACCCGTCTATTTTACCGTTAAGTTTTTAATGAAATACCTAAATTACCCTTGTGTTAATTAAATAAAATAACCATGGAAATTTAAAAGATTGTATTCTAGGACCCACTTGTTAAAACACAACCCCACGCTACCTTACCCCACCCCACCCCACCCCACTCCATCTTTGCTCTCATTTCCGGCAAAAGTTTCCGGTCATCTTCTCCGGCATCACACCCACCCTCTTAATGTCCGGCGACCCATTACCCCACCCCAATTAATATCTTCCTAGCAGCATCAATTAACATAATAACTTTGAAAAATAATGCTTACCTGAACATTTTCTCATTCTAAAATCCAAAATTAAAATTTTGGAACCATATATGTAAAAATAGTGCTAGACTTCTACTGAAGCCATGGTGGGTCGAACCCTACAATCTAATTTAAGTCCATATGTCATACAACAATAAAATCATATAAATCCAATAGTAAAATCATATAAGTCCATATTTAATTAACACAAGGGTAATTTAGGTATTTCATTAAAAACTTAACGGTAAAATAGACAGTGTTAGGAGACTGGACTGAAATGGTTATGAAAGTGAAACCACAGGGACTGAAATCGCAATTTTTAAACTAATGGACTGAAATAGTGATTTTTGACAAACCACAGGGACGAAAACAGTAATTAACTCTTTTATGTATATTACACTTTATAAGTTGATTTTAATGTATCCGAGCTTTCTAAAATTATATGGCAAATTGGATTTAAATAATCCCAACTTGCTCAATTTGGCCGATATTAATCCCAACTCAGTTATTGGCCGATAATAATCCGAACTGGTCCACTTTTGGCCGATAATAGTCTGCCGTTAAAAATAGCTTAACGGAGTTAAACTTTTTTCCGAATTACAAACTGATATTTTATGGATTTTGATCAGAACGAGAATACGATTTGATTTATGTAAAACTTACCTCGAAACGGTGCTTCAAACGACTTGATTTTTGTTAATTGGAAGTTTAAACACCCGAATTGAAGCACCGTTTTCGTCGTTTGGGGCGGTATTTCGAGGTAAATTTTTTATCAATCAACTCGTATCCTCGTTCTGATCAAAATCCATAAAACATCGGTTTGTAATTCGGAAAAAAGCTTAACTCCGTTAAGCTATTTTTAACGGCGGACTATTATCGGCCAAAAGTGGACCAGTTCGGATTATTATCGGCCAATAACTGAGTTGGGATTATTATCGGCCAAATTGAGCAAGTTGGGATTATTTAAATCCAATTTGCTAATATTAACAAAATACGATAAAGACAGATAAACTGTATAACCCAAGTCTCAATGTCACATAGTGGATTAGTGGGTGATTTAGACACTTATTTAGGTTGATTTATTCCGTTAAAAATTAGGTTAATTTGTTTTCTATTAAGTAATCGGGCATGACTTTTCAATTCATGGTGATAAATCATTAATTCTTTAATTATTCAACCTTAATTATGGGTTAATATTTCAAGACTATTCTTTTGTTGAATATACCATAATTATTATAATATGACAAACAAACAAACAATACACTATCTAACCAATTGACCATCCTTATTTTTCATGGTGCCGTGATGTTTGAGATAGGATATTCATGATCCAGTTTTGATGGTTTTCTTTTCTATAGTCATAGTGTTGGTAATGGTTTTTGACAACTAGAAGCCTAAAGCAAACAGTTGTAGATCACTGAACCAAATCAAACTGTTACTAACACTTTGACTTTGGTTTGGTTTAACTGTTTGATAAAACACAATCCATTCCAAAGAAACGATTATCCTCAAACGGGTTAAACTTAAAAGAAAGACTCCATACATGCATGTATTATATTGTTAAAGGAAAACCCAAACATGTGTATAGTCCAAAGTAAAATAACCAAAAGCCTAAGTAAAATATAAAAAGTTACATAGCACAAAACTCCACATGACTTCGTTCGATTTAAAAAAATAACGTTGAGTATAAACCACATATAGCAAACCATTTGGTACGACTTGAAACCTCCTTAACCAAGCTAATCCTTTTTAAAAACGGCTGCGAAACCAAACCAGGTTTGAACAGTTACATGGTTTTAAACCGAACCATAAATACATTACCGCTAGTCGGAGATACACACACACACACAAGATGAAAAGAAACATAAAGATAATCTGAGAGATGATTAAAAGAGGTTTATTTCCACACATATATATAGTTGATTAGCTAGCAACAAGCTGGGGATGTACTATTTTTCCTGCGTTAACTGCAAGCTTTCTCTCTTTCTTACACTCATCAGCCGTTGGTGTTGTATTAACCCTATTCGTCAACAACATCACTGCTATCCGAATAGTATCAAAGTTCCAAGAGCTTCTCATTTGGGATATGATTTTAGTTTGATAATTGTATATATGGTAATTTTCACCATTCGTCATTTGTATATATAGAGGGTGATATGATAGGCTTTCTTGGTCATGAGTACATACGTGGTATTTGAGTATTTGACTATTTGCTAAAAGAGTTGAATCAACTCGTTTTCTGAATAAATTATTGAAAATTAGCAACTATGTTTAATACAAATAAAAAGTAAATTAATATGATTATGTCTACCTTTAATACCAACTTATATATAACTTCTTTATGGAAGAAACCGCATGCAAACTTACGATAAAAATAAAATATGCATAAACACATTTCTTGTAGTTGGTAGTGTTCGAAAAGTCAAGTCAAATGATCTTTACTAAGACGGCACGTAAGATAAATGACTTTCATATTTTTGTATATTATCTTTTTTTTTCCTTTTAATGAGTTGTTAAATTTTATTTTGTTTGGTTATTATCACTGGTGTTTTTATATTGCGCGTTGCGGTGAAACCGAGCAAATAATGATGTAAAACAAACGTGATTTGAAAATACTTTATTTTGAGTATAACCTCGTTTTAACAAAACTTATAATGGAATGTCAGAGAAATAAATCAAGTGCAACTACATACTTAAGTTTTTAGAAAAAAAGTTATAAACATAACTTATTAAAGAAGTATCAAATTAATCGATAAATTAATATATGTTAAAAAAAAAAGAAAAAAACCAATTATTAAAAAAAGGGTAGAGGAAATATATATTTAAAAAAAAGAAAAATATGTTATTAAAAGTAAATATAATAATAAACTATTATAACATACTAAATAATAAAATAATAAAAAATATAAATTATTATAAAAATAAAATTACTATTAATCATCCTCGAAATCAATATATATAATAGATAATTTTAAAAGTTTAAACCCTCATTTCTTGAGAAAAAAAAAGTATGAAATGTTCATCATATATATACATGTTTAAGGCTTAATATTTTTCAAAACATAATTATTATTCCAATGTTTACGGTGGGTCTAGATCCCACGACTTCAGAGGCAGAGACACGAATTATCACACCAAGATATTATTATAACGGGACCATAATTACGCACGTTCATTTGTAAATCACGCACGTTATAAAACTCAAAAACCCTAATCACGCATGTTGAAAACATTAATCACGCACGTCATATACCCATAATCACGCATGCCCTAACTCCCAGTTCAAAATCGTATCCCATGTTCTACGGTCTGATACCATTGTTACTGACCGCTGACTCCAATCGAATGAAAGCTTGGTCACGTTCCTGCATCCTCGGTTCTACGGTCTGAATCAAAGCTTGGTCATGTTCCTTCATCATCTGTTCTACGGTTTGATTTCCAATCGTCATTTTGATCAAACTTTTCAAAATCAATGATGAATTTGAACCCAATTTGATGAAATTGACCGAACAATGGCCAATTTGAACTAAAACGAAAAGAAAATTGAAACGAATTGGACGAATTTGGTCAAATAATTGATCAATCCTAGGCTTTTTACCGGTCGTACACATGTTATATTATACAATAAAATCACGCACGTTATATATACCGGTTGTACGCATCGTACGTTAATCCTAATTGTATTTTACACTTTTTCTCTCTCTCTGTATATATATATATATATATATATATATATATATATATATATATATATATATATATATATATATATTATATAGGGTAGGGTTCATGAGTGAACAATGGTGTATTTGTGAACAAAATGAACTTATCCTGACCACTAATTTTGTAGATCTAGATTTTTAATTTAGTGGCAAGATTGTAAGTATCTTTTGTAACTTCCATGTATCTTAAGGCTGGACGGTATGGTACCCGTCCTCAGCCTGTCTCCAGCCGGCGACGTTCGTCCCTCCACGCCGCCCCCCCTCCGTTCCGTCGAGATCGTCGAGTTTCAGACGGTAGCGACGATCCTCCAGGTGGGCCCCCTAGGTTATCTCCGATTCTCCTCTCCTCACAATTCGATCAAATGGTTAATCTAATCTAAACCTAGATTCATCGATTTATCCATCAAAACCTAAATTTTATAACCGTTTTTGTAGGATTTCATCAAGTAAACTCTTGAGATTCAATCCGCAAATCCGAACACCAGAGGCTAGAAGTAGTTGAATTCACCGCCAACACTCTCAAATCAGGTGTGTTTTATGACCTAAAACGATTTTTCTTTTGATTCTCTGTATTATCTCGTGAAATTTAGGTATCATTCGACTATAATTATCTGATTTACAAAATTGTATCGCTGTTTGTGGATTTTAATCTCGTTTTTTATTGTTTATCATTCTATTCTCGTGAAATTTAGGGATTATTAGACTGCAATAATCTAATTTACGAAAGTGCATAGCTGTTTGTGGATTTAATTTCGTTTTTCTTTGTTAATCTATATAATCATGCATTTTTTTAGGTTACAAAAGTTATTTGAATTATGATATTGCATTGCGTTGGGGTATTGTCCTCCTTAGAATACTCATGCTGAAATTATTGGTTATAGATATTTGGTAAGTTGGGTTCTTATTTCAGTTTGGTTTTGACGATTTACTAACTCTTGTTTGTTGTTATTTGGGCATTAGTAAACCCTGTAGACTAGCGGTATCGAGGTGTGTAGTGAATGTGTTCTTTCCCAAGTGGTTGATTTAATGTTGTAAGGACGTTTAAAAAGCGAAATGCATGAGTTAACGTCGCGTTTAACTGGAATTGCGAAAACTAGAGGCCTGTTTAAAGGTGTAACTTATGTAAAATAGGTGTAACATGAAGTGATTGACTAGTTGTTATTATTCCGCAGGCGGATGGAGACAACGGTAGTGACACTGAAGAAGAGTATGACTCTGAAATGGATAGTATGAATGTAAACAAAATCTTGTTGCATCTTTCTTGTTTTGACTATATATGTAATCTGTTGCACCACAAATTTTGATTTGCACTAAAATGTTATCGTACCCATTCCGCCTAATTGCCATCTCTTCCTTTTGTGTCACTTCACACTTCTTGATTATCGTATAAACAAATCCCAAACGGTTCTCTTGTTGAAGTCAATAAATACTTTGAGATCACATATCATTTAATCTCATGTGATATTTTTTCTTGCATAATTTTGCAGAGACCTGTTCAGAAACATAAGACGTGACCAAGATGATGATATTCTCAAAGGTCAAGCCGCAAAAAATCAAAGGGTATGCACTTCTCAAAAATTGTTAATTTGTTATGTATTTCCTATTTAAGGAAGATCTCAGTGTATACTGTATAGTAAAACTAAGCTTAGCAATTTATCACTTGATCGCCTTTTAGGTTGATACTGATATGTGGTGGATGATTGGATGCCCTTTGAGAGGCTTAAAATGTTTATGAAAAGATTTAATTGGTTTAATAAGTTATGTGGGTGGAGTAGTAATCGTTAAGACTTAAGAGTAGGTTAAAAGGGTCTGGTTAACAGTTGTTTATGAAGTGGGATTTGTGTGAGGTTCTGATTAGGTGAACTCGCTTGCAGTTGTTGTAAAGCCAAAATAGGAATAATCTGTCATGGGCCTCATGGCTGGGTGGAGTCATCGCTCTATAAATGTGCAACTAGTTTATGTTGTGGAATTATCGGTCCCGCTGATCTATGGACAACATCTCAGACAATGAATAGGATAATCTTGATATGATTTATGATGTAGTCATGAGTTTGTTAATGCATTTTTTGGAATTATTATAGCCTGTTTGAATTATGTGTGGACTGATAAAATAAGCTCCAGGAAGGTGAAAACAATTTGTATGATGATACAATCATGTGATTAAAAATGGATGACGGAACTGTCAGTGTTGTATATGCTCTGTTAGCATTTCCATTCATCATGTTGAGTGAAGCCTGCTTTCCTTGGCAAATACAAAATATTGTACTCAACAAGAATTGGAAGCTTTTAGACAGTCACGATGATGAGAGGATTATTTCCTTTCTTTCACACTTTGGTTGATAGGGATCAAGTCTTGTACTCTTGTTGAAGAGCTAATTAGTCTTCTTGTCTTGATGTTGGTTTAAAAAAGCGCGAGGCACTCCGAGCCATTTAGGTTCTGAAGGCCGAAGCGCTAGGGCCTAGGTGTAAGGCGAGAGCTTCACGTACGCGAGGCATTGCTCTATGTACAACCAAATGACCTTTAAGTTTATGTAATGTTTTTTAATATTAATGAAAATATTTTGTTAGTTTATTTGTTAAGTGTTAAAAAAAGTATAAGATTAAAAAAAACAAAAAAAAAACCATAAAAGTGGTGGGGAGGACTATGACTAGGACCATCCTCCCATACCCTCTAGTTTTGGGGGATGGACCATCCTTGGGAGGACTATGACGTGGCGCCTACGTGGCGGATGGTCCTCCAAGAATGGGATGTCACCATACCCTCTAGCCTAATAGACACAAGTGTATAATTGTATTTTTCCTCTCTTCATTTAATTAATTGATTTTTTTCTCTCACTCCTGATTTCTCTTTCCAATTAAAAGAATATATAATTACATTCTCTGTACTTTTTTCTCTCACAAATTATCTAACTTAACATTTGGTAATTTAAAAAAAATACAAACATTATCAAATATTTTCCATATCTAGAACACAATTAAAAATATTTAATTACATTCTCTATACATATATGTATTAGATCAATGTTTGATGAAAAGATGCAAAGTGGAAACAAGATGTAATAATACATAGGTGTATAAGTCTGGTATATACCGACCTGTGAACACTATTTATTTGAATAATACACAGGTGTATACGTCTGGTATATAACGAGTTGTATACACATATGTACTTGAATAATATACAGGTGTATAAAGCTGGTTTATACCGATCTGTGGGAACAAGATGTAATAATACACAAGTGTATAAGTCTTGTATATACCGATCTGTATTCACATATGTTAAAAAACATAATTTAATTAAGTTTAATATTTAATTTTAAAAAGAACATAAGAGTTTATTTGAAAAACATTAGCTATTCAATCTCTTATAATTAAAATAATGGAGAAACAATTAAAAAATGAGAGAGAGACAGCGAGTTAAGATATGAGAAAATTAAGGGATTTTAATAAAAATGCATGGCTAATGTCAATCTTACCTTTTTAATCTAAAAAATGATCAAGAGCCAGATTAGTTCACTCAGTTCACTCTCAAGAAGTTGTTCACAAATGAACCTAATCCTATATATATATATATATAGGGTGAGGTTACTCTACAAAGTGTGTTTTTTCTACAAAGTGTAGGAAATATTTTGTGCCGTTGGATGTGTTTGATCAATGGTTGAGATTAGTTGGGTGGCATTTTTGTAATATTTGTGTTTTAATTATTGATTCATTTAATCGTGTTTTTTCTTATAGGTAATCAAACTTGTTTTCCAAGTCTTCGACAATGCGTAGAAATAAACGTTTACTCATTTGGAAACGACGCCTAAAAACGTTTGGGTTTAGGTAAGTCGGCGCTTTTCAAAGTAATCTTTCATCAAACGAGCGTTTGGTGTGGAGGCCGACTAACGTGTTTCATTTACCTCGCCGCGATTTAACACGCACTCGTAACCGCCTCTTGCTTGACCTCCTCGTCGGTCGACTCACCCTTATCGGCTAAAATCTCTTTGTAATAATAATTGACAACGGATGAGGATGATGCGGGGGATCTATTTTTGGAGAAGGTGGTGTGGTGTTGTGTTTATTTTTTAGGTATTGTGGGTTGTGAGTGTGTGCATATAGATATTGAAATTGAATTAAAAAATAGTCGTTACTTCTTGAACGTTAACCAACGTTCCATTGTCCATTCTCTATTCGATCCGGCGTGTTTAAGGAAACACCCAACAAAAAACACCATCAAAAAATGCCCTAGGGCCGGTGACATAGACGTGATTGAACGTTTTTGGAGGAAAAACGCCTAAAACCTCCTCCATTACGGGTGTTCTAATGTTTAATGTTTTATGTGTTTGTATAAGATGAGGAAAGTTTTCTATTGGAGGGACAAGCGCAATATGACACAAAATCATAAAAAAAACATTTTTATTATGGAAGATCTTGTTGGAAGTTTTGGTGTGAATGGAAAGTCTCAAGTGGTAAAACCACTTTGTCCCACATTGGAGTAGGAACAAAAGGATAGGCTATTTATAAGATGAAACCTTAACCAAGCCTTTGAAGTCTTATGACATGTTTTACCACAAGTCCTACCCCCGCGCGCGCAGGGGGTGCAAGAAATGGAACCGGAATTAGTTGAACTTGCGTGTGCCCGCATGTCCTGCAGACACGAATGCAGTTCCGAAAACCCGGGTCCGCGTGGAGCGGTTTTTGCACTCGAGACTCTTGACTACTGTTTTGTTTTTGAAACTAAAATAAATGAATGATCATTATTTCGTTTTTAAATTATAACACTTTTGGTCATGATTATCAGTTTCGTAACCGATATACTAATGACCATTATTTGGTCTTTAATTCGCTGCAATCAAGAGAAGGATTTCGGTTATGGTTCTGGCACTATAAAATGAAGGCTAGGCTTGTCACACCCCCACTGATGGCGGAATCATCGGGATGAGACGAAATAGATTGCAAGAGACTTCATAACACTATTTGTGACAATATTTAAATCAACCATTTTCATTTCATAGTAAAATTGTCAACACATTACAAGAAATTCAAATAACAACATTGTTCATAACATAAACATAACAAAATTGATACAACAATTTAAACCTAAGACGTTTAAATATGTATCTAGGCATCATCGCTACTTTGTTTCATAGCATCATCATCCTCAACCTGTAACATGTTTAAAATAGTTTCAATGCAAAAGCAAAGGCGAGTACACAAGGTTTGAATAAGTATAGCATAAGTATAAAAGCATTATCTCGAATCCACATGGCAATTTGTATACAAGGTAACTAGCATGCATAGCAATACGTCAAACCCAAGTGTCCACTAGTATTTAGCATCCCTCACCACAAAAGTGACGAGATCGTTTAGAATAAAGACTTAACAAGACCCCGACGGGTGGTGTGCTACTCCTATAGCGCTATATATGTTACGTTGAGGGCTTAGAAAAGTTAATGGCATATAGCATGTATAATCTAGCATGAACCTAAGTAAACAAGTAGCATGTATAACGGATTGAGTGTATAAGGAATGGTTAAGTGTGTGAGCATGTATTTTGTGTATTAACATGTTACAACCCAAAGTGTCTTTAAAAGTAAATGAGTCAAGTGTACTCACGGTTTTGTAAGTCTTGAACTTGAGGACCGCGAGTGAGTTGTTTGTTGATTAGGAGGTTGGAACACCAAGTCCTTCTATACGAAGTAAACAAGGCGTATGAGTATTGGGAATAATACGGTGGAATGAAGATTCAAAGTTTTAAAACACAAAAAATATAACATATGAAAGTAACCATCTTTTAACACATAACACTTGTTTGACGCTGTGAAACCTCAAAGGGTATAATGTTTTCGTGAGTAGGACTCCATCCTTTCTAAAGCTTCTTTTTCATGTAGTGGTAGAGGAGTTCCACTATAGCTAGTAATTATGCAGTTAGTGCTGCAATAATTTACTTTGTTAAAGCTCTCCTATAAAAATGGCCCTTGTTGATAACAGAATTATCAATAGGCAAGACGCTCTTCTTGGAGCAATTCAAGGAAATTTAGCTTATGGTAAATTTATGTTTACTGTCTATCCTAAATTTGCTTTACATCGAGATTCAAAAGATTTCGACAAAACTTTAAGTTTTATACATCAGTGTGAAAGAACTGATCTTATGGAACCAGGTAATAAAGTATTTACGATTAATTATTTAGTCTCATATGCTTTAACAAATAGCACTCATTCAATTGAGTACAAAGAAAAAGAATGCATAGCAATTGAGGATATATTCTCAGATATTGGAATTGTTGAAGGCAGTAAATTCGCTAAGCCATCACAATTACAAGAAAACTGGGCAATTGATATTGCACGAAGTAAACAAGTTTTAGTATCAAAACCTAGACACAGTTATGCTGGAAGCTCTTTACAAATAAGAGAATCAAGTAACACTGAACAATTAATATGTTCTTTGTCTGAAAGAATTGATGGGTATGGTAGAATTTTAAAAGGAGTTATTGGAGAATAATGTCTTCAAAACCAATTTTAGATTATTTACAATATCTTGATCAACAAATCACCTTTGAAGAGGCTAATATACAAATTTGGTTTACTAGAATAAATCAAATTAAAGAAAATTTTATGTTAAGTCATAAAACAAAATCTCTTAATATAAAAATTATTAAGAAAAACATTTTTGCTTCTAAGCAAAAATTATTGAGCTTAGAACTAAAAAAGCAATTATATCTATAACATGACTACTCTTTTGAAATTAGAGGAACTTGTTAAAGATTTGATTAGAAAGGTAGAAAGTCTTTCTACAAACGAAAATCTTGAGGCAACTGCCGCAAAAATCATCAAAGATGTTTCAGACAAAATTGATGAAAGAATGGATTCAAAAACTTTTATGCTCGAAAAGCAAAAAGAAAAAATTAATGATGAAAAAAGCTTTCAAAAATATTCATTTCCAAACTTCAACGTTGGAAATCCATCTCTAGGAAGTTCTAAAAGTCCAAATGCATTATCATAGCCTTTTGGATCAATTTCAAATGACTAATAAAGGTCAAATGGAAAAGCATTTTAGAAATATAAATCTAGAGATCTCTAGACTTTATTTCTATCTAGAAAGAAATAATCAAAGACTAAAAGATAAAAGGATTATTTTATCTTATGGGGAAAAATAAATTCTGTTCACTCCTTTAATTGGGAGAAAGAAGAAATTCATAAAACACATGATTTTGATTTAGCTTATTCAAATATAACTAATCCAAATTCAATTTATATCAAAGGAAAAATCTTTTTCAAAGGATATAAAGCAATCGCCATACATTGTTATGTAGACACAGGGGCAAGTCTTTGTTTAGCAAGCAAACACATAATTCCTAATGACCTATGGGAAAATACTCCCAAAGATATTAAGGTAATAGTTGCTAACAAGGAAGTCATTAAGTTAAATAAGGTTTGTAGGAACCTTGTCATCTATTTTTCTGGAGAACCATTTACCATTCCTACTATCTACCAACAAGATTCAGGTATGGATTTACTTCTAGGAAATAATTTCTGTCAACTTTATGGACCTTTCACTCAATGGTTAGACAAAGTATCTTTTCATCTTAATCAAGAAATGATTTTGATTAAAAAGGTTACAAAGGCTTTTCAAATTGGAAAACCAAATTTTCTTGAATCCATGAAAAAAGATTCAAAGATAAAACAAATTCCCATTAGAATCATAACAAGGTTTAGGTCTTAGATGATATTAGTCTAGTACTTTGACGAATGAACAAAAGTTCATCATCAAAGGTTCGAATGTTGAATAGTATATATAAGTATTATTTAGGTTATATATTATTATGTCCAATAGTCAAGCATGAGGTAGAAGATTAAATCTTCATTTAGGTACTTCTAAGTTCCATGGAAGTCATGTAGGAGGTAGGAAGAGAAGTCTTCCATTTAGGCACCTCTAAGTGTTCACCACTACACTTGATGTAAAAACATACAAGGAGGGTCATGAACTACAAGTAATACAAGAATATAAACGACTAATCTATAAGAAATCATCAAGCAATGTGGGGATTTTATGTAGGACAACCCAAGTTAATCCTTAATCACACCTTCATCAAGTCTTTGGACTTGAACATCACTTGTGGGTTAAACCCTTGAACAAAACAGAAGGTTTGTGAGGATAAATCCTCTGATTTTAAATGTCTCAACCTTGTTTTTAAGCCTAACTAACCATAGAAGAGGTTATAAGCATAAGGACATAGGTTTGAGATGAGTTAGACTCAAGTTGAACAAGTTTTAGTAAAGGTTTAATCAAAACAGAAACAAACAGTGAACTTTGGAGCCTTTTTGGCGACGTTCCAGGGGCTGATTTACTGTGAAAAACCCATGGAATCGAAGCTAAGGTCAATCCAAGCACATAGGAAAAAGAATGAGGTAAAACGGACAAGAAACGAGTGAGTTATGCTCACTTTTATGAAGGTGTATGCTTCTGTCCGAACTTCAGAATTCAGCTATGATTTAGATGATTTGAGAGTGATTTGGATGAGTTTGTAAAGTGAAATGAGCTCGGGAATGACTTGGTATTTATAGGGAAGGGTTAGGGTGGTTTTTAGTTGAGCATTTATTGTTAAAAACGAGTTTAAACTCCAATTAAACCCAAATCCCGCTCAAATTCGCGAGCTGAAATGAGGAGACTGGTCTGGGGCTTGGCTCGTGGCCAGCGAAGGTCCTGAGGGTGGTCTTCGCGGCCAGAAACAAGGGGAAAGGCTCAAGTTTCATTTAATTACAAAATGGCCCCTGAAGTTTATTATTTAGGGTTTTTAAGTTGTTTAGGGGTTGATTTCGACATATAAGCATAGTATGAAGATAAATCAAGTATGATGAACATAATCCAAGTATAATTAAGTGTATGAGTGTCGTATTTAAGTATCATATGCATACAAAAGACGTATTATTAGCATGTTTCATGTATTTGCAAGTTTGGCACATAATTTCCAAGAATTTTGAATATGTATCAATTGTTTCACGAAATTGAATGTATGAGCATGTATAAAGTATGTATAACACGAAATTAAAGAAATACGAGTTTTATTTATGATCTAAGTCTCGGATTTTACAACGATTACAAAGAAAGAACGATTACAAGAACACAAGACTTCCAAAAATTAGAAATACAAGCAAGACCTTCTAAATATGGAAAGTACGAAGAAGCAGAGCGTTACAAAGCTGATCAGTTGAGACACACCGAAAACCATCTCTTCTCTCTCGATCTCTCTGCAGCATTCTCCTGTTTTCTTTCAGGCAAGTGTTCAAGTCCGGCAGTGCGCTGTTGCTGCTTCGGATCGGCGTACCCTAGGAACAGACGACGAATCCGTTTAAGGGAATTGTGTCAAACACAAGCCCGGTTCACTCGTTTACTATTTCTCCAGTTTATTACTTTCAGTCCAGATTCTATTCAGTTCTTTTATACAGTTTTACTAACAAACTTAAACAGATTTATTTCACTAATTGTTTCTGCATTCTTTTTCTTTCAGAATGGCATCCCAGCCGATGACTACTGCTGTTTCTGCTGTCATGACCAGTGCCGTTTCTGCGGTCATGACTTCCGATGTTGCTGTCACTACCGGTCTGGTGACACCACTGCCTAATGCAGTGTTGCATGCTGAGAAACCAGAGAAATTCAGTGGTGGACACATTGTATAATGTGTATTGCAAATCCAAGACTGCCAAAGAATTGTGGGAGTCTTTGGATCGCAAATACAAAACAGAAGACGCGGGCACTAAGAAATTCGTGGTGGCTAAGTTCTTGGACATGATAGACTCTAAAACTGTCATGAGCCAAGTCCAAGAATTGCAGGTTATCCTTCATGATGTTCATGCGGAAGGAATGATGCTCAGCGAGACATTCCAAGTTGCTGCAATGATCGAAAACTGCCACCAAGTTGGGTTGATTTCAAGAACTATCTCAAGCATAAGCGAAAGGAGATGACCATTGAAGATCTTGTTGTTCGTCTTCGGATTGAAGAAGATAACAAAGTGGCCCTAAAAAAGGTTGATGGCCCTGAAACTGTGAAGGCCAATCTTGTTGAACATGGCTAATCTTCAAAGGGAAAAAACAGTGGAAAGGGTGGAAAGAAAAGTCATGGGAAACGCTCCAACCTTGGTCCTAAGGGAGGAGTTGGGAAAAAGAAGTTCCAAGGAACTTGTTATAATTGTCAAAAGCAAGGCCACAAGGCCAGCGAATGCGAGCTTCCCAAGAAGGAAAATGCTCGAAAAGTGAACATGGTTCATGAAGTCGACAACCTTGTTGCCATGGTCACGGATCTCTCGATTTTGGTGACCGAAGTTAATTTGGTTGGGCAAAATAACAAGGATTGGTGGGTTGATACGGGGGCTACCCATTATGTATGTTCCGACAAAAGCCTTTTCAACACCTTCAAGGAGGTGACTAATGGTGAAAAGGTTTTTTTGGGAAACTCCGCCACGGCCGAAATTAAAGGTGAGGGGAACGTGGTTCTGAAGATGACTTCTGGAAAGGAACTCACTTTGTCAAACGTGTTGTAGTTCTAGAAATTCGTAAGAACCTTGTGTCGGGGTGGCAATTGAACAAGTTTGGGTTCAAAATGGTGATTGAGTCGGATAAGGTCGTGTTGACCAAAAATGGTATGTATGTTGGTAAGGGCTATGCCCTAAATGGAATGTTTAAACTCAATGTAATGGTTGTGAATGCAGTGAAAGAAACCGCTACTAGTTCTACTTACTTGATTGAGTCTTCTAATCTTTGCATGTGATCGGAGTGCCGCGCTCCGGTCAAAGATAAAATTTATATGCCCAAATTACCCTTAACAAATAGTTAGTGGTAGCAAGGGGTCGAACCACGAAGAGTCTGTGGTTTGCGAATGGATTCGATTGAATTATGAAAAGGTGTCACTATTATGAAGCTTGCTACTTGTTTTTATGATTTTCGTTTAATGAAGAGATGTTTACTAAAATTACTAAGTGATTGGTTTGATTGATTACTAACAATTAACAATTGCAAAAATGTAATTAAAGGTTTAAACAATATAGAGAAAACAAGGCTCACACCCGGTTCGGTAATTGCAATCCTAGGGTTCTTACACGTTTTAAATTTGATTCACTTGAATATGTTATTAACGGAATTCTATCATCAAAGCTTAGGTGCCAATTGCTATCATCGCCGTGAAGGACAGACCACAGTGCACTTCGTTACTTCGGACAAGTAAAACCTATTGAAAGACAAGGCATAATTGCATAACTTGTTACGCAAAGTCAAATTTCATAACTCACTCGACAATTCAAAAATATAGTTCAAATGCAAGACAATTGTCAGTCAATTCGAATACAAATCAAGTTGTCACAAAACCAAACTAAAACATTATTCAAACCCTAGACTTACAATAACCTACACCGGGGTGAAACCTCCAAGAAATTAGCCGAGCATGATCGAAAGAACTTGATCACCGGATATTGAAAGCTTGATCTTGATCATCTTGAAGTTTGGAGAATGATGGAATAGTGGTTAGGGTTTGTGGTGGAGAAATTGGATGGATGGAGGGTTGAAGGATGAGTGTAATGGTGATGAACTAGGGTTTGGATTCGGGTTGTAGATATGAAGGATGATGGATTGGTAGATGATAGATGATGATAATGGCTCCAAGATATGTTTTAAACTTCAAAAGAAAGTGTAACTCCCGTCTTTGGTTGGTGAGATCCCCTAAAACTTGAGCCTAGCACTTGGGAAACAAAAAATTCGCGATTAAAAGATCGGAGGACCGTCGCCGACGGCCAAAGGGCCCGTCGCCGACGGTATGTACATTTCTGATTTCGTCCGACGTGTTAACTCGCTGTCTACGGACAATCTGGCGACGGAAACTTATACCAGCCGTCGGCGACGGCCCATATGGGCATCGGCGACGGTGCCCGAAAACTTGACTTTCTATTTTTCCCATTTCTTGAGTCCGGTTGACCCGTTTCGCGTCCCGGTGGCTCGTTTTTCGTCCCGGTGACCCGTAAAGCTCCCGAAAAGCTCCTTTAACTCCACTAGACCTGCAAATACACATCTAATCAAAAGTAGGATATTCGTAATTAAAACTTGTGTAAGAACATCAAATTAAGCAATTACAAGCACCGGTTTTCGACCACGTATCACATCCCCACACTTGTCGTTTGCTTGCCCTCAAGCAAATCTGTTTTTCACTTTCACGTGGGTCAAACAAAGAATACACTCCCCATTCCCGAGACAAAGGTTAAGGTCTATTGTCATGATAAAGTTCAAACTCTTTACAATTTTCAACATATTTAACGGTAAGGTGAATTCACATATAAAATGGTTATCCAAGATTAACCCGCCCGTGAAACCAACAAGTCATGCATATCCCTCACAATGTTCTCTCCACTCGGCTTGTAAATTGGCTAATGTTTATAATATATTAGCACTCCAAAGAATATTCACACAAAACCGATTAGAACACATACCCGCATAAGCTTGCAACTCAATCATTCTCCACCATTGATCACAAATACTAAACACAAGTCATAAGGTCTTTGTATGGGTTGTAACGGGGCTAAGCTAAGGGTAGGAAATAGGATATTACAAAGTGGCTAAGGTGATGAAAATTCGATTTTTATTACAAACCACTAACTTAAACAAAACTAAATATAGCATCAACTATGGGGCAATAACATTTCGCCCTTTTTTCACAACTACTAACACATCTTTTTTTGTTCTTTTCTCAACGGTTTTCAATTCCTTTTCATAACATTTTCTGTTTTTTTTATATATGCAAACAATCAAAAACAACTATACACATACGACTCCTATAATCAAATTTCCATCACACGGGTTTAAAAGAAAAAAAAGTTTAGGGTTATGGGCTATAGGGTGGTCAAACGAAAGGTTTAGGCTCAAAGTGGGCGACTAGGGGATTTATTTGGGTAAGGATGGATAAATGGTTTTAAAAGAAAAGGTTTACCTAATGCCTTAATCATTCTCGTGCTTGTATTCGGTCTATGGTCTCAAACGTATCAAAAGTTGCAAGTTCTATAATATATGACTAATGGTCCACTCAAACAAAGAAACATAGGTATGTAATCCATGATATAAAAGTGGCTCAAAACCTCACATATCTAAAAGGGCATGGTATGTCACATGCATAAAAGACTAGTTTCTTAGGCGGATTATTCCCAAATAACCACCCGCTAAATACCCGTCATGCTATTAATTTGCTCTTGACCATGACAAAAGACCAAATGGGTTCTGACATCCCTCGTTAACTTAGTTACTTGTGCTTTTAAGATCGCTTTTGAAACAAGATATTTTTGATAAAAAAATTGAAATTTTCCCCCATCCCCACACTTGAGGTAAACATTGTCCTCAATGTGTAGTGTTTAAATAAACGGGTCAAAATCGAAAATTCTTGCTACTCCCCCATCCCCACACTTGAGGTACATATTGTCCTCAATGTGTAAAAACTAGAGTATTAAACGCACAAGGGATGTGACACGACTAACTTCCCCAAAATTTCACCCTGGAAGAATAATATACACTTTACAATCCACTTATTTGCTGACTAAAAATCAAAAGTAAAAAGAAACGTATGCACCTGATTTTTGAGCTCATTCCTCGTGTGCTCTTCTTCTCTTCAAGAAAGCGGTTGTCCCACGAACACGATGTACCTACAAATCTTAACCCTTGTGTAGAAGCATGTTTCTCACAACCATCAAAATTTGTTAGTTACCTAGTTCTACCACTTTTATGAAACTATTACCAAGTCATACGTTATTTCATTTTGATTTATGTGGAAAATAATTTACAAAAACAACAAACCTAACTCACTTTCGTAGGAATCACGGTTGCATTTAGCTTATGCAACAAGACCTTTTATACCCCCCAATAGCTTGGGAGGACGAGAGGTCTCGTGAGGGTTATATAGGGAACACACCCACAACGTTCATTTAACTAGGCAAAACTAAATAAAACGAAATAAAAATAACGGAAACAAAATAATATACAACAACAACAACACAAACATACCTTGCCTCTACCGCTGATATCTCTCGTTAGGGTTAACTGGCAGGTTTGGTTGGTATTAATAACCAGTGAGGGCCTCAAACATCTCCCTATAGTTATCGAGTAGACTCTACTCCCCTTGAGGTGGTGGTTGGTAAGGAATCGGGATGAAGCTGGAGCCTACTGCCTCGGGCCAGTGAGGGGTTGGGTTGGATGGGCCTTGTGGATGGGGAAGGTTGGGGTAATCGGTCCACCCCAAGTGTTCGGCATAAGGGAGACCAGCTTGATAGTCTCTTTGATGTCGCTCCTGATCGTGGAGCATCTTGGCATTATTAATAACCATTTGGTTAGAGACAGCTAAAGCTCTCCATCGGCGTTGATCCAACTCTCTTTGTTCATTTTGACGCCTCGCCTCTTCTTCCTCCCATGCCCGCCTTCGGGCCCTATCCTCCTCTTGCAACTGTGACAAACGTTCCACTTGTGACCGTTGTAACGCTTGTTGTAGTTGTTGTTCCTCCATTTGTTTCTCCATCCTCTCGCGAAATGATGCTTGAAAAGCCCACTGTTCTTGCGAGTACGCCCCTTGCGCCTCTTCCCATTCTTTCCTGCTCGCCTCGTGTTCTCTCCCTTCACCTATACATGCCGAGACGTTATCATAGACCGCTTGTTGCCCGCGGTTCCAATTCCGGTATGTCGGCCCCTGTCTTTGGTTCACAAAATCTGCTACACTGGCAGAGATTTCCCTATGCTTCTTCCTGTATCTCCGCCTTAGTCCCCGTGGACTGGGAGGCTCCGTCTCATCCTCCAAATCAAGCATCTCCTCGTCTTCATCCTCCTCTTCATCACCCTCTCTCGGTTCGGTGAATCGGTAACTATCTCCTTGTTCATCTTCAACCATGTGAAGATGACCAAAAGCCTTCACCATTATCTTCCAGTGTCGCCTCATGGAAGTGAAGTTGAACTGATCGATGGGTTTAGACACCCACAGCGACTCCTGAGGCAATGCATTTTGCTGCAAAATCATTGCGCTAATCAATCTCACATAAGGGATCATCTTCCGCTTGAATGATTCCCTTGTATCCCATGTATTGATCATCACAATTTGGCGCCATGATAGCCTTGGCGTCCCATACAACAACGAATCTAAAACCCGGCAGTCGGGTGCCTTCACTTTACCGCGGTCCCCAAACCGCACCAAAACATTCTCCAACGAAATGCCTTGTAGTATTTTGCCCTCCAAAGACAAGTCGTTTCTCGAATCCCCTGCACCCCCAGAACCTGGCAATACGGATGCTAGCATTTGCGCCGGATCAGCTTCGTTTCTTTTATTATCCAAAAACTGATCATAATCGTAGTAATCATACGCTTCAATCCCAAGCGAATCAAATCTTGCAATAGCATTTATATGCTCAAATGACATGATCATTTGGTTTTTGCCAATATTGCCGATCAACTGCCACGTAGGAGCCGACCCATCAGAATGTTCAAACCGTAGAGTAGACAACCATTCACAAATAGCCCCCAAATATACCCGGGTGGTGATATCCTCGCACCAGTCAAGCACTCGTTCCCACCCAATCTTTTCAAACCTTTGAACTATGTCGATTTTTCTGAACTCTTCGACATTCAACGTACACTCACACACTACCCTCTCGGGTACGGGCTTTGAAACACCCGTGACCATCTTCATTTTCCACATCTTCGCCTCTAGTCTCTTGTTTCGGTACCGGGAAAGAGCCTTCAGTTTTTCATCTTTCCATACCGAAGGCGACCTACTATTCTTGGCCTCCTCCCAATCCCAATCTTGTCAATAGAGTTTCCCATCATCTTCTTCTACGTTACTTAATTGTTCCCAACACTTTTGATATTGCCCTGAGCCTGAACCGGCTCCCGAAGATGAACCTTGCCCGGAGGTTTTTGCTTTCTTGCTTCCTCTAAACATAGCTACAATCAAAAGATAAGACAACAATTAGTATACCCCAATCTTTAAACAATCTCAAATTTTGAACATAATATGCAATGTTGAATTTTAATCAATAACGAGATGTAAAATCGCTTTATTAAACTTCCAACGTCGCACATCTTGTCATCTATATCAATTAAACATGTTTATTCATAAAATTTTTTCAAAGTTTCATGATTTCAACAATATTCAACATCACTACTATGTTCAATTATGCAAAAATCTAGTGTAATCACATCACCAAGACTAAAGCATGCTCAAATCCCACCCAAATCAAGTAATCATTCTTAAATTCATACTAAAGCATCATACATTATGATAAACAATCTACTCTTAAACACTAAGCTTAAAAATTTCGAAAGAAATCAACAATGTATATGATAATCATGCATAAAGTTACTGAAATTGCATACCTTTGATGTAGATTGATCAAGAAAAACTAAGAAAAGTGCAAAACAAGAGATTTGATGAACACTCTTCCAAAAACCCTAGAAATCACGCCCAGAAATCTTGCAAACGAGCAAGAATTAACGAAAACCGTGATGGGGGTTTTGATCCTCTTGAAAAATTACTCAAGATAGGCTCAGGAATCAAGTGATTTGGTTAAGAATCGAAGGAGCTATGAGAAGTTGAAGAATTAGGGTTCTAGAGGTAAGTTGGGGAAGAAGATGGAGTTGGAAGGAGAGAGATAACGTGTGGATCTGATAAATGAGGGTAGGTGGGTATGTGATAAGGTTTTCAAGACTTTTGTGTGGTGAAAAATGAGTTGGTTCGAGTTTTAATAGCTACAAGTGATTTTGGGTTCGATCCTGAGCGTTTAACAAGAAACAGCGTCGGAACGTTTTAGGAGGGCCGTTGCCGACGGGCCTGACCACCGTCGGCGACGGTGCTTAGAGGCTAAAGTCGCTGCCTATGGGCTTTTTGAGGCTACGGACACTTTTGGGGCACCGTAGGCGACGGCTAGGACCACCGTCGACGACGGTATGCAGAAATTCACTTATTTATTTATTTAGTTTTTTTTTGAAAAATAGGAGGAAATTTATGAAATTTTTATAAAAGGACTATATACATTAAAAAATCCTAAAAATTATTAAAAATCTTTTTGTAATTTTTTTTATAAGTTAAATTAAAAATGCGAAAACCGTTAACGGCCCTACCACCCCCCGAAAAGTCGTGTATTGTCCCTAATACACACAAACAAGTCTAAAAACATACCTTTTGTCTCCAAGACCCGTTCGGAATGTCCGGACTTCACACAATCACAAGGGTTAGTATAAAACGAGAACGATTAAACACAAAAATACTCAAACAATTAAATAGATTGTACATAACTTTATAAAATTCGTTACCGGTCCTTTCAGTTGACCTCATAAGTTGGCACACTTACCACGAAGTTCACCAACTCCACATTTTCATCCTTTTTCTCATTGTTACCATCAAGAAACGGTTTAAGGAGATGCCCATTAACTGTTTGCTTCGACCCATCCTTCGGGTCCTTGATTGTAACATCTCCAAGCTTCCCGACCCGTGTAATCACGTACGGGCCCATCCATTTGCTCTTGAGCTTACCAGTAAAGTATTTAAGCCGTGAATTATATAGCCAAACCTTTTGACCCACTTCAAACTCCTTCGACTTCAACTTCGCGTCATGTGCCCTCTTCATATCATCCTTGTATTTCGAGGCGCACTCATACGCTTCTTCCCTAAGCTCCTCCAATTCGCAAAGCTTTAATTTCCGCTCTTTCCCTGCATCATCATATTTCATATTAACTTCTTTGATAGCCCACCAAGCACGATGCACAAGCTCAACCGGTAAACGACAATTTCGCCCATAAACTAGGCGATAAGGTGTAGTTCCAATAGGTGTTTTATGAGTCGTTCTATAAGCCCACAAAGCATCATTCAACTTCGTCGATCAATCCTTTCGGTCGGGTCGAACGGTCTTTTGCAAAATTTCTTTTATTTGCCTATTGGAAACCTCCACTTGACCGCTTGTTTGTGGGTGGTAAGGGGTAGCGATTCGATGGTTAACACCATACCGTTTTAAAAGTTTGCCAAAGTCAAAATTCTTAAAGTGAGATCCCCCATCATTAATGATCACTCGGGGAATCCCAAATATAGAAATTATGTTTGTTTGTACAAAATTGCAAACAACGGTATGGTCATTCATCTTGGTGGCAATCGCTTCGACCCATTTAGATACATAATCGACCGCCACCAAGATGTATAAGTTGCTATGCGAATTAGGGAATGGGCCCATGAAATCGATCCCCCACACATCAAAAATATCTACAATGAGAATCGGTTGCATAGGCATTTCATCCCTTTTTGAAATACCCCCTAACTTTTGACATTCAACACAATTTTTAGCGAAATTAAAAGCATCCTTGAAAATAGTCGGCAAATAAAGACCGCTATTGAGCACTTTGTGCCCAGTTTTGTGACCACTGAAATGGCCCCCACAAGCAAATGAATGCAAGTGCATCAAGACGCTAGGAATCTCCTCGTCAGGTATGCATCTTCGAACGACTTGATCTGGACAAAACTTGAATAAGTCCGGTTCTTCCAACGTGTAGTACTTGATTTGAGACAGGAAGTGCAACCTCTTCCTTCTATCCCAATGAGCCGGCAAGTCACCTGTGACCAAATAGTTAACAATATTAGCATACCATGGTAATATTCCAACTTTTAAAATGTGTTCATCTGGGAAGTTCTCGTTAATCTCTTCACGGGAAGAATCCTCCTCCACAATCAATCGAGACAAGTGGTCCGCAACCACATTCTCACTCCCTTTCTTTTCTCTAATTTCCAAATCAAACTCTTGTAGCAAGAGAACCCATCAGATTAATCTCGGCTTCGCATCCTTCTTGTCCATGAGACACCTAACTGCAGAATGGTCAGAATATACAATGACCTTAGTACCCCATATATAAGCACGGAATTTATCCAATGCATATACCACCGCAAGTAGCTCTTTCTCGGTAGTTGTATAATTTAATTGTGCATCCGAGAGAGTCTTACTTGCGTAGTAAATGGCAACCGGTTTCTTATCTACCCTTTGACCCAATACGGCCCCCACCACATAATCACTTACATCACACATAATTTCGAATGGTAAAGACCAATTCGGTGATTGCAACATTGGGGCCTTAACCAACTTTTTCTTCAAAATGTTAAAGGAGTTTTGGCAATTCTTATCGAAATCAAATGTTTTATCTTTTAACAAAAGATTACATAGGGGTTTCGTTATATCACTAAAACTTTTTATAAACCTCCTATAAAACCCCGCGTGTCCTAAGAACGACCGAATACCCTTAACACTTGTGGGATAAGGTAAAGTGGATATGATTTGCACTTTTTCTCTATCCACCTCAATCCCACGACTTGAGACGACATGCCCCAACACAATCCCTTCTTGAACCATAAAATGGCTCTTTCCCAACTCAAAACAAGATTTTTCTCAACACATCTTTTTAAAACTGTAACAACTGCCACTAAAATCAATAATTAGGACGATAATTAGTTAATAAGAAAACCCTAATTAAGACACCCAAGTAATTCTGCACTAGCCCTAAAATTTTCAGAACGATCGGAATCAGGATCAGGGCCCCTAAAACTCGAGGGGGGCAAACCCTAGTTGATAATTATCTTAATTAAAACGTTGGAAACTTCTGATTGGTTGAAAATTTTGATTCATGCAAGCTACTCCCGTGCATGGCAAGTCTAGGGTCTATAGGTATCCCTTACGGACCGTAAGGGATCAGGCTTACGGTCCGTAAGCAAGGCCAAATTTTGGCTATAAATAGCCGACCTTGGGACTTGAACAGGGGACTTAGAACGACGTAAAACGCTTCTGTGTACGTCGAGTTCAGGCCAATATATCACAATAAACACACACGATCACGAGGTGCTGCCGCAATCAGGGTAATAACTCGATCGCTATTACGATTCAACGTCCGATCGATTATAACTATCCAACAATTGTCCGAGTGCTGCTCAAATTAAGCTTGTACTTTGTTATTCATTGTGATTTCGACTTGAATGTTTGAGTGTTGTTCGAATTCGGACTATGCTCTGTTATTCGTTGTGAATCCATTGAATTGTTAAGTATTGCACTTGATAATAGTTGTGAGGGTTTAATCTCGTGAATTGACGTAACTGCTGAATTAGTTACTAATCCCGTTTGTGTGTGCATTGTTATTTAAATTAGGTTAAAAGGCTAATCAGTAAAGCTTATACTCTGCTCGTAAATCTGCAAAGTGAGTCATTCCTCTTTTATAAACTCTTTTCTCACAATTTGTGAGTCAACTGTTTTACAAAACTCCAAGTTATTTTTCAAAGTTATAATTACAGGGATTAAGTCTATGTAATCACCAAATTACAGCCGGTATGTGGGGTTTTGTATACATTACTTATTTCCCGTCACACTTGGACAAACGGGTGGCCAAGGGGTGATCTGACCACAGTCACAGACACCATTGGACAAATGGGCTAGCCAATGGATGGTCGAGTGACAAATACTGTGGGTAGTTGGTTTGATATCAGAAACATTGTAATTCCCCTTAATACTGTAGATTATAACAAATGTGTCGTTTTTAGTAAACTGAATGATTCACTAAGTATTTCCCTGCTGACAAAACCTTTTTTCAAACATGTTTCAGGTGATATGGTATGAGCAAAGAAAAGTGCCGTGGAGCACTCCCAGCTTAGAAAAGTGGCTCAATGTAAATAAATAAATGAACATGTTTTGAAAATAAAGATTTCCTTGAGAAATCACAGTATTGTAAATTTTGGGAATTTATCCCTAATTATGAAACGAGCAGTTTAAATTATTAAGAGATCCTGTTTTAAAAAGACTTCCGCTGTCGCCTAAATCAAATACCACGGGATTCCTGTCCCGCGGCTCCTGATACGGGTCAAACCGGGTCGGGGGCCGTGACAGGAAAAAGGTGGTATCAGAGCCACTGTTTTAAGCTTACTGATTAAGCTCACTATGTTAATTAGGAAAGTTTTATCTGTTATTCTGTTAATATATGCTTATTAACCGATTAATTGTTAAAATTACAGTATGGGTAAACAAAAGATTTCTGCTATCTATCGCAAATTAGATAGTACACCTAAAGAACAGGGAACCTCTTCCTCCAAATCTCCTACCAATTTAGAAGAGGGAATTTTTGTCCGTAAGGCAATTATGAAAACCCACTTACACCGGAGAAAAGGAATTCAATCCTTAGAAAAGGTCAAGAGAAAAAGAAACCCCGAACCAAGAGAGTGAGGTTTAACCCAGAAATTCAGGAAATTAATAATAATCCACCAGGGGAAAATAACTTAGATGAAAAATGGGCAAATCTGTATCTGCTCGCCACTGTAGCAGAAAATGCAAATCTTTAAGCTTTAAACCTAGAAATATTTACTTCCTAGTAAATAAATAAATGGATCTGAATGTGTTCTGTTTGCTGTATGTTGTACAAATTGGTATGCAATAAAAATGTTTATTTGTTAAGCTTTGTTCCAAAGTTTTAACTTAGTATTTTGTGCATTTTGCATATATGCCGTACAACATGAATGAGATGTCGGAAGCATTTCAGAATCTCAACCTCTATCCTGTGCCGATTGAAGTCTCCCACAACTTCACTGGTTACATTGCTGACATAGAGGAACCTCTGGAATTCCAAGCTCCACCATTGGAAAAAGCCAAACCTAAAAAGAAGAGAAGATATGTAGGGTGGCGAAAAGTGCGTAGAAGGAAACCTAGGAGACTCCCTAAAATAGAAAATCCTGTGAGTGTGAGCAAGGGAAAAGAAATAGAAACCGGAGAAAGTTCCAAGCCAGCAGAAATAGGGATAGACCTAAAGCAAAAGGGAATAGAGATTGGAGAAAGCTCTAAACAGTCTGAGGAAACCACATTCCAGGACGAAATAGATCGCCTACTGGATAATTGTGATGTTCTAGAGCCTATCAACAATAATCTTTTCTCTTATCCTGCTACAGCCCAATTCCCAATAAACCTAGGACCAGCTATTCCAGACCCACTAGTTCACACCCGACCATTAGGCCAAATGGAGGAATGGTGGACCAATGACTGGCAATTCCAAAATATAATTAATAGTCCCTATAGTTTTCTCCCACAGTTTGATCCAGAACCTGTCCCTAATCCGCCAATGAGCTATGAAAATTTAGCTGAGCTACGTCAGTTTGGTGAAGAACTGATAGGCACCGGGAATAGGATCAGGGAAATGGGGGAGCAGATTTCTTGGAAGTACGACGAGAGGGAACGTCGTTACTGAAACTGCCAGTGAACCAAAAAGATAGGAGGGGTTTGGAAAAGTTTGTTTGTATTATAACTAATATAGTAAAACTGATTCTGTAAAATGGGCAATAAAACACTGTAAGATAAAAAGTGTGTATTGAAGCAGGTATAATATATGAAACAAAACAGAAGTCGAGGCATCGACAATTTTGACTATGTTTGCATGTTATGCTGATCTATGTGTTTTTCTGTGTATGTATCTGTAATTTTGATATTAATAATTAGACACTAATAATTTCTAATTAGCAGATGGAAAACGCTAATAGTGAACCAGTTAATGAAATAAATCAGTCTGAGCAAAATCAGGAAGATCAATATATAACTAGACAAGATATTGAACACTTCATTGCTCAAGGGATAGCCAATGCTATTCCAGAAATCGTGGCTGCTGTTCAGAAACCTGCCGAACCACAATTAATTCCTAGTAAACGTATTCCGGAAGATAACGGCAGTAACAGCATAAACGGAGGCGGCAATCATGACGATCATGATCCGCAACAGGCCCCACTCCCTAAAAGAATGAAAGTTGCAACGCCTGGTTGCACTTACAAAGAATTTCTTGCCTGTAAACCCACAGAATTTGCAGGTAATGAAGGGGCAACTGCAACACTGCGTTGGTTAGAGAAAACCGAGGCAGTATAAGTAAATGTGCTGAAGAAGATCAAGTGATGTATGCATCAAACTTGTTCAAAGAAGGGGCGTTAGAATGGTGGAACACGGTGCTACAAGCAAAAGGAAGAAGGGTGGCCTATGCGATGAATTGGGAAGAATTTAAGAGTCTTGTCGAAAGAAAATTCTGTCCCGAATACGAGAAGGAACAAATGGCAAATAAGTTCCTGAGTCATCGTATATTAGGTGTAGACTGTCGAGGATATACTTCGACATTCTTCGAATATGCGAGAATGGTACCTTCCCTGGCTTCGCCAGAACCGGTACTTATTTCCCGTTATATTTGGGGATTAATTGGAGAAATCCGTAACATCGTTAAAGCTGCGAGACCACGCACGATTGACGATGCTGTGGAATTAGCTAATACCTTAACCGATGAACTAGTCCGCACCAGAGAAGAAGATCGCAAGAAAGAATTGGCTCAGAAGATTACCCAAGGATTTCGCGTGGGTAATAGTAGCAATAAATTCAAGAAAAGAGGAACCGGGCAATACTCGTCACCTCCTTTCTGCAGAAATTGCAAAAAGAAACACTATGGACAGTGCAATATATTTTGCAACTTCTGCAAGGCGAAAGGACATTGGGAAGAAGACTGCAGAAGGAAAACAAAAGTTTGTTATAACTGCAGAGAAACAGGACATTTCCAGTCTGAATGCCCTAAGTTAGCTAAACCAGCAGACAGTAGAGCTAAAACGACTGAAGGAACTACTAAGAAAAATGCGCGAGCATTCCAGCTGACCACTCAAGAAGCCGAACTCATTCCAGACGTGATAGCGGGTACGTTCTTAGTGCATAACGTCTATGCAAAAGTATTATTTGATTCTGGTGCAAACCAAAGTTTCATTAATACTGCATTCTGCCAAGCTCTTAACTTACCTCTAACTCACCTTAGGCAGATTTATACAGTCGAGACGGCAGATGGAAATTATGTCAACATAGACGAGGTTTTGCAAGAAGTAAAAATAGAATTGTTAGGTCATAAGTTTTCTGCAAACCTGTTACCTATGAATTTAGCCGGATTCGATGTAGTGTTAGGAATGGATTGGTTAATAGCCAACCATGCCCGAATCCTGTGTGACAAGAATTCCGTAGAAATCCGTACTCCCACAGGAGAAGTAATTCTAATTATAGGAGATAGACCTCGGAAGCCACTGAAATTCATTTCAGTAATGAAATTGGCTAGTTATTCAAGGAAACAAGAAATGGTGTATATGATTTCTGTAATCATTAACACTAAAAGTAAGGAACTCCAGGACATCCCTATAGTTTCAGAATACCCAGATGTTTTTCCAGAAGAATTACCTGGTTTACCACCTGATAGGGAAGTAGAGTTTAGAATCCATTTAATTCCAGGTACTGCACCAATAGCTAAGACACCTTATCGATTAGCACCTACTGAAATGCTAGAATTGAAAAAGCAATTAGATGAATTACTAAGCAAAGGATTTATACAACCTAGTTCATCCCCTTGGGGTGCACCAGTATTGTTTATGAAAAAGAAAGATGGATCGATGAGAATGTGTATCGATTATAGGGAATTGAATAAGGTTACAATTAAGAATCGATACCCATTACCTAGGATTGATGATCTTTTTGATCAATTGCAAGGAGCTAGGTATTTCTCTAAGATAGATTTAAGATCTGGATATCACCAGTTGAAAGTACAAGAGGAGGACATACCTAAAACTGCTTTCAGAACTAGGTATGGTCATTATGAGTTTACAGTCATGCCCTTTGGATTAACAAATGCTCCAGCTGCATTTATGGACATGATGAATAGGATCTGTAAACCATACTTGGATAAATTTGTAATCGTGTTCATTGACGATATACTCATTTATTCCAAAAGTCAGGAGGAACATTGTGAGCACTTGCATGCACTCTTAACTTTGTTAAGAAAGGAAAAGCTTTATGCCAAATTCTCAAAGTGCGAATTCTGGCTACAAGAAGTGCAATTTTTAGGTCATATGGTGAATCACGAAGGAATTCACGTAGATCCTGCTAAAATAGAAGCAATCACGAATTGAAAAGCTCCACGAACGGCTATGGAAGTTAGAAGTTTCTAGGCTTAGCTGGATATTATAGACGATTTATTAAATATTTTTCTAGGATAGCTGTACCTTTAACTAAGTTAACCTGTAAAGCCGTTAAGTTTGAATGGGGATCTAGACAAGAGGAAGCTTTTAGGACTCTAAAGCACAAATTGACAAATGCTCCAATTTTAGCTTTACCCGAAGGAACCGAGGATTTTGAAGTATACTGTGATGCTTCAAAATTAGGATATGGATGTGTGTTGATGCAACGTAAAACGGTAATTGCGTATGCCTCTAGGCAATTGAAAAAGCACGAAGAAAATTATACAACTCATGATCTAGAGTTAGGAGTCATAATTTTTGCCCTTAAGATTTGGAGACATTATCTGTATGGAAGTAAGTTTATTATCTATACGGACCATAAGAGTTTAAAGTATATATTTGGGCAAAAAGAATTAAATATGAGGCAAAGAAGGTGGATGGAAATCTTAAGTGATTACGACTGTGATATTCAGTATCACGAAGGAAAGGCGAACGTAGTTGCCGACGCCTTAAGTCATAAATATCATGAAAAGCAAAAGCGAGTCCGTGCTCTTAGGTTAAATCTACAATTAGATTTAATGGAACAAATAAAGGAAGTTCAAGGAACGGCAATCAAGGACGATGCCGAAGGAATGAAAGGTTATCTAAAGGAATTAGAACAAGGAAAAGATGGAATTTGGAAATTCCACAAGAAACGAATTTGGGTACCTAGGCAAGGAGAATTAAGAAATAAGATTTTAGAAGAATCTCATAAATCTAGGTATACTGTACATCCAGGAAATAATAAGATGTACCAGGATTTAAGAAATAATTTTTGGGGGATAGGAATGAAAAAGGATATAGCCGAATACGTATCTAAGTGTTTAACCTGTTCACAAGTTAAAGCCGAACATCAGAAACCTTCAGGACTACTACAACAGTTAGAAATGCCTGTATGGAAATGGGAACTCATAACAATGGATTTTGTTACTAAGTTACCCAGAACCAGAAAAGGTAATGATGCTATTTGGGTAATTGTGGACCGATTAACCAAATTAGCTCATTTTCTACCAATGAAGGAAACCTTTAGCATGGAAAGGTTAGCCAAGTTGTATGTAGATGAAGTAGTATCCTTACATGGAGTCCCACTCTCCATTGTATCGGATAGAGATAGTCATTTTACTTCCCGTTTCTGGACAAGTTTCCAAGAAGCAATGGGAACTCGACTTAAATTGAGTACTGCATATCATCCTCAAATAGATGGACAAAGTGAAAGGACGATACAAACCCTGGAAGACATGCTCCGAGCATGTGTAATTGACTTTGGTGGTAATTGGGATAGCCATTTACCATTAATTGAATTCTCCTATAACAATAGTTATCATTCGAGCATCGAAGCTGCTCCATTCGAAGCACTGTATGGACGCAAGTGCAGAACTCCCGTTTGTTGGGCAGAGATAGGAGAAAGTCAGTTATCAGGTCCAGAGATTGTGCAAGAAACTACTGACAAGATATCGCAAATCAAGGAAAGACTGAAGACTGCTAGAGATCGTCAGAAGAGTTATGCAGACAATCGCCGCAAGCCGTTAGAATTCCAAGTCGGAGACGAAGTACTATTAAAAGTATCTCCTTGGAAAGGAGTAGTACGATTTGGTAAGAAAGGAAAACTGAGTCCCAGATATGTTGGACCATTCCCAGTGATCCAACGAATAGGACCAGTAGCTTATCGTTTACAACTACCAGAAGAATTAGCTGGAGTACATGATGTGTTTCATGTATCCAATCTCAAGAAATGTTTATCAGACGAATCCCTGGTAGTACCTCTTCAAGATATAGAGGTAAATGAAAAGCTGAAGTTCGTAGAAAAACCTCTACAAATAGAAGATCGGAAGATTAAGTTTCTCAAACATAAACGACTGGTGTTGGTCAAAGTCAAATGGGAATCCAAGAGAGGACCAGAATATACTTGGGAACTGGAATCAGAGATGAAGCGAAAGTATCCTCATCTATTTCAGTAAATCTCGAGGACGAGATTTTTCTCAAGGTGGGGAGGATGTAACAACTGCCACTAAAATCAATAATTAGGACGATAATTAGTTAATAAGGAAACCCTAATTAAGACACCCAAGTAATTCTGCACTAGCCCTAAAATTTTCAGAACGATCGGAATCAGGATCAGGGCCCCTAAAACTCGAGGGGGGCAAACCCTAGTTGATAATTATCTTAATTAAAACGTTGGAAACTTCTGATTGGTTGAAAATTTTGATTCATGCAAGCTACTCCCGTGCATGGCAAGTCTAGGGTCTATAGGTATCCCTTACGGACCGTAAGGGATCAGGCTTACGGTCCGTAAGCAAGGCCAAATTTTGGCTATAAATAGCCGACCTTGGGACTTGAACAGGGGACTTAGAACAACGTAAAACGCTTCTGTGTACGTCGAGTTCAGGCCAATATATCACAATAAACACACACGATCACGAGGTGCTGCCGCAATCAGGGTAATAACTCGATCGCTATTACGATTCAACGTCCGATCGATTATAACTATCCAACAATTGTCCGAGTGCTGCTCAAATTAAGCTTGTACTTTGTTATTCATTGTGATTTCGACTTGAATGTTTGAGGGTTGTTCGAATTCGGACTATGCTCTGTTATTCGTTGTGAATCCATTGAATTGTTAAGTATTGCACTTGATAATAGTTGTGAGGGTTTAATCTCGTGAATTGACGTAACTGCTGAATTAGTTACTAATCCCGTTTGTGTGTGCATTGTTATTTAAATTAGGTTAAAAGGCTAATCAGTAAAGCTTATACTCTGCTCGTAAATCTGCAAAGTGAGTCATTCCTATTTTATAAACTCTTTTCTCACAATTTGTGAGTCAACTGTTTTACAAAACTCCAAGTTATTTTTCAAAGTTATAATTACAGGGATTAAGTCTATGTAATCACCAAATTACAGCCGGTATGTGGGGTTTTGTATACATTACTTATTTCCCGTCACACTTGGACAAACGGGTGGCCAAGGGGTGATCTGACCACAGTCACAGACACCATTGGACAAATGGGCTAGCCAATGGATGGTCGAGTGACAAATACTGTGGGTAGTTGGTTTGATATCAGAAACATTGTAATTCCCCTTAATACTGTAGATTATAACAAATGTGTCGTTTTTAGTAAATTGAATGATTCACTCAGTATTTCCCTGCTGACAAAACCTTTTTCAAACATGTTTCAGGTGATATGGTATGAGCAAAGAAAAGTGCCGTGGAGCACTCCCAGCTTAGAAAAGTGGCTCAATGTAAATAAATAAATGAACATGTTTTGAAAATAAAGATTTCCTTGAGAAATCACAGTATTGTAAATTTTGGGAATTTATCCCTAAATTATGAAACGAGCAGTTTAAATTATTAAGAGATCCTGTTTTAAAAAGACTTCCGCTGTCGCCTAAATCAAATACCACGGGATTCCTGTCCCGCGGCTCCTGATACGGGTCAAACCGGGTCAGGGGCCGTGATAAAAACTTTTTCGAGTTGGTCAAGGCATGTATCAAATGATGACCCAAATATTGAGAAATCATCCATGAAGATTTCCAAAGACTCCCCCACCATATCTGAAAATATACTCATCATACACCTTTGGAAGGTGGCGGGGGCATTACAAAGTCCAAAGGTCATTCGCCTAAATGCGAAGGTGCCGTATGGACAAGTAAAGGTAGTCTTTGCTTGGTCTTCCGGATGTATGGCAATTTGATTGTATCCTGAATAACCATCAAGAAAACAATAAAATTTTTGTCCGGCCAATTTCTCAATAATTTGATCAATAAATGGCAAAGGGAAATGATCTTTGGAGTTGCAGCATTTAACTTCCTATAATCAATACAAATACGTCACCTGGTCAAAGACAAAATTTATATGCCCAAATTACCCTTAACAAATAGTTAGTGGTAGCAAGGGGTCGAACCACGAAGAGTCTGTGGTTTACGAATGGATTCGATTGTATTATGAAAAGGTGTCACTATTATGAAGCTTGCTACTTGTTTTTATGATTTTCGTTTAATGAAGAGATGTTTACTAAAATTACTTAGTGATTGGTTTGATTGATTACTAACAATTAACAATTGCAAAAATTTAATTAAAGGTTTTGTTACGCCCTAATTCGTATTTATCAAAAGTCGCAGCGGAAATTCGTGCCATAAAATTTCTTTCATTACAAACGTCTTGGCTTACTTGAAAGTTCGTTTTAAAATGTATCTTTTACAAAGATAAAATATAAGTCATGTTACTAATAGTACATACTTAATTATTCCCGTACAATCTATCTCGCGACTCGGTCCTCGATCTCTAATTCTTGGGATGATTCGCCCGTTATCCGTATAACCTGCACTCACCACATACATTCATAACATTAGTACACATTATATAAACAAGATTCATTCACGTACACTTCACATTTCGTCATCTTTCAAACTTTAAGCATTTCACATGCGTATCCATTTCCTGGTGAGGCTTCAATAATGTACCTGCATTACTTTTCAATCTCAAGGTGCACCACTAATAACGTTAACCCTCAACGTGATAAAATTATGCATACATGCGTAATTACATACATACATACACATCTACATTCGTACATATCTTCTCTACACTCTTACATACGTGTATACTCTCATACATGGCTTATTACATACATACATATACTTCTACATACGTACGTACCTTTCCTACATCTTTACATACATGCATACGCTCGTACATATCTTTATACATACATACATGCACATCTATATACGTACAAACCTTTCCTACATCATTACATACATGCATACCTTTATGTACACGTGCTAGATCACGCGTACCTCTACATAATCTTACATTATTTACATGGGTCTTAGACTTAGCTTTATAGCTCATAAACATCTAAGGAACCATCAAAATCATGTTTGGAAGGTCCGCCGTAGACCACGGATGACAAACCGAAGCCTATGATACATAAATTAACTTAAATAACAAGATTTCAGCTTTTGGAACTTGGGGAGGCCGTCGCCGACGCCCCTAGGGCCGTCGGCGACGGGCCTTGCATTTATCCGTAGCCCAAAAACCCGTAGACAGGAAATTAACCCGTCAGCACAAAAATTCACTTTCTGGAGCCCGTCGGCGACGCCCCCATACCCGTCGGCGACGCCCTCTAGAAACTGCAGTTTTCTGCAGTTCCGTTTCATCGTCCGTACGCACTAAAACGCGCATAACTTTTGAACCGTTTACCCGTTTCACCTCCCGTTTCTTCCTACATGCTTGTAAATTCACCATTTATCATATGGACCCAAAACCCAACATCCGAGTTAAGGAAATTCTTGACTTACACGCTCTTGGCTTATTATTCACTTATGAATTATTCGACCCGTTATGGGTATTTATACATTAAAAGGTCTATAACATACAAAACCCTATACTTCTCTTTCATACTAAACCAAGACATTACTCTAGTCGAATAACTCACTTCTAAATGACTTTTAAGGTCGTTTACCCGAAATCCTCACCAAGGGCGTTTTTGTCAACTTTGCCCCATTATTAACAACAAAGCACTACCTTGCATAAGTAACCAATACTACTACCTAGTTACGATTCTTAATCACGCATACCTTGCTCGAATCAAAGCTGAGATCCGTTTAATACTTCATCGATATCATACCATTTGTTCCTATTCGACTTCAATTATCATACCTAGTTAAGTTGCATATAACTTCACATAAATAACTAAGAAGTGATTACGGAATCACTTACCTTGAGCGTCCATTTTCGCATTGGGTTCCTTGTCCCCTCTTGACCCGTTAGTCTTTCGTGCTTGAGTCCATGTCCACATGATCCCTAATGCTTTCATGTTACCGCAATCACATCCTTGTTAGTGTACACGATTTCACATATAATGATCATGTCGAAAGCGTAACTCACATTTGACTTTCATGGTCAAGTCTAATAAACATAAAGCATACATCCAAAACCACATCTTTTAGACTCATGCAATCCATCATGTTAACGCATAAAACACATATTAATTTAGCACCTACCATACGACACTATGTACATTTCGTACTTATGATGCTAGAGTACTTACAACCACATGATCACATAATCATACTCGCATACACATTTGCTTACATATACTTTCACATATCATACACCTTCGCTCTTAATTACCTTGATTCAAGCACATCTAATACAAAGTGAGCATTACACCATTCAAGCACAAGGTACAAGCTCGTAATGCATAAATTTGACCAACATATACTTTCAACCCGAATTCGTATACGAGTTCCATCTAAAGCATATATTTCCAGTTAGTAAACTACTACCTTTATCACAATCGCTTTCTATACATGTAAACTCACGACTTGCATACAATTTCACTTTCTAGCTTCACCTAGTCATTTTATCAAACACTTGGCGTGCGTACCACTTTCTAAGCATAATGTACAAGTGTCCTAAGCATATTCTTCCTACATTCACCTCATGAATCATCTTATTCAAGCAAAGTCTCACAATCATCAATTCCACGTCAAGCTTACCTATCACAATCTATTGTACAACACTTCATACAACACAAAATCACAATTTATCATCTACAAGATCATCGTGATCATCATGTTCACTCTCATGCAATGGGTTTCATTCTAAATCATTCAACTAACTAAAATTTAAACCTTAACATGATAGGATTAACAAATAATCATGCTAATTTCAACCGAAATTCATGAGTTCATCATAACCCATTTTGTCAAACATCCTCAAAACATAAAATTCGACTTACTTGATGTGAAGAACACTTGGGTGGTCAAGAATCTTGGTTCATGCATTAGTTTTGAGCCAAATTCCTCCCTCAATTTGAAGAATTTAGGCTGATTAGGGTTTTTGTTCTTCCCCTGCCCTTTCTCTCGATCGCACACCATCACCAAACACTGACTAACTTTTGGTCAAGTGTTTTATTTATAACATTTTTCATTTTAACCCCCTTATCTTTTAAAACATGGCATTTATTTCATTTTACCTACTAACTTGGTTAACTTCATGTGCACATGTGTTTTATACTTTCCATAGTTTATAAAACTTTACTAATGGTAGAATTCTATATTTATCATTTCTTTTCGCCAAATATTGCTATTAAAGCATTGTAGTATATCTTACGAAATTTGGGGTGTTACAAGTCTACCCCCCTTAAAGAAGGTTTCGTCCCCGAAACCTTTCTCGTTCTTACTCTTACCCTTCTATTGTACTTATTCAATGGGCACGTTACAACCTAAGTCATTCGGGTCTTTGCAAAAGTCTTAATCATGAATAATTATGATAGTACACATTGTCCTTATCTTCTTAAATTAGAAATTTGCCTTCATAATAACACGAGGTCAGGGTCTGGTCCAGAGCACTATCCTTTTCTTTTCGGTATGTCAATATTTAAATTATGTTCGGGTTTCGAGGACGAAACCTCTTTTAAGGGGGGGTGGACTTGTAACGCCCCAAAAACGATAAATGATAAGTATAAAAAGGAAAATAATATTAAACTTAATGTAGTTAAGGAATTATGGTGAGATCATAGCTAAATGTGGTTAAAGGTTAGACTTGTAACTAGCAAATAAGTGAAGGGGGTGAAAATGTAAAATTTCATTTAACTAAATAAATAAAAACAATAAACATCCCAAACACACAGTTCGTGTGTCTGGGAGCGATCGAACAAGCAGGAGGGAGGGGAAACCCTAGCTCAAGAAATCAAGCAATCCAACTCAAGATCATAAGTTAATTCAGTGCATGATCCCTAAATTGTGATTAGCTAACCCTAATCTCTTGAGTGGTAAGTTTAATTTCCTGAAATTTGTGAATTGTTGAATAAGGGGTAAAACCCAATCTTGATTCTTTGTATCAATTGTATCAAATCTGAGTTAAGATTGCTTTGTAGAACAGGAATCATGCTTGAAATTATGTTCTAGAAAAAGTATAGTGAAAAACCCACTTTGTAAAGATTATGTTACTAATAGGAAATTCATGAGAATTAGGATCATGTGTTATTTGATATGTGAAATTGTTGTGATGCTCGAATGCTAGATAAACTGATTTTAGGATGGAAATTATATGAATTTAGAGGAAGATGATTCTTGTGTTGTGATGAGCTAGTAGGGACATGCTTAGTAAACTTGTACCTTGTGCCTTATGCATGATGCTTACCAAGTGTTCGATGAAATGCCTAAAAGAAGAATTTATGTGGAAATAGTATAATGAAACCACAAACTAAATAAAGTGAACGAATGTTCTAATGTAGGCGTGAAAGAAGAAGGTACAAGCACTAAGCAAGCGGAAGGGGCACAAGATCGAGGTATGCTTCGTCTCATACGAGTCTTTATTATATTTCCTATTTATATAAAATTTCGTTGTAAAAGCTATTCTTGTATGACGAGATCGACGATGTAGTAAGCAAGCGACAAATCCTTTGTGGATTTGGGTATGTTAATGAAGGTAGTGTTGAGTTATGCTAAACCCAATTTCATGGGTTGAATGTGTATGCTTAGCTCTCTACGAGAGTGTTTATGCTAAACCCAATTTCATGGGTTGAATGTGTATGCTTAGCTCTCTACGAGAGTGTTTATGCTAAACCCAATTTCATGGGTTGAAGGTGTATGCTTAGCTCTCTACGAGAGTGTTTATGATAAACCCAATTACACGGGTCGAATGCGTATGTCAAACTCTCTACGAGAGTGGTTATGCTTAACCCAATTATTGGGTTGTTGTATGCTTAAGAGTAAGAATGTTTTATGTGGTTAAAGCTAAATCGAAAGGTTATGATTTTCTATGAGATAACTAACTTATTAAATTTGTGAATGTTAATGTAGGAAAAGCACCTCTATAGGCGATTTGGAGCTATGGGACGAGCACATGTTCAAGCCTTACGATACCATACGCTTCCGCAACTTATATGCATACTTTTGGGTCCATGTTTTGCTACTTGTTAGACTTTGTCGAAATGTTTTAGAATTAAAAACTTGTTACTTTTGTTGGAATGGTTTTTATGTAAAATGGGTCGTAGGTGAACGTTGTATGTTATGTTAAAAACAGGGGGTATGTCCGTTTTACAAACGGGTCATGCCCAAATTTTGTAAAAATTTCTATTAAGTGTCAAAGTTGAATTTCGATGCTACGGAAAAATCTTGTTTATGTAGTTAATCTATCATTTTCGAAAAGCGGTCCTTACAAGTTACTTGTTACACCCTAATTCGTATTTGACAAAAAGTCGCAGCGGAAACTCGTGCCATAAAATTTCTTTCATTATTAATGTCATGACTTACTTGAAAGTACGTTTTAATAAGTATCTTTTACAAAAAAATCAAGCATAAGCCCTGATTACTAATAATACATATTCAGTTATTCCCGTACAATCTAGCTTGTGACTCGCTCTTCGAGCTCTATTCCTCGTGATAACCACCCGTGATTCGTACAACCTGCACTCACCACATACATTCATCACATTAGTATACAATACATAAACAAAACTCAATACATGTACACTCTCCATTCAGCTTTCTCTCTAACTTTAAGCATATCATTAGCGTATCCATTCCCTCGTGAGTCTTCAATAATGTACCTGCGTAAATCTTCGTTTTCCAGGTACATGATTAATATCATTAACACTTAACGTATCTAAGATCATACTTACATATACTCTTACATATATCCATTCCTCAATACATACATACATGCCTACACTCATACGTGTCTTCATATATTCATAAATACCCGGTTGTGAGTTATGGTTAATGGACAATAAATTTAACAATTTGAAATTGTATTAACCAAGTTTGTTTTCGTATAAATGAATGAAATGAATAAGCTTAACGCATACCGGGTATCGGGTGCATAAATCCCAAGTACGAACCCCGGATAATGTAAAAGTATTATAGTTAAAACGTTTATGTAAGTTTTGGGTTAAAACAAATGAGTAGTTTGACGAAAACATGAACGGGTCGAATAAGTGAAATTGGGTATATAAAGCCGAGAGCTTTAAGTGAATATTTTCCTTAAACCGGATGTTGGATTTCAAGTTCATATGATAGAATGTGAATTTACAAGCATGTAGGAAGAAACGGGAGGTTAAACGGGTAAACGGTTCAAAAGTTATGCGCGTTTTAGTGCGTACGGACGACGAAACGGAGCTGCAGAAAAATGCAAAATCTAGAGGGCGTCGCCGACGGGCATGGGGGCGTCGCCGACGGGCTCTAGAAAATCAGTTTTTGTGCTGACGGGTTAATTACCTGTCTACGGGTTTTTGGGCTACGGGTAAATGCAAGGCCCGTCGCCGACGGCCCTAGGGGCGTCGGTGACGGCCTTCCCAAGTCGGCGACGGGCCTTGCATTTACCCGTAGCCCAAAAACCCGTAGACAGGTAATTAACCCGTCAGCACAAAAACTGATTTTCTAGAGCCCGTCGGCGACGCCCCCATGCCCGTCGGCGACGCCCTCTAGATTTTGCATTTTTCTGCAGCTCCGTTTCGTCGTCCGTACGCACTAAAACGCGCATAACTTTTGAACCGTTTACCCGTTTAACCTCCCGTTTCTTCCTACATGCTTGTAAATTCACATTCTATCATATGAACTTGAAATCCAACATCCGGTTTAAGGAAAATATTCACTTAAAGCTCTCGGCTTTATATACCCAATTTCACTTATTCGACCCGTTCATGTTTTCGTCAAACTACTCATTTGTTTTAACCCAAAACTTACATAAACGTTTTAACTATAATACTTTTACATTATCCGGGGTTCGTACTTGGGATTTATGCACCCGATACCCGGTATGCGTTAAGCTTATTCATTTCATTCATTTATACGAAAACAAACTTGGTTAATACAATTTCAAATTGTTAAATTTATTGTCCATTAACCATAACTCACAACCGGGTATTTATGCTATTATTTCGCGCCTCCGATTCTTGATTAGCGTGCTTATGTACCATTCTACCCATACCCGGTTAAGGTACCGTATTCATTACTTACGCAACCCTTCCGGAATAGTAATAAAACCACATTTTGACCCATTACATCTACTTGGCGAAAATCATCGATTTAATACGAACCATCCTTAATTGTCCTTAATTATCATACTTAATTAACTAACACATAACTTTACGTAAACAACTAAGGAGTGATTACGGAAATCACTTACCTTATGCGTTCCTAATCGCATTCGCTTTCTTGCTTCCTCTTGACCCATTTGCCTTCCATGCTCATGCGATACCTATCCTTTCATGCCATCATGCTCATGACATTGTTAATATATATATATATATATATATATATATATATATATATATATATATATATATATGTTCATTCCATATCAACATCCATTTTAAATTCATAGTTATATTGACTTCTCTAAATCAATCATTCTTCAACGTGCATAAGACCCGGATCGACAATCACATTGTTCCATATTTATGAAATCTAATTCCTTATCATACATAGCACATAATTAGTTTAACATATATCATATGATTCCTCAATACCTTTCATTCATATTCGTAAATCTAATCATGCCATTAACACATTCGTTGACTTTTCAGAAAGTCAACGGTCAAGCATACAAACTCTCAACTTAGTAACTTATGTCCATATTGATGTAGTAGGCCATGATATCGATACCATTTATATTTCATACTCATGTTTTAGAGCACATTAAATCACATGATCAATTTATCACACTACGAACATGTATAAACAATTCAATACCAACTAACGCTTTCATCATCCTATAATTGTCAACCACATTCAAGGTTAGTTCTTTAACACAATCTCAATGTCATTCTTTACTAATAAACCCACAAGCTACACATTTAGCGTATATCCACTTTTAGATTACCATTGAACGGCTTGTCCGTCACATGAGGTACACCACGCCATTCAAGTATAGGGTGCAAATTCCTAAAACATACTTTTTACCAAAATCATCTCGTTAACCAAATACCCATATGTACTTCATGAAAACATATATCTCATGCTACTTTCACTATCAAATACCTCATTATCACATTCTATTCCTAACTACCAAATTCTTGCATATATATTTCACCTTCTACTTCACCTAGTCATTTCATCAAACACTTGGCGTGCATACAAATTTTCAAGCATAATGTACAAGTATTATTCATACTTTTTCTTCCTAGTTCATGCTTTCAATCATCAACAATACAACATATCCAACAAATCACATACCATGTTCAACCTATCTAGCAAAGATTAATCACATACAACATAGCATATCAAGAATTTGAACAAAGATTGGACATGGGTGACATACCCATGTCGCCATCTTCACCACCAATGGTGGGTTCAACTTCCAAACATCAAATCACTCGAAATCATTCATAATCCAGGTTTTATTTGCTGATTCTAACACTTCCTCATGCTTAATTTCGTATGAAATCAAAGATATATCACATACCCATACTTGAAAGATCATTAAATCAAAAACTGTGACTTACCACATGATTCGCAAGTCTAGATGATCATGAATTAGGGCTCATGCATAGGATTTCGCCCTGATTTCCATTCCAATTTGTTGATTCTTGAGTTGTGAGGGTTTTTCTCCTTCCCCATCCTGGCTCAGATCGACACACACACACTGAAGTGTGTGTTTGTGCTTTTTAATTTATGTTTTTTTTTTAGTAAATCATGTTTCCAATTAAACCCTTTTAACCCCTCATGTTTGAGTGTTTAGCTTTAAATAACTATAGTCTACCTTAAGCTAAGGTATCACTAACACTCTAACTAGGTTATTACTCCTAGTTATCATTTAACAAAATAAACGAACAATTACGCTTATATTTTTATTCTTAACGCACATACATATAAATAGCCTAGTTATTTTTATTTCATGCTATAACATAGAGGGCATGCTAGCAAATAATAAAATTCGGATTTTGGGGCGTTACAAGTCTACTCCCCTTAAATAAGGTTTCGTCCCCGAAACCTTTCTCATTTCCTCTTACACACACACACATTTATCTTTGACTTAATAGTCACATCAAGAGTTCTAACATAATCATCAACAATTTAGCAGTTAGCATATTTCATTCGAACATTCATTATACTAGATGATTATTCGTCTATAATCCTTTTACAACTTCTTATGTACATGCTATTACACATTCCATGTTTCATTCCTTAAGGTTACTTATTTTGCCTATCTTTGTAGTTTGACCTCTTAAGGTAAACTGACTTTTCTTACTTATCATAGATGCTTTGGGGTACACATTCGCACTTCCTTCCATTCATGCTTACTTATAAAGACATTCGTTACATCCTTTTTATGTTTTAAATCCGTCCCACGGATTTAAATGTAACATCCATACCCTTCATTCCTTCTATGTTTGAATCCATCTAGCGGTTTCAAACATATCATTCGTACCTTTTCTTCCTTACATGTGTTTAACAAAAACTTAAAGTTTTACCTACCTTCAGCAACAAGATTTTAAAGTTAGTCATCTCAGTTGTCGAATCATAATTACTTCATTTTAGTTCCATCCATATATGAGCTTTCTTCTTTCTTACACATTCGACTACCCAAGTAATTGGGTTCGGCATAAACACTCTCAATGAGAGTTAAGCATACACATTCGACTACCCAAGTAATTGGGTTTGGCATAAACACTCTCAATGAGAGTTAAGCATACACATTCGACTACCCAAGTAATTGGGTTTGGCATAAACACTCTCAATGAGAGTTAAGCATACACATTCGACTACCCAAGTAATTGGGTTTGGCATAAACACTCTCAATGAGAGTTAAGCATACACATTCGACTACCCAAGTAATTGGGTTTTTCGCTTTTAACATAAATTCTTCTTTCTATCCGTATAACGGATTAAGCTTCTAGCATTCATTAGGGCATTCAAAGTCACCCGTTCAAAACGGATGGTAGCTTATTCTTGCTCGACTTGTTCGCTAGAACCGGTCGACTCGCATAGCTTATCATAACCTTCGTTAGCATAACCAAATCCGCAATGGGTTTGCTATTTCGCATTCGCTACGACATAGCGCCCACCTGCTACCCAGTTCTACCGGACATACCTGCAATAATTGCCACGGTCTCACGAACGTCATATGCTTCTTGCGTACTGGCCAGGTGCGCAATCCACACACAAGTTTCGTGCCTTCGTGTAATCATCGCCTTATGCCCGAGAGATGGGTTTCAGTTTCGTGCATATTTCTAAAACTTCCCCAAGACCACATCATTGTCTTTCGTTTAATAATTACTCTCCCAAGGAGGCCCCTTCCTTTTTCTTTTGACATCGGTACTCATACATATTAGTATTGTGTACCTGGGGTTAATTTGCCTATTTGCACCTTCGCCCGCCTTAGCGTTCATCCTATTCTGCATTCACGGATCACCCTCTTCAAACTCTTAAGCTTACCTTGCACATAACATACTATTAGTTTCCTTCAAATACATAATCTAATACATACTTACATTCGCTTTTGCATTTAGGCCTCGATCGAGTCTTGGATTGTACGGGTTCTTGGTCACGAGAGCACACCGGTTTGAGTTCAAGTATTCACCTCCTTTTACTTGATTCTCTCAAACCAGGGCTCTGATACCAACTTGTTACACCCTAATTCGTATTTGACAAAAAGTCGCAGCGGAAACTCGTGCCATAAAATTTCTTTCATTATTAATGTCATGACTTACTTGAAAGTACGTTTTAATAAGTATCTTTTACAAAAAAATCAAGCATAAGCCCTGATTACTAATAATACATATTCAGTTATTCCCGTACAATCTAGCTTGTGACTCGCTCTTCGAGCTCTATTCCTCGTGATAACCACCCGTGATTCGTACAACCTGCACTCACCACATACATTCATCACATTAGTATACAATACATAAACAAAACTCAATACATGTACACTCTCCATTCAGCTTTCTCTCTAACTTTAAGCATATCATTAGCGTATCCATTCCCTCGTGAGTCTTCAATAATGTACCTGCGTAAATCTTCGTTTTCCAGGTACATGATTAATATCATTAACACTTAACGTATCTAAGATCATACTTACATATACTCTTACATATATCCATTCCTCAATACATACATACATGCCTACACTCATACGTGTCTTCATATATTCATAAATACACTTCTACATATGTACCTACATTCATACATCTCTACATTCATGCATACATACACATCTACATACGGACATACCTCTCCTACATCTTTACATCCACGCATATGCTCATGCATATCTTTATGCATACGTACATACACCTCTACATACATACATACCCTTCCTACATCGTTACGTACATGCATACACTCGTACATATCTTTATACATGCATACATACACATCTACATACGTACATACTTTAACAAACACGTACTAGATCATGCGTACCTCTTACATAATCATACATCATTAACATGGGTCTTAGACTTAGCTTTATAGCCCATAAACATCTAAGGAACCATCAAAATCATGTTTGGAAAGTCCACCGTAGTCCACGGATATCAAACCGAAGCCCACGGTACATAAATTAACTTAAATAACAAGATTTCAGCTTTTGGGACTTGGGAAGGCCGTCGCGTTGCATTTTTCTGCAGCTCCGTTTCGTCGTCCGTCAGTTCACCACCCGGCCGTGTCAACTCTGCACTTTTCCTAGCCATTAATCCTTACCGAAACGGACATAACTCTCTCATTTTTCATCCGTTTTGCGTCACGTTTCTTCCTATATGATTGTAATTTAATATTCTATCATGTGACCTTGAAGTCCAACATCCGAGTTAAGGAATTTCTTAACTTATACGTATTCGGCTTGTTATTTATCTATGAATTATTCGACCCATTCGTGCATTTATCAAAATAATCTATTGATTTGACCTCAACTTCATATGAACTTAATAATTAAAACATTATATTACTTAAACAACTAAAGAAGTGATTATAGAAATCACTTACCTTTAGTACTCCAATAAGTGTATTTGTCACCTTGCCTTATCTTGACCTGTTATCCTCCTATGCTTGAGCTCTCCTTGACACGTTCTTATTATCTCATTCCATTACATCCATTCAATAGTTAGTATACGTAATCATACGCATCACTAATCACACTTCTATTCACGTGTCAATCGCTTAACGAGTTCAACATGTATCACAATACTACAATGCTAATCAATCTAACAATTTATCATTCCATCATCATAAAAGTCATACATGAGCTTCTAGCATGCATAATTATGTATTTACATCATGTTCATTATTCTTTCAAAATTCCATACTTAGAATGATAACATTTTCTAAGTTAGGCAACTTGTTTCATACATTAAACATTTCATACCATTTCTTAACACCTTGGTTTTTACACATCCATTCTACTATTTTCTATCAACAACCCGTTTCGACCCGTTGGTGCAATCATATGCATAGACTAGTTGGTAAGTGTTTTAGACACTTAAAACAATCAAATAACTTACTAATAATTTATTAAAATCAGTAGTTCATGATTCATACGAGTGTGCATAACAATACAACTATTTTTACTTAATATTTATACTAAAAAAATGTGCAGCAACTTTCTGCGCAGCAGCTGTTCACGACACATTTTAACCCATTTATCTTCTGATTCAGTTCTTCATGTCCAAATATGAAATGATCTACGCTCAGAGAGCTTTCTAAGCATATAAAGATCGTAAAAATCGGACATTCCTATGATTTTATATGATTTTTACAAAATCAGCACAGAAGCTAAAATGCTTCCAAACAGCTTGCTGTCAAAACGAATTTACTAACTTTTCATGTTGTTTTGACCCACTAAATCTCATAACCAGCCTCTTATGACCAAATATGAAATGTAATATGCGAAACAACCTTTTCAACGATATAAGGCTCGTTGTCTAACTCCTAATAACGAATGAGATACGGCCTTTACAAGGTGACTATCTAAGGCTGTCAAAAGTAACTATTTTACACAAACTTTGTAGGCATTTTATCAAACACTTGGCGTGCATACAATATTTTTAAGCATTATGTACATGTGCTTTATGCATAATCTATCCATTCATACCACACTTGATCAATTCAACCAATTTCACTTAGCTTCTTAGTCTACATCAAAAATATTTATCAAAACCCTAATACTCATACATTCATCCTTCAATTTCTCATAAATCTTAGCATCTAAGAATTGCTAAAATCCTATCATATGACTAACACAAGTGGGTTTTACTTCAATCATTTGCTATAATCAGATTCACATATAATTCGCATTCAACATAATGATATTAGCCCTCATACAAACTCAAATTCATACAATCTTCACGGATTATCCAAAACCCACTTAACAAAAAGCATCAAAACATGAAATTGAACTCACCTTATGATCAATACACTTAGATTAAAGAGTATCCAGACCCCTGCATTCGATTTTTCCCTTGATCTCCTTATCAATTTGATGATTTTTGGTTGTTAGGGTTTTTGGCTCTTCTCTTGGCCCTGTTCTCGATCGCACGCATAGAACCCCCCAAGATACTGACATTTTTTTTTGTAAAGTGTTTTATTTAACACATTTTCTTTTTAACCCATCAAACTTTTAAAACTTGTCATTTATTTCGTTTCACATACTAACTTGTATTTAAAACCAAGTTCGCTAACTCAGTTACCTTAATGTCACACCATATAAAAATAAGTCATTCTTGAAATTTTTAACATTTGGGTTTTTGGGGCGTTACAAGTCTACCCCCCTTGAAGAAGGTTTCGTCCCCGAAACCTTTCACACTTATTCTCCTACCAACTCCCTGTACTCATTCGAAGAGCATACTATAATACGCATACCTTCAGGATCCTGGCTAACGGTCTTATTCTTAATTAGACATCATGGCAGATAATGTACCTACCTTCTTAAGCTATATTACAATAATATACTTTTATAATCACATAAAAGTCGGAGTCTTATCAAAAGCTCTTATTAGTCTCTTTTACTTTATAATGCTAGCTCTTAGCGCATACCATCACTAGCGTTTAATTCATCGAATTATTCCAATCGTATACAATTATTAATCGAGCAAACCTAAGTCTACAGTTTGCTTCTAATTTCCTATTTGAGCATATTACATTCATATATTTGCTAATAGAAATAAATCAATTTATTTCACACTACTCATACATCATATGCTATCTTTCATTTTGTCCACTATGAGCCATCCTAAACATTCCATTACTATCATTACTTTCGATTACCTTTAAACTCATAGGAGGGGTCGATACATCTCCATACGCATACTATAATCATTCGAGGACTCATTATTTCAACTAAAATCACCCTTCTTAATTTAATTATCCGTACTTAAACCACGATGACTAAGCATTATTTCCATGGTTACTATCGTTATTTATGCCATGCGTATCTTTTCTACAATATTTTGTTCAAATGAACATGGCCAACAAGCCGAGCATCAAAGTTAGCATTTCTTAACGATACTTGCCGTCTTTTATATTCTATGAGAATTTATATAAGAGTGTGTTAGATGTATCATTTATAGTAAATCTAAAACAAAGATTTTGTTTTAGATTTACTACATAAAACTAAATTGCAACGCCCGATTGTATACTTATTAGGTATACAATCCATGTATACCTATTTAGTTTGTGGTTGTATACTACATAAAACTAAATTCCAACACATACATTCAACCCGAATTCTTGTACTAGTTCCATCTATAGCACATTCGTTAAGTTAGTATACTACTAATTACATCATTACCATGAGTCATTCATATATGTCAAGCCACTTCCTAAAGTCTTACATCCTAACTTCTCTTAGACATTTCATCAAACACTTGGTGGGCATACTACCTTCTAAGCACAATGTACAACTAATTCATGCATAGTCTTCTAGGTTCTCACTTTCAATTATCAACATAACAAAACATCAAACTAACTCCATACCATATTCAACCTAACTAGCAAGGATGAATCACATACAACATAATATATCAAGAATTTAAACAAAGATTGGACATGGGTGACATACCCATGTCGCCACTTTTACTAACCCAAACGGGTTTCATCTTCAATCATCAATTAACATCTAATCTTGTATAACTCACCTTCCATATGATAATTTTAACATATATTCATGCTCAATTTCATAGAAATTCGCGGATTTATCATAACCCACTTCATATCAAAATCACCAAATCATGAATTACAACTTACCAAGTGATTTGTAAGGCTAGATGATCAAGAATCCTTGCACATGCAATAGAATTAGGCTGGATTCCCTCTTTAATTTGATGAATTTGATGTGGTTAGGGTTTTGTGGGGAAGGTTTCCCCTGGTCTTTCTTCTCGATCGCACACCCCACACTTTCCAAGCACTGGCCATTTTTATTAAGTGTTTTATTTACACATTTTACATTTTCACCCCCTCATTCTTTAATAACATGACACTTTCCTCATTTCTACATATTAACATAGTTAACCTTCATGCATACATAATATTTTAGATTTACTAAGATTTGTAAACCTTTAATAATGGTGAAAATCTATGTTGCCATTTCTTTTCGTTGAAATATTGCGATTGTAATATTATAAGATGACATACGAATTTTTGGGGTGTTACAAGTCTACCCCCCTTAAATGAGGTTTCGTCCCCGAAACCTTTCTCATTCAGACTGGATCATTCTACTCTTACCTCTTTCAAGTTGTTCTCCCACCATACTTACTACAACCTAAACGCATTCGGGATCTTGGCAATGTTTTATTCGTGCATGAACATAATTGTACACCTCGTTCCCATGCCCTTATATTAGGTAAATTATTTTCAGAATTATACTTATGTCAGACTCTTCTCCAGAGCTCCTATTAGTGTCTTTTACTTTATAATACTAGCTCTTAACACATAGCATTACTACGTTTCTTTCATCGAATTTATTCCAATTGTATACAATCATTAATTGTACAAACCTAAGTATGCGGCTTGTTTCTAACTTCCTTTTTAAGCATATCTTATTCATATATTTGCTAATCGAATAAATCGATTTACTTTATACTACTCATTCATCGTATGCCATCTTTCCTTTTGTTCAAATGAACATGGCCAACAAGCCGAGCATCAGAGTTAGCATTTCTTAACGGTACTTCCCTACTCATAAATTCTATCAGTATTTCCACAGTTACGAGCATTCGGGTTCACTACCACCAATTCGCATAACAGTATTATTCAATTGTAACTTTCTATTTAACATCCACAAGTTAAACCATTTACTAACCTCGCTAATTTGGAACAAACCAACGTGTAACAACCCGAGTTGACTTGCTCCTTTATGAATCCATAACTTAATAGGGTTGATCTTGTCCATCGGGTGTCATAAACTTTCGTTCATGAGCATTCTTTCACCGTTCTAGGTAGTTTCATCGCATCGCGATTCCTGCCAATCTCATTATAAAATTAGGGGTTTACACATTCCATTCGATTCTTTCATACATGATGTTTATCACATCGCCTTATTTATATATTAATACTTTCTCAATTCCTTCGTAAGATATTAGTGCGTTAGACCTATTCATAACAGGTCAATACATGGCCATTTCTTAATATATCATTCTTGTTATTTATATATATACGTATCGAGGTACATGTTTTAAATCCGTCCCACAGATTTAAATGTAACATCCATACCCTTCATTCCTTCTATGTTTGAATCCATCTAGCGGCTCCAAACATATCATTCGTACCTTTTCCTCCTTACATGTGTTTTAACAAAAACTTAAAGTTTTACCTGCCTTCAGCAACTAGGTTTTAAGGTTAGTCATCTTAGTTGTCGAATCATAATTACTTCATTTTAGTTCTATCCATATATGAGTTTTCTTCTTCCTTATACATTCAACTACCCAAGTAAATGGGGTTCGGCATAAACACTCTCAATGAGAGTTAAGCATTCACATTCGATTACCCAAATAATTGGGTTTGGCATATGATGATGGGGAATACTTGAAGAAGACCTATTCTTAATCAATTGTAATACTTTGACAAAACTTGCAACGCCCTTGGGTGTTAATCCCCATGGAAGGGTATAATCCGTTTTCGCAAACGGGGAAAGCTAGGTCCTCGTTACATTGGGCCGTTTAAAATTTTGGCTCGGGTTGGAAGGGTTGCGTATCGATTGGAATTACCGCCTGCTCTAAACGGGATTCACAATACCTTCCACGTGTCGCAATTAAGAAAGTGTCTTGCGGATGAGACAGCACTAGTACCACTCGATGATATCGAGTTGGATGAAGGGTTAAATTATGTCGAAAAACCCGTAGCCATTAAGGACTTCAAGGTGAAGAATCTCCGCAATAAAGCTGTTAAACAAGTGTTGGTCCAATGGCGACACCGAAAAGGTTCGGATCTTACATGGGAAACTGAAGACGAAATGAGGAAGCACTACCCTTATCTTTTCGGTATGTCAATACTTAATTTGTTATGTGATCAGGTTTCGGGGACGAAACCTCTTTTAAGGGGGGTAGACTTGTAACACCCCAAAATATGCTATTCATTTACTTGTTTTATTAAAGGTGTATAAATTGTAATAATTAACCAAGTCAAAAGATTTTGGTAATTGTTAACTAGAAAGAAAATTAGTGTGATAACTATCCACACTTATAACCCTAGGGACTAAAATTGTGATTATGACAAAATTTTAATAACAATAATAATATAACAAAAACCAACACACTGGTGTTGGTGGGGGATCGATCGAACAAGCAGAGAGAAGGGGGAAACCCTAGCTCAAGCAAAAACAAGCAATTGGATCTAAATTCTCAAGATAATCTAGTGCATGAGTCCATAAATCTGAATAACTAACCTCAATTTCGTAAGTGGTAAGCTTGATTTTCTGAATTTATGATTTTTAGAATGAGGGGTTAGACCAAATCTCGATTCCTTGTAACCAATGTAATGAATCTGAGTTAAGATTGCTTTTTAGAATAGGAATCATGCTTGAAATTATGTTCTATAAAAAGTGTAGTGAAAAACCCACTTTGTAAAGATTATGTTACTAATAGGAAATTCATGAGAATTAGGATCATGAGTTAATTGATATGTGAAATTGTTGTGATGCTCGAATGCTAGATAAACTGATTTTAGAATGGAAATTATATGAATTTAGAGGAAGATGATTCTTGTGTTGTGATGAGCTAGTAGGGACATGCTTAGTAAACTTGTACCTTGTGCCTTATGTATGATGCTTACCAAGTGTTCGATGAAATGCCTAAAAGAAGAATTTATGTGGAAATAGTATAATGATGCCACAAACTAAATAAAGTGAACGAATGTTCTAATGTAGGCGTGAAAGAAGAAGGTACAAGCACTAAGCAAGCGGAAGGAGCACAAGATCGAGGTATGCTTCGTGTCATACGAGTCTTTATTATATTTCCTATTTATATAAAATTTCGTTGTAAAAGCTATTCTTATATAACGAGATCGACGATGTAGTAAGCAAGATACAAATCCCTTGTGGATTTGGGTATGTTAATGAAAGTAGTGTTGAGTTATGCTAACCCAATTTCATGGGTCGAATGCGTATGCTTAGCTCTCTACGAGAGTGTTTATGCTAAACCCAATTTCATGGGTTGAATGTGTATGCTTAGCTCTCTACGAGAGTGTTTATGCTAAACCCAATTTCATGGGTTGAATGTGTATGCTTAGCTCTCTACGAGAGTGTTTATGCTAAACCCAATTACACGGGTCGAATGCGTATGTCAAACTCTCTACGAGAGTGGTTATGCTTAACCCAATTATTGGGTTGTTGTATGCTTAAGAGTAAGAATGTTTTATGTGGTTAAAGCTAAATCGAAAGGTTATGATTTTCTATGAGATAACTAACTTATTAAATTTGTGAATGTTAATGTAGGTAAAGCACCTCTATAGGCGATTTGGAGTTATGGGACGAGCACATGTTCAAGCCTTATAATACCAAGCGCTTCCGCAACTCATATGCATACTTTTGGGTCCATGTTTTGCCACTTTGTTAGACTTTGTTGAAATGTTTTAGATTTAAAAACTCGTTACTTTTGTTGGAATGGTTTTATGTAAATTGGGTCGTAGGTAAACGTTGTATGTTATGTCAAAACAGGGGGTATGTCCGTTTTACAAACGGGTCATGCCCAATTTTTGTAAAAATTTCTTTAAGCGTCAAAGTGGTATTTTAATTCTCCGAAAAATCTTGTTTATGTAGTTAATCTATTATTTTTGAAAAGCGGTCCTTACAAGTTGTCTCATACGAGTCTTTATTATATTTCTTATTTATATAAAATTTCGTTGTAAAAGCTATTCTTGTATGACGAGATCGACGATGTAGTAAGCAAGCGACAAATCCTTTGTGGATTTGGGTATGTTAATGAAGGTAGTGTTGAGTTATGCTAAACCCAATTTCATGGGTTGAATGTGTATGCTTAGCTCTCTACGAGAGTGTTTATGCTAAACCCAATTTCATGGGTTGAATGTGTATGCTTAGCTCTCTACGAGAGTGTTTATGCTAAACCCAATTTCATGGGTTGAAGGTGTATGCTTAGCTCTCTACGAGAGTGTTTATGCTAAACCCAATTACACGGGTCGAATGCGTATGTCAAACTCTCTACGAGAGTGGTTATGCTTAACCCAATTATTGGGTTGTTGTATGCTTAAGAGTAAGAATGTTTTATGTGGTTAAAGCTAAATCGAAAGGTTATGATTTTCTATGAGATAACTAACTTATTAAATTTGTGAATGTTAATGTAGGAAAAGCACCTCTATAGGCGATTTGGAGCTATGGGACGAGCACATGTTCAAGCCTTACGATACCATACGCTTCCGCAACTTATATGCATACTTTTGGGTCCATGTTTTGCTACTTGTTAGACTTTGTCGAAATGTTTTAGAATTAAAAACTTGTTACTTTTGTTGGAATGGTTTTTATGTAAAATGGGTCGTAGGTGAACGTTGTATGTTATGTTAAAAACAGGGGGTATGTCCGTTTTACAAACGGGTCATGCCCAAATTTTGTAAAAATTTCTATTAAGTGTCAAAGTTGAATTTCGATGCTACGGAAAAATCTTGTTTATGTAGTTAATCTATCATTTTCGAAAAGCGGTCCTTACAAGTTGGTATCAGAGCCAGGTTTCGATCCTGGGACCTGTGGGTTATGGGCCCACAGAACTTAAAATCCCATATTCTATCATAATACTTTGTCAAAAGAATTTATAGTTGTTACGCCCTAATTCGTATTTATCAAAAGTCGCAGCGGAAATTCGTGCCATAAAAATTCTTTCATTATAAACCTTACGTCTTACTTGAAAGTTCACTTCTAAAATAACTCTTTTATATCGAATACAACAAACTGACTCTATTATAGAATAATTCATAGCTTATGTACAACAAATTTACATCCTTAGACAACCCCGTACAATCCCTTAGGTGACTCGGTCTTCGATCTTTATTCCTTGATGATCCTCCGTGACCCGCACAACCTGCATTCACCACATACATTCAAAAACATTAGCACACAATGTATAAACAAGATCATTCGCATACACTTCACATCTCGTTCTTTATCAAACTTCAAGCGTTTCATCTGCGTATCCATTTCCTGGCGAGGCTTCATGAATGTACCTGCATTACTTATCATTCTCAAGGTACACCATTAATAACGTTAATCCTCAATGTGTCTAAATCATACACATATATGTACTTACATACCCACATACATATACATCTACATACGTACATACACTCATACATACCCTTATACATACCTACATACACAACTACATACTTACATATCCTTCCTACAACTAGACATACGTACATACACTCATACATATCATTAAGCATAACTACATATCCTACTACATACGTACAGTTGGAGTTATAAACATACATACGTGTATGCCTACATACATGCTTACATAACTTCTACATACGTATACAAATACATACAAGCACACAATCTTGCTTATCTATATATGTACATACTTCAACGAACACGTACTAGATCACGCGTACCTCTTACATAATCATACATTATTAACGTGGGTCTTAGTCTTGGCTTTATAGCCCATAAACATCCAAGGAACCTTCAAAATCATGTTTGGAAAGTCCGCCGTAGTCCACGGATATCAAACCGAAGCCCACGGTACATAAATTAACTTAAATAACAAGATTTCAGCTTTTGGGACTTGGGAAGGCCGTCACCGACGCCCCTAGGGCCGTCGGCGACGGGCCTTGCATTTACCCGTAGCCCAAAAACCCGTAGACAGGTAATTAACCCGTCAGCACAAAAACTGATTTTCTAGAGCCCGTCGGCGACGCCCCCATGCCCGTCGGCTACGCCCTCTAGATTTTGCATTTTTCTGCAGCTCCGTTTCGTCGTCCGTACGCACTAAAACGCGCATAACTTTTGAACCGTTTACCCGTTTAACCTCCCGTTTCTTCCTACATGCTTGTAAATTCACATTCTATCATATGAACTTAAAATCCCATATCCGGATTAAGGAAATTCTTAACTTACACTATCGGCTTGTTATTCACTTATGAATTATTCGACCCGTTATGGGTATTTATACATTAAAAGGTCTATAACATACAAAACTCTATACTTCACTTTCATAATAGACAAAGACATTACTCTAATCGAATAACTCACTTCCAAATGACTTTTAAGGTCGTTTACCCGAAATCCCCACCAAGGGCGTTTTTGTCAACCTTGCCCCATTATTAACAACAAGCACTACGTTGCATAAGCAACCAATCCTACTACCTAGTTACGATTCTCAATCACTCATACCTTGCTCGGATCAAAGCTGAGATCCGTTTAATACTTCATCGATATCATACCATTTGTTCCTATTCGACCTCAATTATCATACCTAGTTAAGTTGCATATAACTTTACATAAATAACTAAGAAGTGATTACGGAATCACTTACCTTGTGCATCCGTGTTCATACCCGCTTGCTTGCCTCATCTTGACCCGTTAGTCTTTCGTGCTTGAGTCCACGTCCACATGATCCCTAATGCTTTCATGTTACCGCAATCACATCCTTGTTAGTGTATACGATTTCACATCTAAATGATCATATCAAAAGCGTAACTCACATTTGACTTTCATGGTCAAGTCTAATAAACATAAAGCATACATCCAAAAACCACATCTTTTTAGACTCATGCAATCCATCACGTTAACGCATAAAACACATATTAATTTAGCACCTACCATACGACACTATGTACATTTCGTACTTATGATGCTAAAGTACTTACAACCACATGATCACATAATCATACTCGCATACACATTTGCTTACATATACTTTCACATATCATACACCTTCGCTCTTAATTACCTTGAGTCAAGCACATCTAATACAAGGTGAGCATTACACCATTCAAGCACAAGGTACAAGCTCCTAATGCATAATTTTACCAAACCATACATTCAATCCGAATTCTCATATGGACTCCACCTTAAGCACACTTAACATATTATTTTGCTAACGACTACACCATAAACACCTTCTATACATACTACCCACAACTTTCATACGATTTCACAATTTTGTTCTCTTAGGCATTTCATCGAACACTTGGCGGGTATCACATTTGTAAAACATTATGTACAAGCTTTTAAAGCGTGATTCCTACTAATTCTTCCCATAACTTATTAACAATCAATCAAGCTCATAACAATATTTCGCCCTAACTACGGACATATGGTTGTGACACCAATTGTTCATAACAAGATCATCAAAAACAATCAAATTAACACGTAGAAATCTCAATATTTCTAGCCATTCCTTGACATGCAAGTGGGTTTTGCCTAATCCATGTTCATATTCAAAATTTAACATATCTTGATGTCTACTCAGCCATTGCAACCATCATTCATACTAGATTTAGCATTACATTCACGAATTACACTAAACCCACTAAATCAAACATCACCAAATTGCAAAATTCGACTTACTTGATGTAGGAAATACTTAGATGATCACCATTCTTAGTTTATGCAGTCAACTAGCCTTCGATTTCCCTTTTAATTTGAAGATTTTGAAGAAACTAGGGTTTGAACCCTTTTCTTCCTTCCTGCTCATCGACACACACACACACTCTATGTGTGTGTGTGGTGTTTTAATTTCTTTTTTATAAAATCATGTTTCCCACTTAACGGTTTTGGTCCCTCTAGTTTTATTTCGGTTAAATAAGAGATTAAAACTTATTTGTTTACATCAACCGGGTTTTTAATTTACCAAACCCGTTTTTGGGGTGTTACAAGTCTACCCCCCTTAAACGAGGTTTCGTCCCCGAAACCTTTCTCATTCTTAGTAGACTAAAACTACTCTTATTTTCCATCTATTCATTCACGATGCTCATCACAACATGAATACATTCGGGATCTTGGTCAGAAGTTCGTTTCATACCTAAACATGATTGTACGCATTGTCCTTACGTTCTTAAATTATGTAAGTTACTTCCATAATTACATGAAACTCAGAATCTGTTCCAGAGCTCTTATTAGAGTCTTTCACTTTATGCTACTAGCTCTTAACGCCTATCATCACTAACGTTTCATTCATCGAATTTATTCCAATTGTATACAATTATTAATCTAGCAAACCCAAGTCTATGGCTTGTTTCTAGCTTCCTATTTAAGCATATTACATTCATTTATTTACTAATCGAAATAAATCGATTATTTCATACTACTCATACCTCATATACTATCCTTCATTTTGTTCGCTATGAGCTATCCTACACATTCCATTACTCTCATTACCTCTAATTAGCTTCAAGCTCATAGGAAGGGTCGATTCATTATCATACGCCTACTGCAATCATTCGAAGACTTATTATTACAACCAAGTCACCCTTTTTACACCTACTTATCCGTACTTAACATGAAGACTAAGCATTATTTCCATGGTTACTATTGTTATCTATGTCATGCATATCTTTCCTACCATGCCTTGTTCAAATGAACATGGCCAACAAGCCGAGCATCAAGGTTAGCATTTCTTATCGATACTTGTCGTTTCGTATATTCTATCATAATTTCCACAGTTATGATCGTTCAAGTTTAGTACCACCAGTTCACATAAAAGCATCATTCAATATGTAACTTTCTATTTAACATCCACAAGTTAAACCATTTACTAACCTTGCTAATTTGGCACCGACCAACGTGTAACAACCCGAGTTGACTCGCTCCTTCACGAATCCGTATCTTAACAGGGTTGATCTTGTCCATCTGGTATCATGAGCTTTCATTCATGAGCATTCTTTCACCGTTCTCGGTAGATTCATTGCATCAGGATTTCTGCCAATCTCATTATAAAATTAGGGGTTTACACACTTCATTCGATTTTATTTAAACATGATGTTTATCACCTGACCTCGTTTTTACATCAATACTTTATTGATTCCTTCTTAAGACATTAGTGTGTTAGACCTATTCATAACAGGTCAATACATAGCCATTTCTTAATATATCATTCTTGTTATTTATATATATATACGTATCGAGGTACATGTTTTAAATCCGTCCCACGGTTTTAAATGTAACATCCATACCCCTCATTCCTTCTATGTTTGAATCCCTCTAGCGGCTTCAAACATATCATTCGTACCTTTTCTTCCTTACATGTGTTTTAACAAAAACTTAAAGTTTTACCTACCTTCAGCAACAAGATTTTAAAGTTAGTCATCTCAGTTGTCGAATCATAATCACTTCATTTTAGTTCCATCCACATATGAGCTTTCTTCTTTCTTACACATTCGACTACCCAAATAATTGGGTTTCGGCATAAACACTCTCAAAGAGAGTTAAGCATACACATTCGACTACCCAAATAATTGGGTTTCGGCATAAACACTCTCAAAGAGAGTTAAGCATACACATTCGACTACCCAAATAATTGGGTTTGGCATAAACACTCTCAAAGAGAGTTAAGCATACACATTCGACTACCCAAATAATTGGGTTTCGGCATAAACACTCTCAAAGAGAGTTAAGCATACACATTCGACTACCCAAATAATTGGGTTTGGCATAAACACTCTCAATGAGAGTTAAGCATACATATTCCACTACCCAAATAATTGGGTTTTTCGCATTTAATCATAACCTCTTCTTTCAATCCGTATAACGGATTAAGCTTCTAACATTCATTAGAGCATTCAAAATCACCCGTTCAAAACGGATGGTAGCTTATTCTTATTCGACTTGTTCGCTAGAACCGGTCGACTCGCATAACTTTTCATAACCTTCGTTAGCATAACCAAATCCGCAATGGATTTGCTATTTCGCATTCGCTACAACATAGCGCCCACCTGCTACCCAGTTCTACCGGACATACCTGCAATAATTGCCACGGTCTCACGAACGTCATATGCTTCTTGCGTACTGGCCAGGTGCGCAATTCACACACTAGTTTCGTGCCTTCGTGTAATCATCGCCTTATGCCCGAGAAATGGGTTTCAGTTTCGTGCACATTTCTAAAACTTCCCCAAGACCACATCATTGTCTTTCGTTTAATAATTTCCCTCCCAAGGAGACCCCTTCCTTTTTCTTTTGACATCGGTACTCATACATATTAGTAGTGTGTACCTGGGGTTAATTTGCCTATTTGCACCATTGCCCGCCTTAGCGTTCATCCTATTCTGTATTCACGGATCATCCTCTTCACGCTCTTAAGCTTACCTTGCACATAACACACTATTAGTTTCCTTCAAGTACATAATCTAATACATGCTTACATTCGCCTTTGCATTTAGGCCTCGATCGAGTCTTGGATTGTACGGGTTCTTGATTACGAGAGCACACCGGTTTGAGTTCAAGCATTTACCTTCTATTACTTGATTCTCTCAAACCAGGGCTCTGATACCAACTTGTAACACTCTAAATTTAAAATGACCAAAATTTATATTTTAATTGCGGAAAAAGTAGGTCCCAAAATTTTTTTCTGTCTAATGACATTATATGAACTTGTCTTCATCATTTAGATATGAACAACACTGCTCTTTTTAGAAAAAAAGAACAATATGATCTAATAAGTTTAGATTCGTAACCCATTACTAAACAAAATGACCACTAAAAACTTTATAAGATATAAACTCAACTATGTGATGTTCGTAATTCATCCTGAGCACTTGATCCTCAACTTTAGAATCTATCCATGAGTTTTACCTACGACATCACAAAACGACATGTTAGTATTAATTAGATTGAGATCATATGATAATCAAACTTGTAAGTTTGATCTCAAACACCAAAATCTTGAACTTGGAACAATCCCTGATGTAAACTACATCGGAATCGAGGAAGCCTTCGCCGACCTAGCGTAGACATCCCATTGTAACACGCAACATAGACCAGAAACCCATCATGGTAACAACTAGCATCGGTGTGACCTATGCTGAATATAGTGTAGGCTACGCCACCTACAACACTTGTACACGATTTTCGGTTTTTAAAATGAGTCAGTCTCGTACTTCTCAAACCTGCTTCTAGTCAACATGATCATCAGCAATGGAGTTAAAACTCATAGTTCTAATAATAATTTTGCCTTGTTAATATTCCAAACTCTTACCACCAACCACATTATTAACAATCGTTTGCACACAAAAAAAGGTCGAATCATAATTCCTTAACATGCCATTAAGACTCAACATTTTTTTTTCTAGGTACTGCCAATCTTCATATTTGCAGGAAGGCATGAGTTCGCAACATTGTAGAAGAAATACTTCCCATTTCATACCTTGTACCTTACATTATACAACAAAGTTGAATCTAAACAATATATAATATAAGTCTCATTAACAACAAGATAGATAGCATACCATTTTAAAATCCCAAAGGCAACATATGTAGCCATCTATCATCACTTGTTACTTTAATCATTCTAAAGGTTAAATATCATCTAGCGATTCTTTTGCATTACCAATAGTAGAGAAATCAATGTTTAATCCAATATGATCACTACGCCATAATCCTACATTTTTACGTAAATATCGGTGATATTACTAACACCGTAACAAGTCGAATACAATATCACAATACATGTGTAAGATAACTTACCTTTGCCTGTAGGATTAGCTATACTTCGAATCCCCTTTCTGACCCGTTGACTTCTTGTTAGATGCTACCGAGCGTAATTCCCTTTTTCTTCAATTCCAGTCCTGGAATTTCACAACGAATCAAGCCTTTCGTATAAACGGTTTCATATGAGAAAACAAACTCTTCATGTAACATGAACCGACACTACATTTAGAGTTGTGTTTTCCTCTGGAACAATAAGTTAGCCTCGTAACATCCTTGTAAGGCCGTTTGGACAGCCATGCAACCATTCATGTTTCCTGTTTTTAACCCCTGTTTTCTGTTACAACTGATCGCAACAATATTACATATTTCTAGACCTCAGATCAGAAATTCCTCTGGTGAGAATACTCACCTATAAGTTAGGAAACTACAGTTAAAATTTCATTACGATCCGACCGTTGGATCATCGGGAACAGCCCAATCTTTGAAACTATGTTTTCCAAACCGGAAATACGAACTGTTGCGAAAATGGATTATAAAATCGAACATGCAGACCTCTAAAACACATTCCGACCGTTGATTATGATCATCTATTTGTGAGGATCATACTGTAAAAATTTTAAGATGATCCAACGGCTAGAACTCTCGGATCAGCCAGTTCTTTGAGGCTGTGCTGTTAAAAAAAAAACAACCACCCAAATTCGAACAGAACCATTTCCAAAATTTTGATGGTTAAAACTGGGATCTAGATTTTATATTGAACTGAAATGGAGCTTACCATAGAGTTTGGGATGTCGAGAAATGGTTCCAGATAAAAATTAAGGGTAGCAGGACCACCATCACTCGCCACACCCGGACCACCGTCGGTCACCGACCGCCGCACCTCCCTTCTCTCTCTCTAAATCCAGAAAATAAACCTTTTTTTTTGCAACTAATGAGCCATGAATGACTTTTATACATTAAAAAATGTGAGAACTACAATACATTCCCCCTTAAGTTTGATTTGTTACAACAATGACCCCTCAAGTTTGGGTGAGTCACAAGATGATGTAACGGTATGCCGGTATATATTACTCTGAACCGAACTCGTCATTTTTCCCAACATTATAATAAAAATATAATGTGCTAAATTTTTTTACTCATCAAATTCTTTACTCTTAAAACAAGTCTTTACCGATAGTAAAATATCATATTACAATTTCACCCGAGAATAGGATGTTACAAATCTACCCACCTTATAAAGGTTTCGTCCTCGAAACCTTATTAGCGAAAGAATAGATTAATTTTACTTATCGCTTCCATCCCTTCTCTTTATCCATTTCACTTAAGGGTTTAACCACATATATGAATCCATATCCTACATAAAGACTTGTAACCACAACATATAACCTGTAACCATACCTTGTGTATCTACAAATTAATCCATGGTCATGAACATTTGTCATATACATGTTTAGAGAAAGAAACACATACCTGGATACAGAATGAGAATACACATTTCATGTCTCAACTATCCAACTGCTCCTCTTGTAACCCAATTTTGTTAGTTCGATGCTTTCATGCTAACATCTTAAAAGTCAATTTCTAGAGCAATATAATAAAGTCCTTAAACATCAATCATAGTTTGACAAAATCTTTCACGGATGAAGACATTTCTTTACATGCATTAAAGGAGTAACTTCAACTCATATTTGTCATTTCTAGTTCAGTAAATTTTTGATTATATCTATCACATGTTTGTAAAATGACTTAAAATCTAACAAACTTATATGTCCATTCATCAACATCAGTAGTGATGTTTAAAAGTGATAGACTCAATACATCTATCTACGCTTCAAATTTAAGGAATCTTTACACATCATAAATTTGAATTCACTTGTATGACCAAGATAAACACATTATATTACGACCACTCTAACCGGTTACATACAATATCATGACTTCTAAGTTGATTCTCCTAGTGGTTATGCAACATAAACAAGATCGTTTATTAACTTCTTGACTCATGATTCAACATTGGAACATAACTCCACTACATGATTCTAAAATAGTCATTCAACCCCATTTTTCTACATATCTTCTGTATATAATTTAAAACCTTATCACATATCTTTTAAGAATCGTAATACTTCGCTTTATCAAGAAAAAAAGTCATAGAGCATTTACCTCATCAGTGGAAGAGATTTATGAGCATCTACAAGTCTTGTACTCATCATTTCTCAAATGCCCCAAATTTCCACCCTTCTCTCCTTGATAGCTTATTAATGACTTCATAAGTCAATCTAAGCATAAATATGTCACACAACATCTTTGTATACATCAACACTTAATGTTAATTTTCATAACAAATTCAATTTGTCATCTTTACAATATTTTAATCCATTTCGCTCATTCATAATATGTGGTTTTAATCATATCCTCCTTAACAAACATCTCAAATAGACAATTGGCTTTTTCGTTTTGTAATATATATATATATATACACATACATATATATACACACATTTATCTCATCGTATTAAGATCACTAATTAGATCTTTAACAGTTCCCACATTTTTATCAAGATAATAAGATCTTCAAACATTCATTCATTTCATTTTTTTTTATCATTGAGATTATATAATCTCCAAATACCTTCTCCAAGGTCTTTAACAAAACTAACTTATTAGCATAAGAAAGTAGCCACTATAAACCTTTCTTAGGTAATTGATTGTAAATACAAAAAATACCTTCTTTTGAAAAGGGAACACGTAAATATTTCAATCAACGTAATCACTTGCATACTTATGATCTTCCTTATCTTTGTTTATTAACAATTCATCAGGCCCCCATTTTTTTTTTGTTCAATCATATACTATGAAGTCTTATTATAATTTATTAGCATATATTTAAACCAAAAAGCATTTAGAATACAATATAATTAATTCACTACTCAATTTAACTCATTATGTCTCCACAATTATTTACCTTTTTGCTTCCATCCACATAAATTATGGCTTCTACAAGATCACACTAGTACTTATGTTCATAATTTCACTCGAAAATGAACTGCTCAAGATGTCATACCTTACATTTCCCTGTAGTTACCATAACTTTTTTTTTGAATGGCTAAAATTTCACACCTTTTGTTTTTTACACCTTTCCACCAGGTTCGAACCTGGCTTGTTTCCCCCCAAACATCTTTGGTGTTACCACTCGGCTATAGCCCAAGTGGCAGTTACTATAATTTGCTCCAAGATCCGATGAGAAATCTCTCATGCGTAGTTCTCGTGATTTATTAGAACAATTCTTCCTTTATTTTTTTCTTAATAAATCCCATTCCTTTAAAAAACATCATTTTGCCATTTTTAAGGCCATATTAGCGTTATGGTATTAGCATCAAAATGATAATCACAAGAATCACCTTCATGAGATCATGGGACCTCATACTCTCTTTTACTCCTTAGTGAGATTATAAAATCTCTGTAATTCTTTATAAGGGATCGAGAATGTCTAAACTTTTTAATGTAATTCAATAATCCGTTAATTATTTGCCAACTTATCCAGTTTGACTTTTCAAGGTCAAACTGCCACTTATTAGTTATTGTATATACATATTGAAGTACGGGTTTCAGTTCGAATGTACTTACAAAAACATTGTTTCATTATTTCAGTGTCTCTTGCAAAAACTTTCCCTCCCGTCCATACTTAAGCCATGCGTCCGGGTCTTAGCCAGTCATTCACCCCAACTCTCATGAGTTGATTTTTAATATGCCCATCGCGTAACTTTATTCGATACTTCTTTCTTTCAATAAAACTTTCATTTAGGTGCTAATTTCCATCACCCTTCTTGTTATCTTATTGAAATTTGTCTTATACTTACTCATATAATCCATTTGACTCTAACAAGGTTAAACTGTCAACACATCCCTAACTAGGTTTCAACAACTAGCAACAACTCATCCCACACATGTTCATATATGCGTGACATGTATATATATGCACTCCTTTAGTGGAGCAACATACTTAACCTGGCAAGGCTACCGATACCACTTGCTTATAATGTTTATACTTACCGTAGTTAGGGAGAGAAACGCATCCCCTCCTTCATTCTCATCCGATCCTTATTTATTTATGGATCCAACCTTTCATTCTTACTTATTTCATTCATACTTCCTTATGGATTCAAGCCCTTTCCATTCTTACTTTTCATTCCAATATGTTTGATCCGTATTCTCCTACGGATTTAACTTTTTCATTCACGTATTTTTTTACCTGCATTTACTTACGGATCCTAATTTTTCATTCATGTTTTTCATTCATACAAGTTTGATCCTTACTCAGTTACGGATTCAAACTTTTCATTCATGCTTTTCATTCTTACAAGTTTGATCCGTACTCAACTACGGATTCAAACTTTTCATTCATGCTTTTCATTCTTACAAGTTTGATCCTACGGATTCAAACTTTTCATTCATGCTTTTCATTCTTACAAGTTTGATCCTACGGATTCAAACTTTTCATTCATGCTTTTCATTCTTACAAGTTTGATCCTACGGATTCAAACTTTTCATTCTTACAAGTTTGATCCGTGCTCAACTACGGATTCAAACTTTTCATTCTTACAAGTTTGATCTGTACTCAACTACAGATTCAAACTTTTTCATTCTAATAGAATACCCCCATTTTCTTGAGAGTCTTACAACTCCTTTCATCCACACGTCAACCTGCTTCCCGATTCTACCGGACATACGTGTGATGATTATCATGGTCTCACGAATGTCATATGCTTCTTGCGTACTGGCCGGACGCGCAATTCACATACTAGTTTCGTGCCTTCATGTAATCATCACCTTATTCCCGGAGAAGCGGTTTTTCAGTTTATGCAACATCTTTAAAACTTACCAAGACAATATCATTGTATTTCGTTTAACACAACTAAATTCTCATAAACTATTATACAGGATGTAATAGTTTTGTCAAAACTTATTAGGTATATTCCTAAAACAACTATAAAATCTAAAACAAAGATTTTGAGGAACTAACGATGGATTTGATAACCAAACTTCCTAAAACAAAGAAAGGGCACGATACAATATGGGTAATCGTAGACCGGCTTACAAAAAGCGCTCACTTTTTACCCATCAAAGAAGCTTACTCTTCCGAGAAATTGGCAGAAATTTATATGAACGAGATCATATCCCGTCATGGAGTGCCCGTGTCGATTGTCTCGGATCGGGACACTAGATTTACTTCTCGTTACTGGCGGAAGTTTCACGAGAGTGTGGGTACGAAGTTGCACATAAGTACCGCTTACCACCCTCAAACGGACGGCCAGTCAGAAAGAACCATTCAAACGCTCGTTGATATGTTGAGGGCGTGTGCCTTAGATTTTGGGGGAAGTTGGGACGACCAATTGCCACTGGTCGAATTTTCTTATAACAACAGTTACCATAGTGGTATTCAAATGGCACCTTACGAACTATTATACGGGAGAAAATGTAGGACTCCCGTATGTTGGGGCGACCCATTACATCTACTTAGCGAAATTGTTGGTTTCATACAACCCATCCATTATTTGTCTCAACCATTATGCTTAATTAACTAGAACATAACCTTACTTAACAGACTAAGAAGTGATTCAGAAATCACTTACCTTGTGCATCCGTGTTCGCAACCGCTTCCTTGCCTCATCTTGATCCGTTTGCCTTCCATGCTTGGTCCATGCTAGTTTGGTTCCTATTCTTTCATGTCGTCATGCCATAATAATGTTAGTATTCATGCCCATTCAATTTGACACACACATTTACCAACTATTACTAACATTGACTTTCATTAGTCAAATCTAACTAGCATAAGGCATATACCCAAGATCACATCTTCTCATACTCGTATCATGTTAAGCTATACTAATGGCACTATATACATTTCATATTCATCATGCAATTTGTTTTTAAGCAAATGATTCATCAAGTTACATCATGCTCATATACAACCAAATCAATATAAACTAAAGGTCTCATGATCCTACAATTGTCATCCACATTCAAAGCTAGTAGTTAGCATAATCCCTACATCATTCTTCACTAGTAAGCCCATAAACTACCCGTTTAGTGCACATCTATATCCAAATTACCATTTAGTCACTAATCCGACATATGATATGCACATCACCATTCAAGCATAGAGTGCAAATTCTTAATTCATAATTCAACCCAATTCATACCACCAACTATCCCATCTTACAAAATCCTTCTTAAATATATCTTCTCATGTTTAATTATCATCAATCACGTTATTATCCAACTCTACACATGTTCATCCATTATATAGCGTATAATTTCACATGTTAGCTAATACTAAGCATTTCATCAAACACTTGGTGTGCGTACACCCTTTAATGCACAATGTACAACTAATTTATGTATAATCATCCAAGCTTATTCATAATTAATCAAAACTTGCAACGCCCATAACAAGCTTATGTAGTTAATCTATTACATAAGAATTTTGAGAAGGTAAATTCTCACAAAGAATTTTGACAAACTAAATTGGTATGTAAGGACCGCTTTTCGAAAATGATAGATTAACTACATAAACAAGATTTTTCCGTAGCATCGAAATTCAACTTTGACACTTAATAGAAATTTTTACAAAATTTGGGCATGACCCGTTTGTAAAACGGACATACCCCCTGTTTTTAACATAACATACAACGTTCACCTACGACCCATTTTACATAAAAACCATTCCAACAAAAGTAACAAGTTTTTAATTCTAAAACATTTCGACAAAGTCTAACAAGTAGCAAAACATGGACCCAAAAGTATGCATATAAGTTGCGGAAGCGTATGGTATCGTAAGGCTTGAACATGTGCTCGTCCCATAGCTCCAAATCGCCTATAGAGGTGCTTTTCCTACATTAACATTCACAAATTTAATAAGTTAGTTATCTCATAGAAAATCATAACCTTTCGATTTAGCTTTAACCACATAAAACATTCTTACTCTTAAGCATACAACAACCCAATAATTGGGTTAAGCATAACCACTCTCGTAGAGAGTTTGACATACGCATTCGACCCGTGTAATTGGGTTTAGCATAAACACTCTCGTAGAGAGCTAAGCATACACCTTCAACCCATGAAATTGGGTTTAGCATAAACACTCTCGTAGAGAGCTAAGCATACACATTCAACCCATGAAATTGGGTTTAGCATAAACACTCTCGTAGAGAGCTAAGCATACACATTCAACCCATGAAATTGGGTTTAGCATAACTCAACACTACCTTCATTAACATACCCAAATCCACAAAGGATTTGTCGCTTGCTTACTACATCGTCGATCTCGTCATACAAGAATAGCTTTTACAACGAAATTTTATATAAATAGGAAATATAATAAAGACTCGTATGTTTTACGCCCTAATTCGTATTTATCAAAAGTCGCAGCGGAAATTCGTGCCATAAAATTTCTTTCATTACAAACGTCTTGACTTACTTGAAAGTTCGTTTTAAAATGTATCTTTTACAAAGATAAAATATAAGTCATGTTACTAATAGTACATACTTAATTATTCCCGTACAATCTATCTCGCGACTCGGTCCTCGATCTCTAATTCTTGGGATGATTCGCCCGTTATCCGTATAACCTGCACTCACCACATACATTCATAACATTAGTACACATTATATAAACAAGATTCATTCGCGTACACTTCACATTTCGTCATCTTTCAAACTTTAAGCATTTCACATGCGTATCCATTTCCTGGTGAGGCTTCAATAATGTACCTGCATTACTTTTCAATCTCAAGGTGCACCACTAATAACGTTAACCCTCAACGTGATAAAATTATGCATACATGCGTAATTACATACATACATACATACATACACATCTACATTCGTACATATCTTCTCTACACTCTTACATACGTGTATACTCTCATACATGGCTTATTACATACATACATATACTTCTACATACGTACGTACCTTTCCTACATCTTTACATACATGCATACGCTCGTACATATCTTTATACATACATACATGCACATCTATATACGTACAAACCTTTCCTACATCATTACATACATGCATACCTTTATGTACACGTGCTAGATCACGCGTACCTCTACATAATCTTACATTATTTACATGGGTCTTAGACTTAGCTTTATAGCTCATAAACATCTAAGGAACCATCAAAATCATGTTTGGAAGGTCCGCCGTAGACCACGGATGACAAACCGAAGCCTATGATACATAAATTAACTTAAATAACAAGATTTCAGCTTTTGGAACTTGGGGAGGCCGTCGCCGACGCCCCTAGGGCCGTCGGCGACGGGCCTTGCATTTACCCGTAGCCCAAAAACCCGTAGACAGGAAATTAACCCGTCAGCACAAAAATTCACTTTCTGGAGCCCGTCGGCGACGCCCCCATACCCGTCGGCGACGCCCTCTAGAAACTGCAGTTTTCTGCAGTTCCGTTTCATCGTCCGTACGCACTAAAACGCGCATAACTTTTGAACCGTTTACCCGTTTCACCTCCCGTTTCTTCCTACATGCTTGTAAATTCACCATTTATCATATGGACCCAAAACCCAACATCCGAGTTAAGGAAATTCTTGACTTACACGCTCTTGGCTTATTATTCACTTATGAATTATTCGACCCGTTATGGGTATTTATACATTAAAAGGTCTATAACATACAAAACCCTATACTTCTCTTTCATACTAAACCAAGACATTACTCTAGTCGAATAACTCACTTCTAAATGACTTTTAAGGTCGTTTACCCGAAATCCTCACCAATGGCGTTTTTGTCAACTTTGCCCCATTATTAACAACAAAGCACTACCTTGCATAAGTAACCAATACTACTACCTAGTTACGATTCTTAATCACGCATACCTTGCTCGGATCAAAGCTGAGATCCGTTTAATACTTCATCGATATCATACCATTTGTTCCTATTCGACTTCAATTATCATACCTAGTTAAGTTGCATATAACTTCACATAAATAACTAAGAAGTGATTACGGAATCACTTACCTTGAGCGTCCATTTTCGCATTGGGTTCCTTGTCCCCTCTTGACCCGTTAGTCTTTCGTGCTTGAGTCCATGTCCACATGATCCCTAATGCTTTCATGTTACCGCAATCACATCCTTGTTAGTGTACACGATTTCACATATAATGATCATGTCGAAAGCGTAACTCACATTTGACTTTCATGGTCAAGTCTAATAAACATAAAGCATACATCCAAAACCACATCTTTTAGACTCATGCAATCCATCATGTTAACGCATAAAACACATATTAATTTAGCACCTACCATACGACACTATGTACATTTCGTACTTATGATGCTAGAGTACTTACAACCACATGATCACATAATCATACTCGCATACACATTTGCTTACATATACTTTCACATATCATACACCTTCGCTCTTAATTACCTTGATTCAAGCACATCTAATACAAAGTGAGCATTACACCATTCAAGCACAAGGTACAAGCTCGTAATGCATAAATTTGACCAACATATACTTTCAACCCGAATTCGTATACGAGTTCCATCTAAAGCATATATTTCCAGTTAGTAAACTACTACCTTTATCACAATCGCTTTCTATACATGTAAACTCACGACTTGCATACAATTTCACTTTCTAGCTTCACCTAGTCATTTTATCAAACACTTGGCGTGCGTACCACTTTCTAAGCATAATGTACAAGTGTCCTAAGCATATTCTTCCTACATTCACCTCATGAATCATCTTATTCAAGCAAAGTCTCACAATCATCAATTCCACGTCAAGCTTACCTATCACAATCTATTGTACAACACTTCATACAACACAAAATCACAATTTATCATCTACAAGATCATCGTGATCATCATGTTCACTCTCATGCAATGGGTTTCATTCTAAATCATTCAACTAACTAAAATTTAAACCTTAACATGATAGGATTAACAAATAATCATGCTAATTTCAACCGAAATTCATGAGTTCATCATAACCCATTTTGTCAAACATCCTCAAAACATAAAATTCGACTTACTTGATGTGAAGAACACTTGGGTGGTCAAGAATCTTGGTTCATGCATTAGTTTTGAGCCAAATTCCTCCCTCAATTTGAAGAATTTAGGCTGATTAGGGTTTTTGTTCTTCCCCTGCCCTTTCTCTCGATCGCACACCATCACCAAACACTGACTAACTTTTGGTCAAGTGTTTTATTTATAACATTTTTCATTTTAACCCCCTTATCTTTTAAAACATGGCATTTATTTCATTTTACCTACTAACTTGGTTAACTTCATGTGCACATGTGTTTTATACTTTCCATAGTCTATAAAACTTTACTAATGGTAGAATTCTATATTTATCATTTCTTTTCGCCAAATATTGCTATTAAAGCATTGTAGTATATCTTACGAAATTTGGGGTGTTACAAGTCTACCCCCCTTAAAGAAGGTTTCGTCCCCGAAACCTTTCTCGTTCTTACTCTTACCCTTCTATTGTACTTATTCAATGGGCACGTTACAACCTAAGTCATTCGGGTCTTTGCAAAAGTCTTAATCATGAATAATTATGATAGTACACATTGTCCTTATCTTCTTAAATTAGAAATTTGCCTTCATAATAACACGAGGTCAGGGTCTGGTCCAGAGCTCTTATTAGTGTCTTTTACTTTATATTGCTAGTTTCTAGTACATACTATCACTAGCATTTCATTCATCGAATTTATTCCAATTGTATACAACTATTAATCGTGCAAACCCAAGTCTATGGCTTGTTTCTAACTTCCTATTTACGCATATTACATTCATTTATTTACTAATCGAAATAAATCGATTATTTCATACTACTCATACCTCATATACTATCCTTCATTTTGTTCGCTATGAGCTATCCTACACATTCCATTACTCTCATTACCTCTGATTAGCTTTAAGCTCATAGGAAGGGTCGATATATTATCATACGCCTACTGCAATCATTCGAAGACTTATTATTACAACCAAGTCACCCTTTTTACACCTACTTATCCGTACTTAACGTGAAGACTAAGCATTATTTCCATGGTTACTATTGTTATCTATGTCATGCATATCTTTTCTACAGTGCCTTGTTCAAATGAACATGGCCAACAAGCCGAGCGTCAAGGTTAGCATTTCTTATCGATACTTGTCGTTTCGTATATTCTATCATAATTTCCACAGTTATGATCGTTCAAGTTCAGTACCACCAGTTCACATAGAAGCATCATTCAATATGTAACTTTCTATTTAACATCCACAAGTTAAACCATTTACTAACCTTGCTAGTTTGGCACCGACCAACGTGTAACAACCCGAGTTGACTCGCTCCTTCACGAATCCGTATCTTAACAGGGTTGATCTTGTCCATCTGGTATCATGAGCTTTCATTTATGAGCATTCTTTCACCGTTCTCGGTAGATTCATTGCATCATGATTTCTGCCAATCTCATTATAAAATTAGGGGTTTACACACTTCATTCGATTTTATTTAAACATGATGTTTATCACCTGACCTCGTTTTTACATCAATACTTTATCAATTCCTTCTTAAGACATTAGTGTGTTAGACCTATTCATAACAGGTCAATACATGGCCATTTCTTAATATATCATTCTTGTTATTTATATATATATATATATACGTATCGAGGTACATGTTTTAAATCCGTCCCACGGTTTTAAATGTAACATCCATACCCCTCATTCCTTCTATGTTTGAATCCATCTAGCGGCTTCAAACATATCATTCGTACCTTTTCTTCCTTACATGTGTTTTAACAAAAACTTAAAGTTTTACCTACCTTCAGCAACAAGATTTTAAAGTTAGTCATCTCAGTTGTCGAATCATAATCACTTCATTTTAGTTCCATCCACATATGAGCTTTCTTCTTTCTTACACATTCGACTACCCAAGTAATTGGGTTCGGCATAAACACTCTCAAAGAGAGTTAAGCATACACATTCGACTACCCAAGTAATTGGGTTTGACATAAACACTCTCAACGAGAGTTAAGCATACACATTCCACTACCCAAATAATTGGGTTTGGCATAAACACTCTCAACGAGAGTTAAGCATACACATTCCACTACCCAAATAATTGGGTTTGGCATAAACACTCTCAACGAGAGTTAAGCATACACATTCCACTACCCAAATAATTGGGTTTGGCATAAACACTCTCTACGAGAGTTAAGCATACACATTCCACTACCCAAATAATTGGGTTTGGCATAAACACTCTCAACGAGAGTTAAGCATACACATTCCACTACCCAAATAATTGGGTTTGGCATAAACACTCTCAACGAGAGTTAAGCATACACATTCCACTACCCAAATAATTGGGTTTGGCATAAACACTCTCAACGAGAGTTAAGCATACACATTCGACTACCCAAGTAATTGGGTTTTTCGCTTTTAACATCACTTCTTCTTTCAATCCGTATAACGGATTAAGCTTCTAGCATTCATTAGAGCATTCAAAATCACTCGTTCAAAACAGATGGTAGCTTATTCTTATTTGACTTGTTCGCTAGAACCGGTTGACTCGCATAACTTCTCATAACCTTCGTTAGCATAACCAAATCCGCAATGGTTTGCTATTTCGCATTCGCTACAACATGGCGCCCACCTGCTACCCAGTTCTACCGGACATACCTGCAATAATTGCCACGGTCTCACGAACGTCATATGCTTCTTGCGTACTGGCCAGGTGCGCAATTTACACACTAGTTTCGTGCCTTCGTGTAATCATCGCCTTATGCCCGAGAAATGGGTTTCAGTTTCGTGCATATTTCTAAAACTCCCCTAAGACCACATCATTGTCTTTCGTTTAATAATTACTCTCCTAAGGAGACCCTTTCCCTTTCTTTTGACATCGGTACTCATACATATTAGTAGTGTGTACCTGGGGTTAATTTGCCTATTTGCACCTTTGCCCGCCTTAGCGTTCATCCTATTCTGCATTCACCGATCATCCTCTCCCAATTCTTAAGCTTACCTTGCACATAACATACTATTAGTTCCCTTCAAATACATAACCTAATACATACTTACATTTGCTTTTGCCTTTAGGCCTCGGTCGAGTCTTGGATTGTACGGGTTCTTGGTCACGAGAGCACATCGGTTTGAGTTCAAGCATTTGCCTCCTTTTACTTGATTCTCTCAAACCAGGGCTCTGATACCAACTTGTTACGCCCTAATTCGTATTTATCAAAAGTCGCAGCGGAAATTCGTGCCATAAAATTTCTTTCATTACAAACGTCTTGACTTACTTGAAAGTTCGTTTTAAAATGTATCTTTTACAAAGATAAAATATAAGTCATGTTACTAATAGTACATACTTAATTATTCCCGTACAATCTATCTCGCGACTCGGTCCTCGATCTCTAATTCTTGGGATGATTCGCCCGTTATCCGTATAACCTGCACTCACCACATACATTCATAACATTAGTACACATTATATAAACAAGATTCATTCGCGTACACTTCACATTTCGTCATCTTTCAAACTTTAAGCATTTCACATGCGTATCCATTTCCTGGTGAGGCTTCAATAATGTACCTGCATTACTTTTCAATCTCAAGGTGCACCACTAATAACGTTAACCCTCAACGTGATAAAATTATGCATACATGCGTAATTACATACATACATACATACACATCTACATTCGTACATATCTTCTCTACACTCTTACATACGTGTATACTCTCATACATGGCTTATTACATACATACATATACTTCTACATACGTACGTACCTTTCCTACATCTTTACATACATGCATACGCTCGTACATATCTTTATACATACATACATGCACATCTATATACGTACAAACCTTTCCTACATCATTACATACATGCATACCTTTATGTACACGTGCTAGATCACGCGTACCTCTACATAATCTTACATTATTTACATGGGTCTTAGACTTAGCTTTATAGCTCATAAACATCTAAGGAACCATCAAAATCATGTTTGGAAGGTCCGCCGTAGACCACGGATGACAAACCGAAGCCTATGATACATAAATTAACTTAAATAACAAGATTTCAGCTTTTGGAACTTGGGGAGGCCGTCGCCGACGCCCCTAGGGCCGTCGGCGACGGGCCTTGCATTTACCCGTAGCCCAAAAACCCGTAGACAGGAAATTAACCCGTCAGCACAAAAATTCACTTTCTGGAGCCCGTCGGCGACGCCCCCATACCCGTCGGCGACGCCCTCTAGAAACTGCAGTTTTCTGCAGTTCCGTTTCATCGTCCGTACGCACTAAAACGCGCATAACTTTTGAACCGTTTACCCGTTTCACCTCCCGTTTCTTCCTACATGCTTGTAAATTCACCATTTATCATATGGACCCAAAACCCAACATCCGAGTTAAGGAAATTCTTGACTTACACGCTCTTGGCTTATTATTCACTTATGAATTATTCGACCCGTTATGGGTATTTATACATTAAAAGGTCTATAACATACAAAACCCTATACTTCTCTTTCATACTAAACCAAGACATTACTGTAGTCGAATAACTCACTTCTAAATGACTTTTAAGGTCGTTTACCCGAAATCCTCACCAAGGGCGTTTTTGTCAACTTTGCCCCATTATTAACAACAAAGCACTACCTTGCATAAGTAACCAATACTACTACCTAGTTACGATTCTTAATCACGCATACCTTGCTCGGATCAAAGCTGAGATCCGTTTAATACTTCATCGATATCATACCATTTGTTCCTATTCGACTTCAATTATCATACCTAGTTAAGTTGCATATAACTTCACATAAATAACTAAGAAGTGATTACGGAATCACTTACCTTGAGCGTCCATTTTCGCATTGGGTTCCTTGTCCCCTCTTGACCCGTTAGTCTTTCGTGCTTGAGTCCATGTCCACATGATCCCTAATGCTTTCATGTTACCGCAATCACATCCTTGTTAGTGTACACGATTTCACATATAATGATCATGTCGAAAGCGTAACTCACATTTGACTTTCATGGTCAAGTCTAATAAACATAAAGCATACATCCAAAACCACATCTTTTAGACTCATGCAATCCATCATGTTAACGCATAAAACACATATTAATTTAGCACCTACCATACGACACTATGTACATTTCGTACTTATGATGCTAGAGTACTTACAACCACATGATCACATAATCATACTCGCATACACATTTGCTTACATATACTTTCACATATCATACACCTTCGCTCTTAATTACCTTGATTCAAGCACATCTAATACAAAGTGAGCATTACACCATTCAAGCACAAGGTACAAGCTCGTAATGCATAAATTTGACCAACATATACTTTCAACCCGAATTCGTATACGAGTTCCATCTAAAGCATATATTTCCAGTTAGTAAACTACTACCTTTATCACAATCGCTTTCTATACATGTAAACTCACGACTTGCATACAATTTCACTTTCTAGCTTCACCTAGTCATTTTATCAAACACTTGGCGTGCGTACCACTTTCTAAGCATAATGTACAAGTGTCCTAAGCATATTCTTCCTACATTCACCTCATGAATCATCTTATTCAAGCAAAGTCTCACAATCATCAATTCCACGTCAAGCTTACCTATCACAATCTATTGTACAACACTTCATACAACACAAAATCACAATTTATCATCTACAAGATCATCGTGATCATCATGTTCACTCTCATGCAATGGGTTTCATTCTAAATCATTCAACTAACTAAAATTTAAACCTTAACATGATAGGATTAACAAATAATCATGCTAATTTCAACCGAAATTCATGAGTTCATCATAACCCATTTTGTCAAACATCCTCAAAACATAAAATTCGACTTACTTGATGTGAAGAACACTTGGGTGGTCAAGAATCTTGGTTCATGCATTAGTTTTGAGCCAAATTCCTCCCTCAATTTGAAGAATTTAGGCTGATTAGGGTTTTTGTTCTTCCCCTGCCCTTTCTCTCGATCGCACACCATCACCAAACACTGACTAACTTTTGGTCAAGTGTTTTATTTATAACATTTTTCATTTTAACCCCCTTATCTTTTAAAACATGGCATTTATTTCATTTTACCTACTAACTTGGTTAACTTCATGTGCACATGTGTTTTATACTTTCCATAGTTTATAAAAATTTACTAATGGTAGAATTCTATATTTATCATTTCTTTTCGCCACATATTGCTATTAAAGCATTGTAGTATATCTTACGAAATTTGGGGTGTTACAGGTTTAAACAATATAGAGAAAAGAAGGCTCACACCCGGTTCGGTAATTGTAATCCTAGGGTTCTTACACGTTTTAAATTTGATTCACTTGAATATGTTATTAACGAAATTCTATCATCAAAGCTTAGGTGCCAATTGCTATCAACGCCGTGAAGGACGGACCATAATGCACTTCGTTACTTCGGACAAGTAAAACCTATTGAAAGACAAGGCATAATTGCACAAACTTGTTTCGCAAAGTCAAATTTCATAACTCACTTGACAATTCACAAATATAGTTCAAATGCAAGACAATTGTCAATCAATTCAAATACAAATCAAGCTGTCACAAAACCAAACTAAAACATTGTTCAAACCCTAGACTTACAATAACCTACACCGGGGTGAAACCTCCAAGAAATTAGCCGAGCATGATCGAAAGAACTTGATCACCGGATGTTGAAAGCTTGATCTTGATCATCTTGAAGTTTGGAGAATGATGGAATAGTGGTTAGGGTTTGTGGTGGAGAAATTGGATGGATGGAGGGTTGAAGAATGAGTGTAATGGTGATGAACTAGGGTTTGGATTCGGGTTGTAGATATGAAGGATGATGGATTGGTAGATGATAGATGATGATAATGGCTCCAAGATATGTTTCAAACTTTAAAAGAAAGTGTAACTCCCGTCTTTGGTTGGTGAGATCCCCTAAAACTTGAGCCTAGCACTTGGGAAACAAAAAATTCGCGATTGAAAGATCGGAGGACCGTCGCCGACGGCCAAAGGGCCCGTCGCCGACGGTATATACATTTCTGATTTCGTCCGACGTGTTAACTCACTGTCTATGGACAATCTGGCGATAGAAACTTATACCAGCCGTCGGCGACGGCCCATATGGGCGTCGGCGACGATGCCCGAAAACTTGACTTTCTGTTTTTCCCATTTCTTGAGTCCGGTTGACCCGTTTCGCGTCCCGGTGGCTCGTTTTTCGTCCCGGTGACCCGTAAAGCTCCTGAAAAGCTCCTTTAACTCCGCTAGAGCTGCAAAATACACATCTAATCAAAAGTAGGCTATTCGAAATTAAAACTTATGTAAGAACATCAAATTAAGCAATTACAAGCACCGGTTTACGACCACGTATCAGCATGGTAGACTAGGTCACGTTAATTATAATTCCATTCGTCGTTTAATTAAACTTGATTGCATACCAACATTCGATATCGACTCAATTAATAAATGTGAAATTTGCGTAGAAGCAAAACAAACGAAATCGTCATTCAAAAAGGTTGAACGAATCACCGAACCCCTCGAGATGATCCACACTGATGTGTGTGATCTAAAAGCAATTCCTACTCGTGGTGGGAACAACTACTTCATTAGGTTCATTGATGATAGTACAAGGTATTGCTATGTTTACTTACTTAAGAGTAAGGACGAGGCTATTGACAAGTTTATCTTGTTCAAAGCCGAAGTTGAGAATCAAGTAAATCGGAAAATCAAAATCGTAAGGAGTGACTGAGGAGGCGAATATGTTTCACCTTTTATTGACATATGTGCAAAAAGTGGAATCATCCACGAACTCACGGCTCTTTACTCCTCTCAATTAAATGGCATAACGGAACGGAAAAATCGCACCTTGAAAGAAATGATGAATGCCATGATGATAAGTTCTGGTGTAAACCAAAACATGTGGGGGGAAGCAATCTTATCGGCAAATTATGTGTTGAACATGATACCCAATAAGAAAAAGGATGTAACGCCTTACGAATTATGGACGGGAAAGAAACCACCATATAAATCCTTGAAAGTGTGGGGGTGTCTAGCTAAGGTGGTGGTCACACCGCCTAAGCGCCTACTAATAGGACCCAAAACAGTGGATTGTGTATTTATAGGATACACTCGTCCTTATGGTCCATATCGCTTTCTTGTGCATGATTCTAAGAACCCTAGAATATGTAATGGCACCATAATAGAATCTAAGGATGCATCATGGTTTGAACATATGTTCCCAAAAGTGAACGGAGACCGGTTGAGGAAATTGTTCCCGAGGGTGAATTTGAAAACGATGAACCTCGAGAACAATCTAAGACTGAGGAAGTTGAAATCAGGAAAAGTAAACAGCAAAGGACTGAAAAATCATTTGGCCCTGTGTTTCTTATCTATATGGTAGAAGATGAACCTCAAACGTACCAACAAGCGGTGCATTCCTCAGAAGGACCTCAGTGGAGGGAGGCAATCAAAAGTGAGATAGACTCTATCTTACAAAACCATACTTGGGAACTAGTGTATCTTCCTCAAGGATGTAAACCACTAGGATATCGATGGATCTTCAAGAAGAAGATGAAACCAGATGGAACCATCGATAAGTACAAAGTAAGGTTGGTGATCAAAGGATATAAACAACTAGAAGGTTTAGATTACTTTGATACATATTCGCCAGTTACGCGAATAACATCCATCAGGTTGGTGCTTGCCATTACCGCCATTAGAAATTTGGAAGTTCACCAAATGGATGTGAAAACAACTTTCTTGAACGGAATTCTTGAGGAAAAAATCTACATGGAGCAACCCGAAAGCTTCACAGCTATTGGGCAAGAAAAGAAAGTGTGTAAACTTGTTAAATCCTTGTATGGATTGAAACAAGCTCCAAAACAATGGCACTAAAAGTTTGATCATGTCATGCTTGATGCTGGGTTCAAAATCAGTGAATGTGACAAGTGTGTGTATGTGAAGGACACATCTGATGGATATGTCATTTTGTGTCTATATGTAGATGATATGTTCATTGCTGGAAGTGATGACAAAATCACAAAATCTACAAAGAACATGCTAAAAGCAAGATTTGACATGAAAGACATGGGTCTTGCGGATGTGATTTTGGGGGTCAAAATCACGCGAACCCAAAGTGGACTTGTTTTAAGTCAATCCCACTATGTGGACAAAATTCTTGAGAAGTTCAATGCAAATGACTCTAATGAAGCTAGAACTCCACTTGACACAAGTCAACATCTAGCCAAGAATAAAGGTGAACCCGTAAACCAGTTGGAATACTCAAGAATTATTGGTAGCTTGATGTATCTTATGAGTTGTACTAGACCAGACATAGTGTCACACCCCTTTCTGCGGCGGAAGCACGAGGTGTGATCATGAAAGGTTCTCATTGCATACGAAAGGTAAACATACTATATGCTCAAAATAACTTCAAACATTACATTACCAAAACATAAGTCAAGTGTTTACAACACGTGATAGCATATTGTCTTAAGAGTTACAACTTTATTTAGCGAAAATAAAACATAGCGACATCCACGAGCATAAGTAAGACCACGCGCACATCCACCTTTAATTACCTGAAATACGTGTGAGTTTTGGAAAAAAAACGTCAACATAATGTTGGTGTGAATTCATGCAGTTTTTGTATTGAACGTTTGTATACTTTGTATGAAAAACATGGTATGTATTTTGTTTCAAAACGCGTATTCATGAATGAGTCAAGTATCTCTATATGTATCAAGTGTTAATGGGTTGCAAAGCCATTAACATGTGACACGACATAGGAAGTCACCAAACCATAGGCATTTTTCTATAGTCGATTCACGACTGAGACACAAAAACACTACTTGGTTCTAGTTGTCACCAAGAGCGGGGCTGCCCTGAAACCCATTAGATCTAACCTTTTGTTCTGCGGTCTTAGTATGTACACGATTAATGGTGCTTATGGTACCCTATTCGTGACACGATTTCTCGTATCAATTCTTGGCACTAGTTTTTGCCAAGAGTACTTCTCGTTTCAGTATACAACATACCAATTTGTAAATATTAAAGTATTTGTAACATGTATTTCACCCCCGAGTTATAAAACTAAAAACAGTTAAGAGAAAAGGTGGAGCATGAACTCACAACTTTGCGTTCCTGTGCGTCGTAAACTTCACCGGATTTGCTTAATTAACGTCGTAACCTATACGCGTTTTCTTAATGTTAGTCACTAGACTTGCATCGCACAAGTACAGTCACTCTCTTTTGTGTATATATTCTTGTGTTAAAAATATTTTATATTTTTAACTAAGTATCTTACTTATATTATTTTCTCTAAAATGAATATAAGTATCTTGTGTTTTGCACTTTCCACCCGAATTATGTATCTTGTATGATGTATGTGTATTTTTAAGTCTTAATACGCTAGCACGTATAACACATACTATATCCACTTAGCACAAAAGTTGGTGATAAAATAATATATATTTTTCTCTCAAAAATATACATACTTATATCCATTTTTATTTTTGAAGAAATCCTCATTTCTTATCACCAAAAATTAGGGAAACCTTGGTAATACTCTTAAATACATTTTTAGGGAATAAGTTCTTCAAAAACTTATATTTTTTTCTAAGTGTCAAAATTTATAAAAATTTTGACAGAGTTTCCCCTAAAAATGGAGGTTTCCCATGTTTTCAAAACATGTGTTTATTTTCTTTTAAATCGTCAACAATCATCAACAACAATTATCAACAATAATCATCAACAACAATCACTAATTTTCCCCATTTCATGAACTTGAATAATTACAAAAATGTGTAGTAATTTACTAGCACATTTAGTAAGTCTTGTTATCTTTATAAATAAGTTTAATTTCTTAAAAACCTTATTTTTAAAGAATATGAAGTTTCACAACTTCTAGTCGGTTTTTATGAAAATTATTTCTTTGTTAAAACTTTTGTTACACAAGTGTCCACACACTTGTTTGTTCACAAAAACACCTCTAGTTCATGAAAGATTCGGTTTTAAAACATGGTTTCGTCTTACAGTTGGTCTTTCGAAAATACCACTTGTAGATCTTTAGATCTAATAGTTTAGAACTTCATTTTACAAGAAAAATTCCTTTTTACACAAGTTCATGATGCATGTGTAGTAGAGTTTCACCCTTTAACCCTTGTTTCTTTCAAAACATCCTTATGTCATGATCCATGATCATAACCAACCCGGGTTAAATGATGATCCGAGCTACCACAACATAGATCGGGTCCAAATAACCACACAAATCAATTACTACAACATTTACACAACATATGAGCTTTTAACCATCATTATTAGTGTTTTTAGTAGACTTTAATGCATCAATTTGTAAGATTTCGAGTTTTAACCGTTACATATCATATTAACCACTTCAAAATAGTTCAAGAATGTGATTTAAGCAACATACCACTAGCTCGAGGCTAGGGAAGAATCTAGACGCAAATAGGGTGGATAAAAGCAAGAGAATGAGGTCCTTCGCTTTCCGTTTGCACCAAGCCTCCTTATACGGGATCCTTGATACTTGTATGGACTTGGAATGTGGTGATCAAAACCGAAAAATTGATGGATTGAGAGGGGGTGTTTGGCCGTAGCTTTTCTAGAGAGAGAGAGGGAGAGAGTGGAAGTGTGGTGATGAGGAAGATGGAGTGATGGAATGGTGGTATTTATAGACCTTCCATATAGCATATTCCTAGCATATTCCTGGCATATTCCTGGCATATTCTTGGCATATTCCTGGCATATTCCTGGCATATTCCTGGTATATTCCTGGTATATTCCTGGTATATTCCTAGTATATTCCTGGTATATTCCTGGTATATTCCTGGCATATTCCTGTCATATTCCTGGCATATTCCTGGCATATTCCTGGCATATTCCTGGTATATTCCTGGTATATTCCTGGCATATTCCTGGCATATTCCTGGCATATTCCTGGGTTTTCTGCGTTGTCTACGTTTTGCAGTGTAAGCACTGTGTCGCGTAGGAACTCACGGTACGCGCTTAAACTTGGAAAATAACGTTTTTAAGCGTTTTAATTTATTTTTCAACACGAACCTGATTAAAATAAAATTTTAATTATAACAGAATATTTGTGGGATTAAATATTATCCGGGCGGCCACCAATGTTCGTTTCGCAGTTTTGTCGTAATTAGTTCTTTAGTTCAAATAAACATGTTTTCGCCATACCGAATCCTTCGAAACTTATTTCTAAGTTATGTAAGGGATATTTAGGGTATATTTGGCTTTCGTCACAGTTCTGAAGTGTACGTCGCGTTAAACTGATTGCGTTTAAGCACTAGTTTACGTATAACCTTCCAGAAAGTGATTTAAAGCTTGAAATCGGTATCGAATCAAATTGTTCGGTTGTTCGGTTAGATACTGATTCGTTAAAGTGCTTAATAAGCATTTAAAGTGTCGTTAGTGTTATTTTTAGTGACACAAAGAATTCCCGTCACTTAGGGAAATATTCTGGATGATAAAACGACATCTCTGCACAATATTTATGTTGTTAAAAGCTGAATTGTGCTGAATTTAATAAAGTTCTGCACTTAAAGTGTGTTTCGGGTGCCTTTTAGTGCGTGTTTTAGCTTTCGTAACGACCATAAATTAAACCCTTATATGTACTCTTGGGTTTTAATGTACCTTTGTCGTAGGACCTACACCTAGGCCTCAATTCTAATGTCTGACTGCTTTCTGCAGTTCCGTTGACACTGTGTGTCTTACCGGTGAGTTTACTAATATTTCTGACGCAGCGCTCTCGATTGCATGAAGCAATATTTTGTAGTATACAACGTGCCTGAATTCACTTGCTTAGCATCTAATCAGTAAATGTTGACATTTAAGCACATAATTGCAGTCATTAAATAATAATTAAAGTGTACGGAAGTTACCGGTTTTGTGCCAGTTGTCACAGTCTCCCCCCGTTAAAAGAATTTCGTCCCGAAATTTAGACTGAACTAACTCTCGCAGGAGTCTTCTTGAATAAGTGGGGATACTTTTCCTTGAACTGGTCTTCGCATTCCCATGTGTATTCGGGCCCATGCTTAGAGTTCCAACGTACTTTGACAAGTTTCACACTGCTCCTCCTGGTCTTGTTGACTTTCCAGTCGGTAACCTCAACGGGTTGTTCGGTAAATCGGAGGGCGTCATTAATACGCACTTCATCCGCGGGGATGATCACGTTCTCTTGTGTTGGACTCTTCTTGAGGTTGGACACATGAAACGTATCATGTACTCCTTTAAGGTCTTCCGATAACTCCAACTTGTACGCCACGGTACCAATTCTCTCCAAGATTCTGAATGGTCCGATGTATCGTGGATTCAGCTTCCCACGTTTTCCGAATCTGGCTACTCCCTTCCAAGGTGAGACCTTTAACAACACTTTGTCTCCCACCTCGAATTCTAAGGGTTTTCGTCTTTGATCAGCGTAGCTCTTCTGTCGATCTCGAGCCGCCTTAATGCGCTCTCGGATCTGCGCAATCTTGTCGGTTGTTTCTTGTACTAGTTCAGGACCAACCATACGTTTGTCACCAGCGTCTGCCCAACATACGGGCGATCGGCACTTGCGGCCATACAGAGCTTCGAACGGCGCGGCCTTTATGCTTGTATGATAACTGTTATTGTAGGAAAACTCAACTAAGGGTAGGTGAGTATCCCAGCTGCCGCCTAGATCCATGACGCATGCGCGAAGCATATCTTCCAATGTTTGTATGGTTCGTTCGCTCTGGCCATCTGTTTGTGGATGGAATGTCGTGCTTAGATCTAGCTGAGATCCAAAGGCTTCCTGAAATGATTGCCAGATTCTTGAGACAAAGCGTCCATCTCTGTCTGAAATAATGGAGGCACTCCATGACGTGCCACAATTTCCTTCAAATATATCTCTGCCAGTTTTCCAGTGCTATCCTTTTCTCGGATTGGTAGGAAATGCGCAGACTTCGTCAATCGATCAACTATTACCCATATCATATCGTGCCCTCTCGGGGTCCTGGGTAATTTTGTTACGAAATCCATCGAGATTTGCTCCCACTTCCACATGGGGATCTCTGGTTGTTGTAGTAGGCCAGACGGTTTCTGGTATTCAGCCTTAACCTTAGCGCAGGTCAGGCACTTTCCTACATAGACAGCAACGTCGCTTTTGAGTCTTGGCCACCAATAATATTCTTTTAAGTCTTGATACATCTTGTCCGACCCTGAGTGGATCGAGTATCTTGACTTGTGCGCTTCATCAAGGATGACTTCTCGTAGGCCACCATAGAGCGAAACCCAAATGCGCTTTTTAAAGTATAAGGCTCCCTCTTCATTTGGCGCCATGTACTTCAATGCACCCCGGAGGTATTCAGCTTTGCGATTTTCCACCGTAAGGGCTTCTTGTTGTGCGTCACGAATACGTGAAGTAAGGTTCGTTCGAATAGTCATTTCCAATGCTCGAACCCTTAGGGTCTTAACCCTTTCTTTTCGGCTCAACGCGTCCGCTACAACGTTTGCCTTTCCTGGGTGGTACTTAATCTCATAGTCGTAGTCATTTAACAGCTCGACCCATCGCCGCTGGCGCATGTTCAGTTCCTTTTGATCAAGTATGTGTTGTAGGCTTTTGTGATCTGTGAAGATTGTACATCGAGTACCATATAGATAGTGTCGCCAGATCTTTAAGGCAAATACCATTGCGCCCAGTTCCAGGTCGTGAGTGGTATAGTTTCTTTCGTGCACCTTCAATTGCCTTGAAGCGTAAGCGATGACCTTTTGGCGTTGCATGAGTACGCAACCCAGTCCTTGTCGCGAGGCGTCGTAGTATACCACGAAGTCTTCCGTGCCTTCGGGTAGTGACAATATTGGTGCATCGCATAGCTTGATCTTGAGTAGCTGAAAAGCTTCTTCTTGCTTAACACCCCAGTCATACTTCTTGTCTTTCTGCGTAAGGGCGGTTAGTGGCTGAGCTATTTTTGAGAAATTCTCGATGAATCGCCTATAGTAGCCCGCTAAGCCCAAAAATTGCCGAACTTCAGTCGGGGTTTTGGGAGCTTCCCAATTCTTTATGGCTTCAATCTTGGACGGGTCTACATGAATTCCCTTCTCATTCACCACGTGACCAAGAAATTGTACTTCGCGAATCCAGAATTCGCACTTTGAGAACTTTGCATACAGTTTCTCTGTCTTCAGTAGTTCTAGGATGGTTCTGAGGTGTTGTTCGTGCTCTTCTTTCGTCCGTGAGTAGATTAGGATATCGTCGATAAATAAAATCACGAATTTATCGAGATATGGTTTGCATACGCGGTTCATCAGATCCATAAAGACCGCTGGTGCATTCGTCAACCCGAATGGCATCACAAGAAACTCGTAATGTCCATAACGTGTTCTGAATGCCGTCTTTGGTACGCTTTCTTCTTGGATCCTTAACTGATGATATCCAGATCGAAGGTCGATCTTGGAATAGTAGCTTGATCCTTGCAACTGATCAAATAAGTCATCAATCCTCGGTAGTGGGTACCAATTTTTGATAGTGACCTTGTCCAGTTCTCTGTAATCGATACACATTCGCAGAGTTCCATCCTTTTTCTTCACGAACAATACTGGAGCTCCCCAGGGCGAGAAGCTTGGCCTTATGAATCCTTTATCTAACAACTCCTGAAGTTGTGTAGACAATTCTTGCATCTCGGATGGTGCAAGTCGATAGGGTGCCTTGGCTACAGGTGCGGCTCCTGGAACCAAGTCTATACGGAATTCGACTTGTCGTTGTGGAGGTAGTCCTGGCAGGTCTTCGGGAAAAACATCCGGGAATTCCTTCACCACAGGAATATCTTCGAGTTTTGGCTCCTCAGCCTTCTTATCTACAACGTGTGCTAGGAAGGCAACACATCCTTTCCTTAAGCACTTCTGTGCCTTAATGCAACTGATGATTCGAAAAGGCGCGTCTCGCTTTTCTCCATGTACGATGAGAGTTTCCTCATTCGCTAAAGGGATGCGAATGATTTTCTCATGGCAAATAACTTAAGCTTTGTTCTTGGACAACCAGTCCATTCCGACTACCACATCGAAGCTACCCAATTGAATAGGTAAGAGGTCGATGCTAAATCTTCGTTCACCAAGTTCTAGCGTGCAACCTCTAACAACTTCGCCCGATTCAACAAGTTTACCATTGGCTAGTTCTATGGAATATGGAATATCCAATCTACTAGACTCTATCCCAAGCGTACGTTTAAATTCCACAGACATGAAACTATAATCGGCACCGGTGTCAAATAATATGGATGCAAAGTGATTGTTAATGAGAAACGTACCGGTGACCACGTTAGGGTCCTCGCGTGCGTCCTTTGCTCCAATCACAAATGCTCGAGCCTGAGCATTGTCTTTCTTTGGGCAGTCTTTCATGAAATGATCATTGCTTCCACAACGGAAGCATCCTTGGTTCTGCCCCTTCCCGTTACCATTCTTGTTACCAGCACTGTTTCCATTTCGATTCTTCCCCTTACCCCAGCAGTCTTCCGTTTGATGACCCAATCTACCACATTTGTCGCACCTTGGAATGCGACAAGCTCCATCATGATGATACTTACATTTTTGGCACTTAGGCATGGTGCCTTGGTATCATTTGGCTGCAGTATTTGCCTCCTTAGGGGGGTTGGTGTCACGTTTCTTGTTGGAACTCTTGTTGTTGCGAGTTGCTTGATTCAGGTTTGAATGCTTTCTTTTCTTGTCACCGGACGACTTAGCATGCGTCACGGTGTTTTCTGTCGAGTTCAGAGATAGCTTCTCCATGCGAACACAGTCTTCAGTAAGGCTGGCAGCCAGAGTTACAGCCTCAGTGATTGTCTGGGGTTTGGCTGAAGTCACCATGCCGCGAAATTCCGGGGCCAGACCCCAAATGTAGCGTTCAACGCGCTTAAATTCCGGGGTCACCATGTAAGGAATCACCCTGGACAAATCATGGAACCTTCGAGTATACCCATTGATGTCAGCACCTACCATCGTCAAGTGCCAGAACTCTGTCTCCAACCTTTGGAGTTCGGCACGAGAGCAGTACTTCTCTCTCATTTTCTCTTTTAGTTCATCCCAAGTCATGCCGTACGCGGCTTCATCACTCAACGTTTGAACTTGCAAATTCCACCATGTCAGTGCTTCATCGACAAACAGTCCAGTAGCGAAAGTGACTTGCTGATCCGCGGTACACTTGCTCATGCGGATAGTGGCCTCAGTCTTCTCCGTCCAACGCACAAATGCTACTGCTCCTCCAGTGCCATCGTAGTTCATTGGTTTGCAGTCGAGGAACTGCTTGAAAGTGCAGCCTGTAATTAACCCAACCAATTCACTTATGAGCAATTGAAGAAATAATGAAACAAGGACCGTTCATAAATTTCTTCATGCTTAGCAAATTGTTTTAGGGTTACCTTGAGCTGCGTTTCCTCCTGACGAATCTCCATGTCCGTTACGCCTGGCATTGCTTAGCCCTCCACTGTCTTGGGTACGGTTCGCCTCGTACTGGGCGATGGCAGCAGAGATTCTCTCTTCCAGTAGGGCGTTCAGTTCTTCAGCAGTTCTTGGCAGTGGGGGAAGGGGAGGTTGATCACCATTGCGAGCATTCACAGCTCTCCTGGGTGCCATGCTCTGGCAGAACATAACACGACAGGGTTAAACATTTGCTTGATATCGTCACCCTAGACATTAGTAGCATATATATTCACAGGTATATATACCACATAAGTGACATCAAACAATTATTACTCCAGCAGAGTACATAGTAGGCTTGCACTGAGGGAATCTATACGTGACGAGACTTGCTGTGGTTTCTGTGCACTGAATTCCATAATTATGTATGCATCCACAATTACGTAACTCCTTGCACAGTCCGCACAGTTCGTTTCATCCTCGTATTTCTTCCTTCGGATGGGCCATTGTTTTCAGGTAAAGTCACATATACTTGTGACATCCTACTTCTAGTACATGCTAATTATCACACATAATTGCAAGTAATTTCTCAGTTAAGACAAGTGCTACTCCTGCACCCTAAGTCTCGTAGTGTCCTTTCTAGACTCATGTAAACAGTTTTAGGCAGTGGATGTCGCGGAACGTTTTATGCAATGAAAACTTTTTGAAAAATTGTTTTCGTGATAGGATCCTAGAGATTGTAGTCTAGACTCGAGAAGGAATCCTGGTTCACTACAATCGCAGCTCTGATACCAATCTGTCACACCCCTTTCTGCGACGGAAGCATGAGGTGTGATCATGAAAGGTTCTCATTGCATACGAAAGGTAAACATACTATATGCTCAAAATAACTTCAAACATTACATTACCAAAACATAAGTCAAGTGTTTACAACACGCGATAGCATATTGTCTTAAGAGGTTACAACTTTATTTAGCGAAAATAAAACATAGCGACATCCACGAGCATAAGTAAGACCACGCGCACATCCACCTTTAATTACCTGAAATACATGTGAGTTTTGGAAAAAAAACGTCAACATAATGTTGGTGTGAATTCATGCAGTTTTTGTATTGAACGTTTGTATACTTTGTATGAAAAACATGGTATGTATTTTGTTTCAAAACGCGTATTCATGAATGAGTCAAGTATCTCTATATGTATCAAGTGTTAATGGGTTGCAAAGCCATTAACATGTGACACGACATAGGAAGTCACCAAACCATAGGCATTTTTCTATAGTCGATTCACGACTGAGACACAAAAACACTACTTGGTTCTAGTTGTCACCAAGAGTGGGGCTGCCCTGAAACCCATTAGATCTAACCTTTTGTTCTACGGTCTTAGTATGTACACGATTAATGGTGCTTATGGTACCCTATTCGTGACACGATTTCTCGTATCAATTCTTGGCACTAGTTTTCGCCAAGAGTACTTCTCGTTTCAGTATACAACATACCAATTTGTAAATATTAAAGTATTTGTAACATGTATTTCACCCCCGAGTTATAAAACTAAAAACAGTTAAGAGAAAGGGGGGAGCATGAACTCACAACTTTGCGTTACTGTGCGTCGTAAACTTCACCGGATTTGCTTAATTAACGTCGTAACCTATACGCGTTTTCTTAACGTTAGTCACTAGACTTGCATCGCACAAGTACAGTCACTCTCTTTTGTGTATATATTCTTGTGTTAAAAATATTTTATATTTTTAACTAAGTATCTTACTTATATTATTTTCTCTAAAATTAATATAAGTATCTTGTGTTTTGCACTTTCCACCCGAATTATGTATCTTGTATGATGTATGTGTATTTTTAAGTCTTAATACGCTAGCACGTATAACACATACTATATCCACTTAGCACAAAAGTTGGTGATAAAATAATATATATTTTTCTCTCAAAAATATACATACTTATATCCATTTTTATTTTTGAAGAAATCCTCATTTCTTATCACCAAAAATTAGGGAAACCTTGGTAATACTCTTAAATACATTTTTAGGGAATAAGTTCTTCAAAAACTTATATTTTTTTTTCTAAGTGTCAAAATTTATAAAAGTTTTGACAGAGTTTCCCCTAAAAATGGAGGTTTCCCATGTTTCAAAACATGTGTTTATTTTCTTTTAAATCGTCAACAATCATCAACAACAATTATCAACAATAATCATCAACAACAATCACTAATTTTCCCCATTTCATGAACTTGAATAATTACAAAAATGTGTAGTAATTTACTAGCACATTTAGTAAGTCTTGTTATCTTTATAAATAAGTTTAATTTCTTAAAAACCTTATTTTTAAAGAATATGAAGTTTCACAACATCTAGTCGGTTTTTTTGAAAATTATTTCTTTGTTAAAACTTTTGTTACACAAGTGTCCACACACTTGTTTGTTCACAAAAACACCTCTAGTTCATGAAAGATTCGGTTTTAAAACATGGTTTCGTCTTACAGTTGGTCTTTCGAAAATACCACTTGTAGATCTTTAGATCTATTAGTTTAGAACTTCATTTTACAAGAAAAATTCCTTTTTACACAAGTTCATGATGCATGTGTAGTAGAGTTTCACCCTTTAACCCTTGTTTCTTTCAAAACATCCTTATGTCATGATCCATGATCATGACCAACCCGGGTTAAATGATGATCCGAGCTACCACAACATAGATCGGGTCCAAATAACCACACAAATCAATTACTACAACATTTACACAACATATGAGCTTTTAACCATCATTATTAGTGTTTTTAGTAGACTTTAATGCATCAATTTGTAAGATTTCGAGTTTTAACCGTTACATATCATATTAACCACTTCAAAATAGTTCAAGAATGTGATTTAAGCAACATACCACTAGCTCGAGGCTAGGGAAGAATCTAGACGCAAATAGGGTGGATAAAAGCAAGAGAATGAGGTCCTTCGCTTTCCGTTTGCACCAAGCCTCCTTATACGGGATCCTTGATACTTGTATGGACTTGGAATGTGGTGATCAAAACCGAAAAATTGATGGATTGAGAGGGGGTGTTTGGCCGTAGCTTTTCTAGAGAGAGAGAGGGAGAGAGTGGAAGTGTGGTGATGAGGAAGATGGAGTGATGGAATTGTGGTATTTATAGACCTTCCATATAGCATATTCCTAGCATATTCATAGCATATTCCTGGCATATTCCTGGCATATTCTTGGCATATTCCTGGCATATTCCTGGCATATTCCTGGTATATTCCTGTTATATTCCTGGTATATTCCTAGTATATTCCTGGTATATTCCTGGTATATTCCTGGCATATTCCTGGCATATTCCTGGCATATTCCTGGCATATTCCTGGTATATTCCTGGTATATTCCTGGTATATTCCTGGCATATTCCTGGCATATTCCTGGCATATTTCTGGGTTTTCTGCGTTGTCTGCGTTTTGCAGTGTAAGCACTGTGTCGCGTAGGAACTCACGGTACGCGCTTAAACTTGGAAAATAACGTTTTTAAGCGTTTTAATTTATTTTTCAACACGAACCTGATTAAAATAAAATTTTAATTATAACAGAATATTTGTGGGATTAAATATTATCCGGCCGGCCACCAATGTTCGTTTCGCAGTTTTGTCCTAATTAGTTCTTTAGTTCAAATAAACATGTTTTCGCCATACCGAATCCTTCGAAACTTATTTCTAAGTTATGTAAGGGATATTTAGGGTATATTTGGCTTTCGTCACAGTTCTGAAGTGTACGTCGCGTTAAACTGATTGCGTTTAAGCACTAGTTTACGTATAACCTTCCAGAAAGTGATTTAAAGCTTGAAATCGGTATCGAATCAAATTGTTCGGTTGTTCGGTTAGATACTGATTCGTTAAAGTGCTTAATAAGCATTTAAAGTGTCGTTAGTGTTATTTTTAGTGACACAAAGAATTCCCGTCACTTAGGGAAATATTCTGGATGATAAAACGACATCTCTGCACAATATTTATGTTGTTAAAAGCTGAATTGTGCTGAATTTAATAAAGTTCTGCACTTAAAGTGTGTTTCGGGTGCCTTTTAGTGCGTGTTTTAGCTTTCGTAACGACCATAAATTAAACCCTTATATGTACTCTTGGGTTTTAATGTACCTTTGTCGTAGGACCTACACCTAGGCCTCAATTCTAATGTCTGACTGCTTTCTGCAGTTCCGTTGACACAGTGTGTCTTACCGGTGAGTTTACTAATATTTCTGACGCAGCGCTCTCGATTGCATGAAGCAATATTTTGTAGTATACAACGTGCATGAATTCACTTGCTTAGCATCTAATCAGTCAATGTTGACATTTAAGCACATAATTGCAGTCATTAAATAATAATTAAAGTGTACGAAAGTTACCGGTTTTGTGCCAGTTGTCACACATAGCATATGCTGTGAGCAAGCTTAGTAGATACACGAGCAACCCAAGTTCAATGCATTGGAACTGTATCAATCGGTTGCTTCGCTACTTAAGATACACTCGGGAATACGGGTTGCATTATAACAGATATCCAGCAGTTATAGAAGGACACTGCGATGCAAATTGGATATCTGACACGAATGATTCCAGAGCAACAAGTGCGTATGTATTCACACTTGGAGGTGCTGCTATATTGTGGAAATCGTCAAAACAAACGGTTATCGCTAGATCCACGATGGAATCAGAGTTCATCGCTTTAGATAAAGCAGGTGAAGAGGCAAAATGGCTACGTTAATTTGTTGAGGATATACCAAGACGGCCTAAGCTGGCATCGGCCATTTGTATACGTTGTGATAGCCAATCGGCACTTGGCAGAGCTCGTAGCACAATGTATAATGGTAGGAACAGACATATCAGACGTAGATATAATACGATACGACAACTAATCTCTACAGGAATTATCACTGTTGACTACGTGAGGTCAAAGGATAATATTGCGAATCCGCTAACAAAAGGCCTAAGTAGAGAATTAGTACAGAAGTCGTCCATGGGAATGGGACTGAAGACCTTGAAAATATAAGTTCATATGATGGAAACTTAACTTAGTAGACTGGAGATCCCAAGAGCTGAGTTCAATAGGAAAACCTAATTGTATGAATTAGTAAGGTCACTGTGGGGGATAACCGTACGTATATATATAAGGGAGTTTATTGCAAAGCTTAGTAAACTACCTAGTCCATTCCTAAAAGTGACAAGTGTGAGGCTAAGCCTATGGCTTTTAATGATTCGACTAAGGTAACCATACATAGTGAATCACCTATGTGAGAGAGAAGTAGGGTCGTTTCGAAGGGTATTGTTGGGGCACAATACCTAATGGCTCTCACAGAAGTAGGCATCATGTTCATGACCATAACGAACATAACTATGAGGACTTGACTTTGTCAAGGAGAGTCTTATGTGAAGTGCATTGTCGCCTACACAAACGGCAAACGAGTTCAAAGACATCGAGTTCTACTCAGCGCTAGTGGGCTAAGTGCATTTCATGAGCAAAGGTTCAAACGGTAACACCTACCTATCGTATGCAAAACTCAACTGTTGAAATCTAATTGGAATAATGTTGTTTCTAAGATTGACCTCCATTCATGTGGGGGATTGTTGGAAGTTTTGGTGTGAATGGAAAGTCTCAAGTGGTAAAACCACTTTGTCCCACATTGGAGTGGGAACAAAAGGATAGGCTATTTATAAGGTGAAACCTTAACCAAGCCTTTGAAGTCTTATGACATGTTTTACCACAAGTCCTACCCCCGCGCGCGCAGGGGGTGCAAAAAATGGAACCGGAATTAGTTGAACTCGTGTGTGCCCGCACGTCATGCGGACACGAATGCAGTTCCGAAAACCCGGGTCCGCGTGGAGCGGTTTTTGCACTCGAGACTCTTGACTATTGTTCTGTTTTTGAAACTGAAATAAATGAATGATCATTATTTCGTTTTTAAATTCTAACAGTTTAGGTCATGATTATCAGTTTCGTAACCGATATATTAATGACCATTATTTGGTCTTTAATTCGCGGCAATCAAGAGAAGGATTTCGGTTATGGTTCTGGGACTATAAAATGAAGGCTAGGCTGATCAGTTGAGACACACCAAAAACCATCTCTTCTCTCTCGATCTCTCTGCAGCATTCTCCTGTTTTCTTTCAGGCAAGTGTTCAAGTCCGGCAGTGTGCTGTTGCTGCTTCGGACCGGCGTACCCTGGGAACAGACGACGAATCTGTTTAAGGGAATTGTATCAACACAAACCCGGTTCACTCGTTTACTGTTTCTCCATTTTATTAGTTTATGTCCAGATTCTATTCAGTTCTTTTATATAGTTTTACTAACAGATCTTAGGTTGATTCAGTAGGCGAATATTAACAAAACATTATTGAGTAAACACTAATTATTGCTTTTTACTAATCATGAATCAATTTCGGGTTGAAACTATTGTGTGATTGTTTCATTTTTATACTTTCTCATTTATTTTGACTTTATTTATTAATTTAAGATTGTTTTCTTGTTTTTGTTTTGTTTTCAGACAAAAAAAACACACGACACACATTTTTTCTTGAAAAAGAAAGATAAAAGACATTCATGTAGTTCAAACTGAATACACACTGCATTTACATAGAAGGAAACTATTGCATTGTATTCTAATCAACTCTCTTACATGAGCAATCACTTATTCCTATTCATAACCATTAGGAAACTAACTTCTTCTTCACCACCTTAACTTTGCAGGGAAATACTGCAAACATAAATTAACAATGAGGATTGATAAACTCAATTCACAAACTTTGGCTCAACAAAGCGGTCTCACCTTGTCGATTAGAGACTCGTAGTACGGCTTTACTTTCTCAACGTCGACCCGAACCTTGCTCTTGCTGTACAAATCATACTTGCTATATGTGTATATTCCATAAACAACATATTAGTATACTTGAGTTGATTAAAGAAAGTACTATTCAACAAGATGCTTACTTGAATATTTGAAGCCACTTTAGATTCTCGACGTCTTCCTCACTCATCAAGTGCTTATACGCTTCTGACCTGTGCAATGCTATTGCAACAACAACATCAACTGGTTAACAACAAATTTTACGAAACAATTTCATCTTTTGAGGTTCAAACCAACTTCATACCATAAAAGGAATGATATCTAATGATGAAAAGCCCGGCCGAAGGGAGAGTGGTCCCATTCTCCTTTGCCACCTAAGTGAATGATAGTTCAATACATGTAGAAACAATATGAAAGAGTAAAGAGTTGCTTAATACCAAATACATGTAATCGTCATGCCCCCACGACATCATAACGTTGTCGAGTCCACAATTTTCAGAATATATTCCGTACTTCCCATTGTAAGCGGGATTGTTGTAGTCAGGATTTTGCACGAAATACTGTTTTCAAAATCCCAAATCAATTTTACCAAATGGCCAATCGAAACAAAGAATCATTGATGAGTTTGTTAGGACATAAACCTTGCTATGAACAATTGATTGATCAAAAGCACACCCGACCGGAAATGTGTCACCTACAACTGCCCATTGAGGAAGTTCCCCAAAGCTAGGATGTAGCAAAACCTTACCAAGATCTACACAACAATATTCCATGTTAGGTACAAGAATATAATAAATTAAAAACATAACATCATGCCTGCCATTTTTCCAAATTTGGTATTGGAAGCTACCATGGATCAAGGCTGTCAAGTGAAGCCAATCTTGGTCCGGATAGTCTTTGCGTATCGCCTCAGCGGTTTGCAATAAGTGCTCGATTTGAGGTTCGTCTAGATCAGGATCGCTCTCATCGATCACCTCATTTAAGAGCTCACAACAATCCCATATGCTCATTTCAATCTTGTTCAATTTTTCATACTCTCCTCTCATCTTTTTAACCTACATATACATCCATATAGTTTAAAAAATTTGAAATTTATCACCCAAATTTATTAAAAAAAAATGAAAAACCACAATTAAAAAAAACACTCACGAAATCAACTGTTTGATTGATGTGATTAACACGGTAAAAGTTCTCAACTCCTTGTTTTCTTTCACTCTCCACATCATAATCCCTATAGAATAACAAAGATCCAGATCAAAAACTTAGTAATATAATATAAACTAGTTTTGGAACCCGCGCTTCGCGGCGGGGTCGTAGGTGGTTACTGGCAAGGATGTACTTGTTTCATGATATGATATCGATGGGTTGTCATAGACTATGCATGCTTTAATCTAAACGTCAGTGATAATAAGCAATTAACACAGTTAAGTAAACATGTTTAGAATTAAAAGTTAGCTTTAACTATAATAGGGTAAATAAAAAAATAGTTATGTTTGTTACCTGATATATTAAAGAGTTAATATAGATCATGTATGTTTTAATTTGAACAGTAAAAATAAGCAAATAACACGATTATTTAAACATGTTTAGAGGTAATAGTTATCTTTACTATAATAAGTTAAATAAATAATAAGTAAAATAAAAAAGAGTAAAAGTTATAAAAACAATAGATAAAAGAACAAATATTTGTTAAAAAGAAAAAAATCAACTTTAATAAATTTCAAGGGTCGTTTGACATAACTCCATTAAAGTTCGGGAGTCAAAACTTAAATCGTTTATCGAAAATCGAATTATTATTAACTTCCGTTTGATAAAATCTAATAAACTTCAGAGGAATATGTAAACCGTTTATAAAAAACTATGAAAGTTTAGGAATCGTATGATAATTCTATTAAAGAATAGGGTTAGAAATATAAATTGATTATAAAAAAATAATGATATTATAGCCCTATTAAACTATTAAAGCCATAATATACCAAATAAATATTTGATACTGTTCACAATTCTTTATAGGGGGGATTTTGTAAATTAAAAGATAAAAATAAAAAAAAAACACCTAAAATTGTGGCCATAAGAATTGGTGTGGGGGATGCAAAATCCACCATCCAACACCAGTTCTGTTTCTGCCCTGCTCTTGAGGATCTGCTCCTGACTTCCATTTTCTGTTCTCAAACATATATAAATATAAATCAACACACACACAAAATATAAAATTAATACTCAATTGATTTCTTCTTATTATTTTTTTTCTTTGCTGATTTTAGTTTCAATTGTAAGATCACAATAAATCAATGATCACATTACGATCTAATAAATATGGACGTTGTTTTTAAAAGAGTTATACAGGTTTGTGATGCGCCATATTTAAATACAAGTTATAATTAGCCCTTGTGTACTCATAACCCTATAACCCCTTTGTCCCAATATAATCCTTTTACCCCCTTCAATTATAGATATATATGTATGAGTGTGAGAGAGAATAATATTAAAAAAAGTAAGAAAATGAAGAGATGGTTACCGAATTGGGTTTCTTCAACGATGATAGTCATATTAAATTAAAAAAAAAAGAAACAGAAGAATATGTATGGGGTGGGGTGTATGGCAGAATGTTTAGGAAAAAAAAGAGGGTATATATAAGATGCCGGAATGTCCTTACCTGAGAATTCATACTCACCGAGTCCTTCCCTGAAAACTATATTTCTTCCCACTCCTTCATCAGCAATATCACTATTTTGTTTGAAATTGTGGTTCAAGATTTTTGTTGGTGGTGGGGCCACGTGTGACTCAGCTATGTGTTGGCATCAACTCACAGCCACCAGCCATAAATAAATGAAAGTTATTTATGAGTATGTTAAACTGGTGATATTACCCGTGCTACGCTGCAGGGTATAGGTCGATATCTATTTTGGTTCTGTAGAGCAATCGAAAGAAATATGTTCAAAATAATATCGATAAATGTTTTACATTGAATGAAAACCATAAAAATAAATTGAAATTTGAGTGTGATACAAACGGAGTTTAATTGTAAATGAAAACGCAAACGCTATCATAAATATAACTTTAATGAAAAAAGAAATTTAAAACTAAAACACTAAACATAAAGAAAAGAAAAAAAAAATCAATAATAAACTCATGAAAAAATATCAAGAAAGAAACAACAAAGTCAATAGGATAAGCAGTACTCGCACAACTTGTTAATTGTAATTTACATCAAAATATAAACCAACTTGAATTTATATCGACACGTGCATAAATTAAGCACATAAGAAAATAGTTACAACATGTTGCGGCGTTTTCAAAACGTAAATTGGCTTATTATCTTTAGAGTAAACTGCAATTTTACCCCATGTGGTTATATGTGATTGGCACTCTAACCCCCTCCAAAGGAAATTTTGTTGTCTGACCCCCAACTAATGAGAAACCATGCAGTATTACCCCCTGTCGTCAAAGAACTTAACAGTTCTATTAAATGGTATGTTAAATGACTATATTACTGTTTCTTATTACCCCCTATATTTTGTTCTACTATGCAATATTACCCCCCGGTGTTAAATGACTATATTACCCTTTCTTATTACCCTATATGGTTTGTTGTACTTATATATATATATATATATATATATATATATATATATATATAATGATACCAACTAATAGATATCTTAGGGGGTAATAAGAAAGGGTAATATAGTCATTTAACATCGAGGGTAATATTGCAGAGTAGAACAAAACATAGGGGGTAATAAGAAATGGTAATATAGTCATTTAACATACCATTTAACAGAACTGTTAAGTTCTTTGACGGCAAAGGGTAATATTACATGATTTCTCATTAGTTAGAGGGACCAGACAACAAAATTTCCCTGAAAGAGGGTCAGAGTGACAATCACTCTTATTTTTAAGAAGGTATCACAACACATTTTTATTTTCTTTATCCTTGAGGTCAATGAAATTAAAACAGATTGAGTGACACTAAAATAACCAACATATTCCATGTTCTTATTATCTTGCTATAAAATAAGAAAATTGTACATATTACTTAAAAATGCGTACATTAAATAAAATGATATAAATAGTCCTCAAATTAATAGCCAAAATGGATGGATGATGTTAGCAAAGGGGAAGAAAATGGCAAGAAAATTAAAACCAAACTAGTATTAAGTGCCCCCGTGTTGCGGCGGGGGCATAAACCGTTCCAAGTAGCACTAATGCTACACAACTACCAGCAACCAACAACATCGAAAAAGTTCGTAAAAACAAAATAAACAAAAAGGAAAAAATAACAACACTGAACGAAAAGCATATGTAAAATCGCTGAATCACGCATGCCCGTTGCGGCATGATAATGCGAAGAAATTAGACTGAAATGTAAAAATAGAAAAGAATAACTAAGTCGATCTAAGACTACGTGCATTGCGACGAACCTGTCAAATAGGGAAAAATAGACGCGTTGTAACAATCCTGTCAAACGGAAAAAATAGACGAAAAAATGTTGAATCACACACGCACGTTGCGGCGTGTTCACTCGCAAAAATAGAACGAAACGTAAAACAAACAATTTGCAAAAGATGAAAAATACGGGGATCAAAGTTGAAAATAAAAATATGTTGGGGTTAAATTGCAAAAGATAGAAAAATTTGTATTAAAAGTAAAAAAATAAAACCAAAGATGTTAAAATGCAAAAAAATGAAAATATTTGGATTAAAAGTGAAAAGTATAGTAATTTTTTTTTGGAAAACTCCCTAACCTTAGAATACAACTCACTAAAGTACCAACATGTTACAAATTTATTGTATGGTAATGGTTTCAAATACAAAGTTGAGAAGGGTTCACATGATGATTAAAGTCCAGATTAACCTATTTTGAATTGAATTAATTAAACTGATACAAGTGAAGCCTAAAAATAACATTGTTATGCACAATAAAACAATAATGCATCATGTACAACTACTTATTGCTTAGTTGTGTTTTAAATTGATAGTATATAATTGACCCAAATACAAGATAAAAAACCTTTTGAATGAAAGTGACAAAAACCACCAAACCACAGTACGAATGTAAATGTTTACTCTAAATTTTAATAACCCCTATATTTTATAAGTTTATTTGGCTATTATTATTGTTATTGAGTTAAGTTTTTTTATTTTTCATTTTACCTGTTTTTATTTTTTATTGTTTCGACTTAATTATTATTTTTACGAGAATGTTTATCTTTTTTGTATAAATTTTGGGAGTTAACACATTACAATGTGCATGTGTGGTTCAACGTTTTTACGTGTACTTTTTTAATTTATCGGCCTCATCGCAATACACAGGTCATAAGTCAAGTTGTTATTCTTTTCTGTGTTTAACGTATCAGTGTAAGTTTTGAGAAATAACACGTTGCAACACCTTTACGTGATTTAACGTTTTTACATCTTCTTTTTATTTAGTTTAACGGTTCCACTACAACGCGATGTCCTAAATAGTAAAATTTCTTTTTTAAGCAATAAGCATGATTTTTCAACTTGGGGTAATAAAACTTTAATTATTACATTCTGGTTCATTATAGTGTTTGAACGATATCATTACTTGATATAGCGATCGAAAAAAGATGTGTCCAAATGGATATTAACATTTGTTGTAGATCGATCGAAAACAATAAAAACAAATGCCGGTGTTGGTTTAAATTATATCGATAACGATATCAGAGTTATTCGGTTAAAATTGGTATCTGCATCACGGTAAAGAAAAGAATAATTATATTGTTTAACTTTAAATAATACTTAGAAACATAAATAAAATAAGCACACACTGCAACGATATATTCGGAATTTCATATCTATTAAAATAACTAAAATGATAAACAGGGTTACTTTATCTAAAAAAAAACTAAAATGTGAGACATTTTTTATAATATGTATATTTGTGCTATGATCACTTCATTATTATTATTCATAACTCAGTTTTGAATAAAATTTTATTGAGACGAAGATTAAAATAAGGAAGTCGCAATACTCTAATCAGAATGTTATAAAACATTGTATTTTAAGATATATAAAAATATATAAAATATGTTCAAAAAGTAATTATATTATAATCTATACTATATAATAAAAGAAACCTGATTTTAGACACATGTCACTCCCTCATGCTTTCTCACCTTATTTCCTATTTATCTATGCTAAATTAAATAAATAACAACAATAATAATTTCTCACCTTTATATCAATCAGCTTTAAAAATTCGTGATAATTCAAAAAAAAAATATTATTAATATATAATCTTTTTCTTTTATCTTTATTATTATTATTTAATAATTATATTGTTAATGATAAGCCAAAGTAGTCGGCTACAGTTGGGTTGAAAAAACTATATAATCTTTTTATTTTATCTTTATTATTATTATTTAATTAATAATTATATTATATTGTTAACTAGTATTTTTAAATTACGCGCGTTGCGCGAAAAGCATTGGTGTTTTCGACCGTGGGGTATGATGGGGCGAGGGTTTAGGGCATGGGTTGACACGTGGACTTCGAGCCCCCCGCTGGTAAGTAACGTGTTGGGTCGGTATGATGGGGCGTGGCTAGCCCGCGTGGGTTTGCCAGTTTTATAAAAATTTTAAAAAACCTAAAATTAAAAAATACACACAGAATTAAAAAAAAGCCTAAAATTATTATTAAAAGTTTCTAAAAATTACAAAATTCTACAAAAACAAAAAGGATTACAAAATTTAAAAAAAAAAAGCCTAAAACGTTAGGTAGATTTCGAACAAGGCGAGCTTGTCAAACGACTTCCGCTCCTTGCCCCGGAACTGGATGATGGCCACCGCCACGCGGTATTCGTGACTTATATCACCGCACGGGACGCTATCGTAGTAGGCTATAAAACGGTCGAGCTTCGGTCGTAGCTCGCGCCACTTGTGTTGGCACACGTTTAAATTGTGTAGGTCGTTCCCCACGTTGTGCCGGTAGTCGGCGGCCCTTCATCGCGTTGTGCCGGTATCAAGTGTGGGTAGCGGGTTCGGGTAGGTGGAGTGAAGGTTTGGAGTAGCGATGTGGACATGCGGTAGGGTTGGGGGGTTTATAGTGACTTGGGTGAACCGTTTGGCTTGGCCAAACCGTTATTTTTTAAAATTTAAACCTAGCCGCCATGGCCTAGCAAACCCAGCCAATGAGAGCCGGCCACGGAGGACTGCTAGTCATGTCCAACGCCCGGACTGAAACTCCCACCCCTAAGAGGCCACACCGAAACCCAAGCCTACCCGGGGTGGTGACATGGGTATTTGTACCCAACCCATGCCCCAACCCTCGTCCCATACCCCATAATCTAATAAATGAATATAAGATATTTTCAATATAATAAAAAAATATATAATAAGGAATGAGTACTGTTCATTCACTTTAAATTTTATCATATGATAGAAGTGTGAGTATTTATAGTGAATATATATTTTTTTTAAACACATAGTCGTTGGCCAACGGCTAGCCCAAACGGCTACTTGTCTTGGCCAATGAGATCCCACCATGTCATCTTGATAGCCACGCCCAACGCCCGGGCTGAACCCCCTGCCCAAGAGGCCACGCCGAAACCCAAGCCCACCCGGGGTGGTGATTTGGGCGTTTGTACCCAACCCACGCCAGAACCCCCGCCCCATACCCCATATTCTAATATTTCCTAGATCTTTTTTTAACACATAGCCGTTGGCCAACGGCTAGCCCAAGCGGCTACTTGTCTTGGCCAATGAGATCCCGCCATGTCATCTTGATAGCCCCGCCCATCGCCCTGGCTGAAACCCCTGCCCAAGGGGCCACGCCGAAACCCAAGCCCACCCGGGATGGTGACTTGGGCGTTTGTACTCAACCCATGTCACAACCCCGCCCCATACCCCATATTCTTATATTTCCTAGACTAGATCACTATTGATTTAGTTTGTTTTAATTAATATAGGTTCAAATAATTAATTAATATATATTGATTCACTATTCATTCAGTTCGCTTTTTATTAGTATATTGATGATTTAGTTTGTTTTAATTAATATAGGTTCAAATAATTAATTAATATATATTGATTCACTATTCATTCAGTTCGCTTTTTATTAGTATATAATATAATGTTAATGATAAACCAAAGTAAATTCTAGATAAAATCAGTTTTATCTAAAGTTATTATAAAATCAGCTTTAAAAATTCGTGATAACTCAAAAAAAATATTGTTAATATATAATTTTTTTTATCTTTATTATTATTATTATTTGATAATTATATTGTTAATGATAAGCCAAAGTAGTCGGCTACAGTTGGGTTGAAAAAACTATATAATCTTTTTATTTTATCTTTATTATTATTATTTAATTAATAATTATATTATATTGTTAATGATAAGCCAAAGTAAATTCTAGATAAAATCAGTTTTATCTACAGTTATTATAAAATCAGTTTTAAAAATTCATGATAACTAAAAAAAACGTTATTTATTTATACATCTTTACCTTATAAATAGTAGACTTAATCATTCTAAACAATCATAGCTCATTCTAAACAATCAGAGATGTAAGGGAGAAGTCTAATCTCTTTAAATGATATTGATGACAAAACAACAACTTTTACGATAAGGATAAAAGTACTTAGGCTTTGGAGAAAACCAAATCCCAAAAAGGTTGGTGAGATATGGGCTATTGAGATGGTGCTCATGGATGAAAAGGTACATCTTTAACGACTTTAATTAGTTAATACGTATTTACTTGAGGATTTTTTAAGTTTTTTTTTTAAATACATTATTTTTCATTATAATGTCAGGGGACGAAAGTGCAAGCCACTGTATGGATTAATAACTTTAAAAGACATGAAAAAATGTTAGAAGAAAATGAATGTTATACAGTTTTTAAGCCCCGAGTTGATGAAAGTAATCCAAAGTTTAAACATTTTGACACCAAATATGTGGTGACCTTCAATTTTAAAACAACTATTAGAAAATGAAACAACTTCATAGGCCCAACATATTTTGAGTTTTCATCATTTAAGGCTATTAAAGATGGTGGAGTTTCTTCAAAATATCGAATCGGTTCGTTTACTAACCAAAGTAATAATATACCCGTTATAATCAAGTTCTATTATTATAACCTTTTTTTCTTTCATTGTAGACTTTATTGGTTATATTAACTCATTTACGTCAATTTGGTATATAAATATCTCCATCTTTGGTTTGCATTTACAAGAAATAGTTATTACATAGTTTAGATTGTTCAACCCGTGTAACACACGGGAAACTAACCTAGTATTGTATATGTCCAAACACTTTCAAACCAACCTTATTATTATTACCATACACAGTTGCAATTCAACATTCAACATAAAATCATATATTATTCCCATACACGCTTGCACTTCAACATAAAATCATAGACATACTTGTTTGGCCATCTCCGTTCTCATCGTGTTGTGATACCTGTAAAATTCAAAAATAAAAAATTAAATATGTTGGAGATATATATGCGTGTATAGAAGACAAAAAGAGAGAAGGTCCAATCAAATTAAAACAGATTCAGTAAGACTAATATAACCAACATATGTCATGTCTTTTTTAATGACAAATTTCTTTAATTCCTGATTTTTTTTTTCTGAGATTTTAACCCAAAACCTCCTTCATTGGTTTTTCATGTATAAAATAAGTTTCTATAGATATAAGTATATTCTTTTAGCACCCTATTTATATTCGTTTTATTTATTTGTTAATAAAAAACAACGTAAACATACCCAAATAAACAACTTATAATAAATGAACATAATAATCTAATGGGTTGAATCAACTACGCAATTGGCTGAAAATCATATATTATCATATTATATGTAGATAAACTAGTGGGATGCTCCATCTGCGTTGTGGGATGTTAAACCAAATATTTCTCAGTCTGATAGTGTGTACGCTTTTGTTTCTATAAGCTATACATACTATTCATAACGCAATCTCAAGGAAAAACACGAAGACGTAGATAAAAACAACATCATCAAAGGAAAAAGCATTAATAAACTTTAGGAACTATAAATAACGCCGAGGAGTAGTAGCCGAGTTAAGGAAAAAAACTGCGTAAAGTTGAGGGATATTAAATTTAATATTTTAAGCAAAAAAGGCAAAACTTTGCCTTCCTCCAATTTCAAACCCGGGTCCCTTCATTAGGATTAGCATAAATTAACCACTCCACCATACATCATTTTAATACGAAGTTTTTTTTTTCTCCTTTCAACTATATATATAGTGACATTAAAAATCTAGCAATTAAAAAAAAATAATAAAGCATCAAGTGGATGCACATGACATCCACTTGTTGGCTGCCTCCTTTTTTCATCAATAATAATAGCTTGCCGCTCTTTTTCACCAATAACAATAGTTCACTATACCTGGACATTTTAAAACATAACATTTTATTATTAACTAAAAAACATTACATTTATTAATTCATGTAATATATGGGATTATAACCTAATTTGCTTGTTCTGCATTAACAACTTCGGTATATACCATTTTAATACATGAGTTTGCTTTTAGTTGTTAAAATATATTAATTTAAAATACGTAACAAAAAAACCACCGTCTCTTTTAGCCAATGGCCTATTCTTACTATTTCCCAACATGGAATCAATGTAATAATTGTAGGTTAAAGGTCAACAGCCCAGGACTGTAAATTTGTATCCTTATATATACTTTTTAGTATAAATACATTTTCTTAAGAATTTACTGACAAAATTTATGAAACTAGTAGATGCCCCGCCCGCGTTGCGAGGCGATGGCCGAACAATTCTCAATCAATTAAAAAAAGACTACTATAATTTTGGTATGGAAAAAAACGATAATAAGACCGTAATTTTGGGCTCAGGGCAAAACTGTAATTTTTCAGTACTAATGAGCCAGTGTTAGGCAGCTCCTTGACACGAAAAAAAAATCGAGTAAACCAATTAAAACAAAAAACCTTTATAGTTTTGCTAAAAAAAACTAAAACGATGGGAGAAACGTAATTTTTAACTGAAGGCGAAATCATAATTTAATTCAGGAATAAAATCGTAAATTAAATAGACCAATAGAGAAGTGCCAGGAAGCTGCCGGCATGACTGTAATTTTACACTGGGGGCAAAATTGTAATTTCACCAGGGAAAAAACGATGGAAAAAATGTAAATTTAAGTTGAGGGCAAAATCGTAACTTGGCTGTGAGAAAAAAAAACTAATGGCAAAACTATAAATTTATACGGGGCAAATTTGTAATTTTGAACCGAGTGCAAAATCGAAATTTTTAGCTGGGAACAAAAGCGCTAATTTATTTTTAAGTGGAGGTAAAAACATAATTTTGAGCTGATGGCAAAATCGTATTTTTTTGCAAAAAAACTAATACCAAAACTATAAATTGAAACGGGGCAAAATCATAATTTTGAACCGGGGGCAAAATCGAAATATTTAGCTGGGAGCAAAAGGGCAAATTTATTTTTAAGTGGAGGGAAAAACATATTTTTAACTGACGGCAAAATCGTAATTTTAAAGCGGGATAAAATCGTGAATTTGTTGGTCCAATAGGAGAGTGCCAGGCATTATTCCTCTGCCGCCCTTTCCTCCAATTAATGGCGACAACTATTGCCGCCGACCTTTATGTTTGTTGTAGTTGAAAATGTGTATATTCTCTCTATTATAATAAGTGGTGCGGATTTCACTAGTATTATCTGTTACTTAGACGTTAACTAGGGTTAGTCCAATTGAAGGACTTTTATCATATACTCATTGTTATATTATTTTCTTGTATCTTATTCATATAAAAACGACTGATTTTTCATCTTACCTACTATATGTACGAAGTTCAAATCTCATTTTATGATTTTTCATCTCACCTACTATATGTACGGATTTCAAACCTCGTTTTATATCATTTTGTGATTGTATCATGTGTTACCAATTAACACCTATGGTGACTGGCCAGGTAGTTAGTCGGCGTTGAATACCGCCCCTTCGAGCGTTACCGCCAGTGAAAAGAAAGGGAGGCGTGATGCAGACCACACTCGTGAAGGGTTGGTGGGTCCCAAGATTTTCGACTGGTCAGAGTTAGATTGCGCTTTATAAAAGAGCATTGGTGACATCCGCCGCATTGCGTAGTATTATATCATTTAAATAATTAAGTATATAATTAGTAAATATTTACATTGTATCCAAATATAATATGTGTTTAAAGCAGGCATGGTTAGATTACATTCTTCAGAAAAAGCCTCGGTAATATCCATCATATTATGCGGGCCAACTCACTAGCTCTTATAAATATGTCTTGATTTTGTAGACTTTTTATGATGGGGTCTAGTCTTTAACATACACGTGAAATTTGTGTAGTAAACGCATGATCATTTAGGGGATACGGAGTGGCAGCGGCAAAGCAGCGGCAAAGCCGTTTGCCGCGCGGCAAACACCGCCGCCAACCAACATCGAATGCGGCAAAACATCAACGGCGGTGAGGCATTACCGAAGCGAGAAGAAGAGAGAGAGGGTAGTGAGAGAGAGAGAGGGGGTATTGTGGGTGGGGTCCATTCCTATCTCAACCAATCACACCTTTTTCCTTTTTTTTAAAAAAAATAGTTTACCACTTCACCAAGTGTCTAAACCATTGCCAACATTTTTCACCAAAGTTTAAACACTTTTGCCAAATTGACATGGCGCGCTCTGATTGGTCAGTTTTTTCTTTTGCCACTCTAAACTGTTTAACCACTCCTTATACCCTTAGGCATAACTTTTATTTGTTAAGTACAAACTCGTAATTGTAACCTTGTTTAGGTTATTTTCATGATTTTACTATAGTAAAATCTAAAAACTTATCGATGAGTTTTACAAGTTCATAGTACACATAAAAATATGAATATTGTGTGACAAAACGGACTTATGGACATATATATATATACATATATTTAAGTGTAAGATATATATTAAGTTGGCTCGGTAAAGTTATGCTAAAATATGACAAGTGAAAGTACATATTTTGACAACTAGAATATATATACCTCATAAGAAATAAAATTCCGGAAAACCAATAAAATGCTAAGTGTGGAAAGCACCCCAATAAATACAAATACATACGTATACCTATACGTAGAAATACGTGTCAACGTATAATACAAAACACTTAGTGAAAATACAAGAATCCAAGTATTTATACAAGTATACTCATACCAAAGATAATATTTAGAATATTATTTTTAACAAAATATTGAAATAAATTATATATATTTATATTGAGAAATAAATATATATACTTTGACTTGGTCAAAGGACAAAGATACACAAAGACAAGAACACAAGTATTGTACCTGTTCATGGGAATACATATATCTATACATAGTTACCCATAATCTAAGTATATTTATACTTGGGAATACGTATATGTATAATACTTAACAAATACAAGACTTGTTCATGTATACCCACGAGTGCATGAACATGCGCGCGCACGCACACACACTCGTATACACACACACACACACTAAGACAAGTTAAAAATATATTATTTTTAACAAACATATCGCACTTCGAAAATGTGTGTGTATATATATATATATATCAAGACAAGTTAAAAATATATTATTTTAAACTAACATATCGAACATAGAAAACATGTATATATTTAAGGATTAAATATGTATACATATACACATGACCCGATCGACGATTACATATAACAAGAATATATCTTTAAGAGATAAAATATACTAATGATATGGACGAGACAATCGTGTGAAACGCCACTACAAGGGGGCTAGGCCTTACATATGTCGAGGACACATACAAAACACTCATGCGAGGCACGAAGTCATACGAGGGCTAGGCCTATTTATATTTATACTCAACGAGAGCATACAAATATATATTTATGGAATTATCTATATATTAATAATGGAATGAAATGAACAATAAGTATTTAAGGCTTCTTTTTCTTTTTTTTTTTTAACACATTGTAACTAATGGTAACCAACCATAATGAACATAAGTGGTAACTAATTGTAAACCGTACAAGACATTGATTTTTGTCGGCTGCAAGTATAAGGCTATGCGGTATGGTGATGGTCCTCCCTTGGAGGATGATCCGCCACGTAGGATCCACGTAGGACGGGTGTGTGGATGGAAAAAAGAGGATGGGGGTATGGAAATGGGGGGATGGACCTAAAATGTATATGTATATATTGTATGTATAGGTGTGTGAGAGAGGGAGAGTGATGGTTTTTGTCTTTTTGTGGATCGTTACCACCGTCCCATACTCGACGCCGAGGACGAAGCCTGGGGGGGGGGGCAGGATGGTGTTCTCACCGGCACCATTCCGGAACCATCCGGGGACGGTCCCCATACCCAGAAGCCTAAGCAGCACTATGTTGAATACATATTGAACCGTAATTACCTATTACAAACATGACTAATCCACTTTAAACACAACAACAAAATCGTCACGTAACGCGCGGCAGCCAAAACCCCTAGTATATATTAACAACTTATTGAATAACCAATCTATCAACATGAACAAATAAACAAGGTTTTGATACAAATAAATACAAGACATAATACACATTCAAGATGAGAGACTTGTACATAGTTATACATAGACCTAAGTGTATAACGAAATTACGACACTTGTAGGTTGTGTTACGAATCAAAGAAACCGCACGTGATCGTTAGTACGCACTTATGGAAGCAAACACTGAGTTCATGTCCCCTCTTTTAAACACTTTTCAGTTTTTAAACTTTCAGGGGAGATACATGTACGAGTGGTATGATAAGCTAGGGAATGAAACAACTTAGATGGTGTGCGAATATGGTGGAACTTAAGCACCATTAATCACATTTAGACCGAGGAACGAAATGGGTAGATCTATTGGATGTTGGCGAACCCCACTCTTGGTTTGCGAGACCGTGGGAGTGCTTTTGTGTCCCAATCGAGGGTAATTGACACATTATTGGTCGAGGGTTGGATTGCTTCCTATGTCGGCACACATATTAATGTCCTTGCAAAACATTAATGATCAACGATTTCATAGACGCTTTACATACTAGATTTCATACAAAAATTTTTCAAATGTTTTAATGTCACACCCCAACCGATGGCAAAAACATCGGAGTGATACGAAAACGAGATTGCAAGGGACTTCAAAACGCTAATTGTGACAATATTTGATAATCAAGATTTCATTTCATACTAAACAAGGTACAATGTTTGGAAACAAAGATACAACACTTGAACAAGGAAAATAAAATACAACAAGTACTAAAATTAAAAATGGGTTTCTAGTCAATCCTACTAGATTTCGTTTAGCATCATCATCATCAATTCCTTGCAATACGTATTAAGTACATGTCAACACAAAAGTATTGGCAAGCATACAAGTTTGATTACTAGCATAAGTATAAATGTTTAAACGAATCCACATGGCCAAATTCGGATACTAAGCCTAACATGGCAATATTATCATGCAATTTATCGTTATCAACCCAAAGATTCCCGCTAGCGTAATCCTATCAGAGAAATGATAAGACCATTTTGTTTACTTAACATGAACTCAAGAATACGGGCGTGCGTTAATCCTATAGAGCTATACATGTTAAGGGAGGTTTGTACGAAGTTAATGACAAGTATAAAGCAACAAGTATTATGTATGAGTTCTAGTATATCGTATCAAGTATGTATATTGGATTGTTTGTTGGTAATCTTTTTTGTAAGTGTATGTGTGCGTTTTTGATAAGTTACACGTATTGCACCCAAAAGTGTTAAAATAAATAAAAACGGGGTCATGTACACTCACGGTTTTACAAAGCTTTCTGAGTAAACCGCAAATTTGATAAGTTGTTGTAGATGGAACACCGAAGTTACCCTACATGAGGAAACAAAGGTGTGTGAGTATTTGGATTTGGCGAAGGATTCGGATTTGGAATTTAAGTATAATAAAGTATATGTATGCGAAAATATATCTTGTCTTAAACACTCGTTTTAACACTAAGTTTTTAGGTGATTTCATGGGTCCTAACTTGCCCATTAGAATCATAAACGAGGAATTTACAACGGAGATAATATAACTTAAGTTCATAACACTTAACCATGAATCAGTTAGTATCAAGAATTCGGTTCTGTATATTTTATCTATGTATCTATATAATATAGTCCATCATGGATGTCACAGAATTCAAGCATGGAGGTATGTATACCTCATTATATGATTCACCAAAGCACAAATTTTACCAACATAGTTGGTAAACCCGGTTGGTCATGAATGAAAGCAAAATACAACTAATCTAATAAGATACTAAGTAGCCAAATAAGAACAACCCGTGCGTGTCATACCTAACATGGCAAATGTTGGAGGCGAGGCGGGTGACGTGACCGTGTCGTCCCGATCAGTCAAAAACCCAGTTAAACCTAGGTAGCTAGGGTAAGTCGGGTATCGAATCCACGAAGAGCATGTGGTCAGAATCGCACGACCTGTTCGACTAGTTAGACTATTTACAAACAATGTACAACGTGATTATGAAGTTTGCTAATTTTATTTGTTCAATTGATTTGAAAATAAATCGGAGTGAACCGACAATGGGTATTATCTAAAACACTTGTGATTAACTAAAATTGCAACTAAAATACAAACTAGAAAGTTGAAACAAGAAATGAGAATACGGATCACACCCGGTTCGATAATTGCAAGACCTAGGGTTCCTACATGTTTTAACTTGATTCAATTGATTTGATAATTAACGCATTTAGTGTCACGTGACTTAGGTGCCAAAAGCTATCAACGTCAAAGACAACGGACTGCAGTGCACTTCTTTACCAAGAACATATAAATCCTATCTATGATAAGGCATAATTACGCATATTTGTTTCACGAAGTCAAATTTCATGACTCACTCGACAATTCGTGAATTCAATACAAACGTAAGACAATTATCATAAACTTCAAATAGTCAAACACAAATTGTCACGGAATCAAATCAAATACAAAATGTCGAAACCCTAGAATTCTTACAATGTCTACACCGGAGCGAAACGCTAGGAAATTAGCCGCGCATCGCGTTCAAAATTGTCAACCCAAAATCCTCTTTTCTTTTTCTTGGTCTGCGTGCAAAGCAGCCAAGGGCTGTTACTGTCCCCCTATTGCCGTACTCGTAACCCCCCACAGTTGAATTCCCCTTTTTTTTTATGCGATGCCCCCTTTTATTCCACAAAGATAGATTTCATTTGAGGGCCATTATGGTTGTGGGCTCCTTCACCGAGTTACTATAACTCAAGTCTCAACATTTAATCCACTATCTATATTTATTTAGAACTTCATCTCATTTATTTGACAGCCCAATCACGAGACCAACCATAGCCCAGTTGCTAGCCCACATGTAGAGATCAACATAGTTTGTATCTTATGATTTGTGAACGTATTATTCCCTGAAAAACCAAAAGCCAACAAAAATTAACCATTTAATTGTTTTGTCAAAATATGGTGATCTTCAACGAAAATTTAAGTTTACTTTGCAATTCATCATCTATTTCCATTTCATCACTAAATATTAAATATTAACCATTTTACCTCATTTTTCTTAATGACATCCAAGATAAAAAAACAAACTAAAATATTCTATATTGAATCAATATTAATGCATTTATATTATAATCAACATAGTGTAACTATAATGCACCGATCAACGGGGTTAACTTACTTTGGGACTAGAAAACTACTTAGTTGAACATGATAAAACATCAAGTGACGTGGTGGAACAAGTTTGGGTAGCCAAGGCTTCCATGGTTCACACTTTTACCAAAATACAAGTCTCACCATATTGAAGATGGTAAGCTTGGATGGTTACATCACTTGTAGGTTGTCACACCCCAACCAATGGCAGAAACATCGGAGTGAGACGAAAACGAGATTGTTCAAGGCTTCATAACACTATTTGCGACAATATTTAATCAAAACCGATTTCATTTCATCTCAAATTGTCAAGTACAATATTTGGAAATCAAAGTACAACAAGAAGCAAATTACAAGATAGTTTCAAAACAAAATACAACAACATAATCTAGAAGTCTAAATGTGTTTCTAGTCATCCCTACTAAATTCCATGTTCATCAAAATCATCAACCTGCAACATGTTTAAAGTATAGTTCATTACAAAATATATTGGCGAGTATACAAGTTTAAATAATAGACTAAGTATAAAAGTGTTTAACAATCAACATGGCAAATAGTTATCAAAAATTAACATATGATTGGCATGCGTCTATAAAAGTCAACCCAAAGACTACCGCTAGCGTAATCCTATCGTAGCAACGATAGGACCATTCTGTTTTAACTTAACATGACCACAAGTCTACGGGCGGTGCGTTAGTCCTATAGCATTATACATGTTAAGTGGAGGCTTGTACGAAGTTAATGAGAAGTATATCACATAAGTATGTTCCAACACGCATGAATCAAAGAATAACGTATAAGCATGTATGAATGATTGTTTGTGTGATTGCATAAAGTATAAGTGATTGCGTGAATATTGATAAGGTAAACATATTGCACCCAAAAGTGTAAAGCGTAAAAGGGCGTTCGAGTATACTCATGGTTTTGCAAACCTTTCCCTTGTTAATTCCGCGAGTTGATGAGTTGGAGGTTGGAACACCGAAGTCACCCTACATGGAGTAAACGAAGGTGTGTGAGTATTCGGATTTTTTACAAAGGATTCGGATTGGAATTTAAGTACAAAAAGTATGTATGCATAAAAATATATCTTGTCTATGTACTCGTTATGACACTAAGTTTGTATATGATTTCATGGGTCCTAACTTGCCCACTAGAATCGGAAACGAGGAACTTAGAACAATAGATAAAATAACCTAAGTTCATGACACATAATCATAAACCGTTTAGCATCATGAATTCGGCTATTGTATATATATATATATATATATATATATATTATAGTAAAGCTAAAACTAAGTCCATCATGATTGTCATAGATATCATATAAGTCAAGCATGGAGGTAAGATTAACCTCATTGTATGAATTCACCATTGCACAAATCATCACAAGGATTATTCAGATGGCCATGAATAAAAAGGAAAATACAACTATGTACAAGTTCATCAAGTAGCCAAGTAAGATCAACCCGGGTGTTTCGTACCCATCATGGAAAATGTTGGAGTTGCGGCGAGGTTGTGTTACTTTAAGACTAGGAAACTACTTGGGTGTTCATACACAAGGTACACAAGTGAGATAGTGGAACTAGTTTGGAAAGCCAAAGCTCCAACGGTTCACACTTCTACCAAAACACAAGTTCATCCATATTGAAGATGGTGAATCTTGGATGGTTTCAACACTTGGAACATGTATGAATTTAGAGTAAAAGAGTTTTTGAACTCACTTCTTGGTGGAAATCAACCTCAACACAAACGCAAAACTATGAACTTAGTTGTGAGCTTGGTGGGTACAAGATTTCACAAAGCTTAAATCAAGAAATGTAAGGTACAAGAACATGAATAAAAACAGAATTTTAATCTTACTTTGGACCTTAAATGTGGTGAGATTTCACCTTAGTTTGCCATGGCAAAATTGTGAAAACTTTCCTAGAGGTTGTCCAAGTAGAATGATAGAAGAAAATAAGAAGAAATAAGTAGAGAAGTGAGCTTGAACTCACTTAAAAGACTTGCAACTTTCTGCCCAAAATCAGAAATTCTTGAGAGATTTAGAGGATTTGAGACCGGATTTGGTGTTTGGAATGTGTTTAGGAGTGTATGGAGGCTCCTATTTATAATGGGGTTGATTAGGGTTAGAGTTAAATGAGTTAGGAAGTAGTTGGGGGTGAAAAGAGGTGTAAAAACGGACCAACCCACAAGCTGAAAATTGCCGGTTGCGGATACGACTCCCTCGCTCCACGCGTTAGGAACATGTATGCCTGGCGCGTGGAATGAGGAACTGGGTTTTCGAAAATTGTTTATTTTGTCCATTTTGGCCCATGCACTTGGTTTTTAGGTTATTTTATGCCATAAACTTGTATTTTAACTTGTTTTCAAGTATGAATACGTATGTAACTATAACTCGAGTATCGTGAATGCATGTATAAGTATTTGCACATATAATGAGAATCAACACGTATTTAAACGACTGATTACATGTATAACAAATATGTACAAAAAAAACGAATTTCATTATAATCAAAGTCTCGGATTACAAAGTTGGAAATGAAATACGAATATAAAGAGATTACAAGTTTCCAAAAATAGAAATACAGACAAACTTTCTAAATAAGGAAAGTTTCAAAATGCGAAGCATTACATAGGTTATCTAAAACCTTTGTCAAAATAGAAAGTTTAGAGGGTGTTTGCACTTCTAAACTCATAACAATCATCCTTAAACAAGTCCCATAACCATAGATGGGTTTAGGAACACGTAAGGTACAAGATTTATGCAAGAAAGTTTAAGTTTTATAAAAATTTGCAACATAAACTTCCAAAACCAAAAGTTTAGACCTTAAAATGGTGATGTTCCACGTTAGTTTACCATGGTAAACTTGTGGAAACACTCCTAGAGGTGTTCCAAGCTTTGAAGTAGAAGAAAAGATGAAGAAAAGATGACGAAAGGTGAGTTTAAGCTCACTTTAGGACTTAGAGTTTTCTGCCCTTTTCTTGTGTTCGCAACTAAATTAAGAGTGTTTTGAGAGTGTAAAGGAGTTGGGAAAGTGAAAATGGGGTGATGGAGGCTTGGTTTTATAATGGGAAGGTAGGGTTTAGTGTTAAAGAAGGTTTAAAGTTGATTGGGGAAGGAGAAAGGTGACTAATGCAAGAGCTAAAAACAACTCGCTGCGGATTGATGGGCTTGGCGTCACGCGACGGCAAAGGGGAAGGGGGGTCGCGTGACACTCGCCTCCCTGGTCCGACAACTTTGTTTTGTTTTATATTTTGGCCCCCGAACTTTGATTTGTTATCATTTCATACCCAAACTTCTTATTTTAACATGTTTTCAAGCATGGAACGCGCACGTAAATATAATTTGAGTATCATGAATGTATGTACGAATATTTGCACATATAACAAGTATTGGTTTGCAAGTAAACACGTATTTGACGATTGATTAGTAAGTATAACATGTATGTGTAAAGTTTGAATTTCATTATGATCAAAGTCTAGGATGTTACGCCCTAACACGTAATTAACGAAAGTCGCAGCGGAAGTTCATGCTATAAAAATTCTTTCATTATAAACCTTACGTCTTACTTGAAAGTTCACTTTTAAAATAACTCTTTTATATCGAATACAACAAACTAACTCAATTATAGAATAAATCATAGCTTATGTACAACAAATTTACATCCTTAGACAACCCCGTACAATCCCTTAAGTGACTCGGTCTTCAATCTTTATTCCTTGCTGATCCTCCGTGACCCGCACAACCTACATTCACCACATACATTCAAAAACATTAGCACACAATGTATAAACAAGATCATTCGCATACACTTCACATCTCGTCCTTTATCAAACTTCAAGCATTTCATCTGCGTATCCATTTCCTGGCGAGGCTTCATGAATGTACCTGCATTACTTATCATTCTCAAGGTACATCATTAATAACATTAATCCTCAATGTGTCTAAATCATACACATATATGTACTTTCATACCCACGTACATATACATCTTACATACGTACATATACTCATACATATCATTAAGCATAACTACATATCCTACTACATACGTACACTTGGAGTTATAAACATACCTACGTGTATGCCTACATACATGCTTACATAACTTCTACATACGTATACAAATACATACAAACACACAAACTTGCTTATCTACATATATACATACTTTAACGAACACGTACTAGATCACGCGTACCTCTTACCTAATCATACATTATTAACGTGGGTCTTAGACTTAGCTTTATAGCCCATAAACATCCAAGGAACCTTCAAAAATCATGTTTGGAAAGTCCGCCGTAGCCCACGGATATCAAACCGAAGCCCACGGTACATAAATTAACTTAAATAACAAGATTTCAGCTTTTGGGACTTGGGAAGGCCGTCACCGACGCCCCTAGGGCCGTCGGCGACGGGCCTTGCATTTACCCGTAGCCCAAAAACCCGTAGACAGGTAATTAACCCGTCAGCACAAAAACTGATTTTCCCTTGCCCGTCGGCGACGGCCCCCTACCCGTCGGCGACGCCCTCTAGATTTTGCAGTTTTCTGCAGAATCGTTTCGTCGTCCGTACGCACTAAAACGCGCGTAACTTTTGAACCGTTTACCCGTTTGACCTCCCGTTTCTTCCTACATGCTTGTAAATTCACATTCTATCATATGAACTTAAAATCCCATATCCGGATTAAGGAAATTCTTAACTTACACTATCGGCTTATTACCCTCTTACCCACAATTCGACCCGTTCATGCATTCATCAACGTAACTTGTTGTTTTACCATAAACACTTGTAAACCTAATAATATCAGTGATATCTATCATAAAATAATAAGTTCTTAGACATTTTGCATCCTCTTAACACATTATCGTTCATATACTTAGTTTTGACCCGTTAAGGGTATTTGCGCGTTAAATGGTTTATGACATACCAAAACCATACTCTTCGCTTCCGTATTTGTCCAAGACATTATACTAATCTATAACTTGTTTCTAAAATACTTATTAAGATCGTTTGCCCAAAATACCCATCAAGGGCATTTTGGTCAACTTTAATCCCATCATTTACGACGAAAGACTTTCCTACATATTTAACCTCAAACATCATGTTTAATTAATTTCAACACTTTATTACTTACTTGAACTAAGAAGTGATTACGAAAATCACTTACCTTGTGCATCCGTGTTCATACCCGCTTCTTTGCCTCATCTTGACCCGTTATCCTTCCATGCTTGGTCCATGCTAGTGTGGTTCCTATTCTTTCATGCCGTCATGCCATAATAATGTTAGTATTCATACTTATTCATATTAACATACATTTTTCCAACTCTTATCTACCTTGACTTTCACTAACACGCATACGACATGATTTGTCAACCACTTAGATCATATTGATGACATCATATTAATTTCATACATAATGTTGTATAACACATACGACTATATGATCGCCTAGTCGCATACACAATATACACATACTTATGCTTTCTTAACTCTACATTCGACAACCGCATTGTTCGACATTCGCACAATCAAATTATCATCTTACATATGTACACGACATAATTCCAACATTATCACTTATCAATAAACTACGCATCTCACATTCGTACACATTTGCTCTTAATCACCATGAATCAAATGCATAAAGTATATGGCGAGCATTACATCATTGGGACATAAGGTACAAGTTCCTAATGCATAATTTTACCAAACCATACATTCAAATCCGAATTCTCATAATGACTCCACCTTAAGCATACTTAACTTATTATTTTGCTAACGGCTACACCATAAGCACCTTCTATACATAATTACCCAATACCTTCATACAATTTCACAAATTTTGTTCTCTTAGGCATTTCATCGAACACTTGGCGGGTGTACTACTAACAAAACATTATGTACAAGCTTTTAAAGCGTGATTCCTACTAATTCTTCTCATAACTTATTCACAATCAATCAAGTTCATAACAATATTTCATCCTAACTAGGAACATATGTTTGTGACATCAATTATTCATAACAAGATCATTAACAACAACCAATTAACAAGTAGAAACCTCAAATTTCTAGCCATTCCTTGACATGCAAGTGGGTTTTGTTTAAATCCATGTTCATATTCGAAATCTAACATATCTTGATGTCTACACAGCCATAGTAACCATCATTCATACTAGATTTAACATTACATTCACGAATTACACTAAACCCACTAAATCAAACATCACCAAATTGCAAAATTCGACTTACTTGTTATTAGAAACGCTTACGGGATTAACATTCTTGGTTCATGCATCCAAATGGCCCTCAATTCCCTTTTCAATTTGATGAATTTAGGCTGATTAGGGTTTTGTTCTTCCCCTGCCCTTTCTCTCGATCGCACCACATACACCAAACACTGACTAAATTTTTAGTCAAGTGTTTTATTTATAACATCTTTCATTTTAACCCCCTATCTTTTAAAACATGGCATTTACTTACTAACTTGGTTACTTACTCATTATTTAACTCAATTTCATAACCTATTTGTTTTAACCAAGTTTTTAACTAGGTTTAATAACCTAGTTATTCCATTCCTTTCTTTTAAACGTGGTAACATACTAGTAACTAACGAACTCGAGTTTTTGGGGTGTTACAAGTCTACCCCCCTTAAATGAGGTTTCGTCCCCGAAACCTTTCTCATTCAAACTAGACCAATTACACTCTTACCCCTTTCAGGTTGTTCATTCACTATACTTACTACAACCTAAGCGCATTCGGGACCTTGGCAAGGGTTTTATTCATGCATGAACGTAATTGTACACATCGTTCATATGCCCTCATATTAAGTAAATTACTTTCATAATTATACTTATGTCCGACTCTTCTCCAGAGCTCTTATTAGTGTCTTTTACTTTATAATACTAGCTCTTAACACATAGCATTACTACGTTTCTTCCATCGAATTTATTCCAATTGTTTATAATTATTAATCGTGCAAACCCAAGTCTATGGCTTGTTTCTAACTTCCTATTTACGCATATTACATTCATTTATTTACTAATCGAAATAAATCGATTATTTCATACTACTCATACCTCATATACTATCCTTCATTTTGTTCGCTATGAGCTATCCTACACATTCCATTACTCTCATTACCTCTGATTAGCTTCAAGCTCATAGGAAGGGTCGATTTATTATCATACGCCTACTGCAATCATTCGAAGACTTATTATTACAACCAAGTCACCCTTTTTACACCTACTTATCCGTACTTAACATGAAGACTAAGCATTATTTCCATGGTTACTATTGTTATCTATGTCATGCATATCTTTTCTACCATGCCTTGTTCAAATGAACATGGCCAACAAGCCGAGCATCAAGGTTAGCATTTCTTATCGATACTTGTCGTTTCGTATATTCTATCATAATTTCCACAGTTATGATCGTTCAAGTTTAGTACCACCAGTTCACATAAAAGCATCATTCAATATGTAACTTTCTATTTAACATCCACAAGTTAAACCATTTACTAACCTTGCTAATTTGGCACCGACCAACGTGTAACAACCCGAGTTGACTCGCTCCTTCACGAATCCGTATCTTAACAGGGTTGATCTTGTCCATCTGGTATCATGAGCTTTCATTCATGAGCATTCTTTCACCGTTCTTGGTAGATTCATTGCATCATGATTTCTGCCAATCTCATTATAAAATTAGGGGTTTACACACTTCATTCGATTTTATTTAAACATGATGTTAATCACCTGACCTCGTTTTTACATCAATACTTTATTGATTCCTTCTTAAGACATTAGTGTGTTAGACCTATTCATAACAGGTCAATACATAGCCATTTCTTAATATATCATTCTTGTTATTTATATATATATACGTATCGAGGTACATGTTTTAAATTCGTCCCACGGTTTTAAATGTAACATCCATACCCCTCATTCCTTCTATGTTTGAATCCATCTAGCGGCTTCAAACATATCATTCGTACCTTTTCTTCCTTACATGTGTTTTAACAAAAACTTAAAGTTTTACCTACCTTCAGCAACAAGATTTTAAAGTTAGTCATCTCAGTTGTCGAATCATAATCACTTCATTTTAGTTCCATCCACATATGAGCTTTCTTCTTTCTTATACATTCGACTACCCAAATAATTGGGTTTCGGCATAAACACTCTCAAAGAGAGTTAAGCATACACATTCGACTACCCAAATAATTGGGTTTCGGCATAAACACTCTCAAAGAGAGTTAAGCATACACATTCGACTACCCAAATAATTGGGTTTGGCATAAACACTCTCAAAGAGAGTTAAGCATACACATTCGACTACCCAAATAATTGGGTTTGGCATAAACACTCTCAAAGAGAGTTAAGCATACACATTCGACTACCCAAATAATTGGGTTTCGGCATAAACACTCTCAAAGAGAGTTAAGCATACACATTCGACTACCCAGATAATTGGGTTTGGCATAAACACTCTCAATGAGAGTTAAGCATACATATTCCACTCCCCAAATAATTGGGTTTTTCGCATTTAATCATAACCTCTTCTTTCAATCCGTATAACGGATTAAGCTTCTAACATTCATTAGAGCATTCAAAATCACCCGTTCAAAACGGATGGTAGCTTATTCTTATTCGACTTGTTCACCAGAACCGGTCGACTCGCATAACTTTTCATAACCTTCGTTAGCATAACCAAATCCGCAATGGATTTGCTATTTCGCATTCGCTACAACATAGCGCCCACCTGCTACCCAGTTCTACCGGACATACCTGCAATAATTGCCACGGTCTCACGAACGTCATATGCTTCTTGCGTACTGGCCAGGTGCGCAATTCACACACTAGTTTCGTGCCTTCGTGTAATCATCGCCTTATGCCCGAGAAATGGGTTTCAGTTTCGTGCATATTTCTAAAGCTTCCCCAAGACCACATCATTGTCTTTCGTTTAATAATTTCCCTCCCAAGGAGACCCCTTCCTTTTTCTTTTGACATCGGTACTCATACATATTAGTAGTGTGTACCTGGGGTTAATTTGCCTATTTGCACCATTGCCCGCCTTAGCGTTCATCCTATTCTGTATTCACGGATCATCCTCTTCACGCTCTTAAGCTTACCTTGCACATAACACACTATTAGTTTCCTTCAAGTACATAATCTAATACATGCTTACATTCGCCTTTGCATTTAGGCCTCGATCGAGTCTTGGATTGTACGGGTTCTTGATTACGAGAGCACACCGGTTTGAGTTCAAGCATTTACTTTCTATTACTTGATTCTCTCAAACCAGGGCTCTGATACCAACTTGTTACGCCCTAACACGTAATTAACGAAAGTCGCAGCGGAAGTTCATGCTATAAAAATTCTTTCATTATAAACCTTACGTCTTACTTGAAAGTTCACTTTTAAAATAACTCTTTTATATCGAATACAACAAACTAACTCAATTATAGAATAAATCATAGCTTATGTACAACAAATTTACATCCTTAGACAACCCCGTACAATCCCTTAAGTGACTCGGTCTTCAATCTTTATTCCTTGCTGATCCTCCGTGACCCGCACAACCTACATTCACCACATACATTCAAAAACATTAGCACACAATGTATAAACAAGATCATTCGCATACACTTCACATCTCGTCCTTTATCAAACTTCAAGCATTTCATCTGCGTATCCATTTCCTGGCGAGGCTTCATGAATGTACCTGCATTACTTATCATTCTCAAGGTACATCATTAATAACATTAATCCTCAATGTGTCTAAATCATACACATATATGTACTTTCATACCCACGTACATATACATCTTACATACGTACATATACTCATACATATCATTAAGCATAACTACATATCCTACTACATACGTACACTTGGAGTTATAAACATACCTACGTATATGCCTACATACATGCTTACATAACTTCTACATACGTATACAAATACATACAAACACACAAACTTGCTTATCTACATATATACATACTTTAACGAACACGTACTAGATCACGCGTACCTCTTACCTAATCATACATTATTAACGTGGGTCTTAGACTTAGCTTTATAGCCCATAAACATCCAAGGAACCTTCAAAAATCATGTTTGGAAAGTCCGCCGTAGCCCACGGATATCAAACCGAAGCCCACGGTACATAAATTAACTTAAATAACAAGATTTCAGCTTTTGGGACTTGGGAAGGCCGTCACCGACGCCCCTAGGGCCGTCGGCGACGGGCCTTGCATTTACCCGTAGCCCAAAAACCCGTAGACATGTAATTAACCCGTCAGCACAAAAACTGATTTTCCCTTGCCCGTCGGCGACGGCCCCCTACCCGTCGGCGACGCCCTCTAGATTTTGCAGTTTTCTGCAGAATCGTTTCGTCGTCCGTACGCACTAAAACGCGCGTAACTTTTGAACCGTTTACCCGTTTGACCTCCCGTTTCTTCCTACATGCTTGTAAATTCACATTCTATCATATGAACTTAAAATCCCATATCCGGATTAAGGAAATTCTTAACTTACACTATCGGCTTATTACCCTCTTACCCACAATTCGACCCGTTCATGCATTCATCAACGTAACTTGTTGTTTTACCATAAACACTTGTAAACCTAATAATATCAGTGATATCTATCATAAAATAATAAGTTCTTAGACATTTTGCATCCTCTTAACACATTATCGTTCATATACTTAGTTTTGACCCGTTAAGGGTATTTGCGCGTTAAATGGTTTATGACATACCAAAACCATACTCTTCGCTTCCGTATTTGTCCAAGACATTATACTAATCTATAACTTGTTTCTAAAATACTTATTAAGATCGTTTGCCCAAAATACCCATCAAGGGCATTTTGGTCAACTTTAATCCCATCATTTACGACGAAAGACTTTCCTACATATTTAACCTCAAACATCATGTTTAATTAATTTCAACACTTTATTACTTACTTGAACTAAGAAGTGATTACGAAAATCACTTACCTTGTGCATCCGTGTTCATACCCGCTTCTTTGCCTCATCTTGACCCGTTATCCTTCCATGCTTGGTCCATGCTAGTGTGGTTCCTATTCTTTCATGCCGTCATGCCATAATAATGTTAGTATTCATACTTATTCATATTAACATACATTTTTCCAACTCTTATCTACCTTGACTTTCACTAACACGCATACGACATGATTTGTCAACCACTTAGATCATATTGATGACATCATATTAATTTCATACATAATGTTGTATAACACATACGACTATATGATCGCCTAGTCGCATACACAATATACACATACTTATGCTTTCTTAACTCTACATTCGACAACCGCATTGTTCGACATTCGCACAATCAAATTATCATCTTACATATGTACACGACATAATTCCAACATTATCACTTATCAATAAACTACGCATCTCACATTCGTACACATTTGCTCTTAATCACCATGAATCAAATGCATAAAGTATATGGCGAGCATTACATCATTGGGACATAAGGTACAAGTTCCTAATGCATAATTTTACCAAACCATACATTCAAATCCGAATTCTCATAATGACTCCACCTTAAGCATACTTAACTTATTATTTTGCTAACGGCTACACCATAAGCACCTTCTATACATAATTACCCAATACCTTCATACAATTTCACAAATTTTGTTCTCTTAGGCATTTCATCGAACACTTGGCGGGTGTACTACTAACAAAACATTATGTACAAGCTTTTAAAGCGTGATTCCTACTAATTCTTCTCATAACTTATTCACAATCAATCAAGTTCATAACAATATTTCATCCTAACTAGGAACATATGTTTGTGACATCAATTATTCATAACAAGATCATTAACAACAACCAATTAACAAGTAGAAACCTCAAATTTCTAGCCATTCCTTGACATGCAAGTGGGTTTTGTTTAAATCCATGTTCATATTCGAAATCTAACATATCTTGATGTCTACACAGCCATAGTAACCATCATTCATACTAGATTTAACATTACATTCACGAATTACACTAAACCCACTAAATCAAACATCACCAAATTGCAAAATTCGACTTACTTGTTATTAGAAACGCTTACGGGATTAACATTCTTGGTTCATGCATCCAAATGGCCCTCAATTCCCTTTTCAATTTGATGAATTTAGGCTGATTAGGGTTTTGTTCTTCCCCTGCCCTTTCTCTCGATCGCACCACATACACCAAACACTGACTAAATTTTTAGTCAAGTGTTTTATTTATAACATCTTTCATTTTAACCCCCTATCTTTTAAAACATGGCATTTATTTCATTTTACTTACTAACTTGGTTACTTACTCATTATTTAACTCAATTTCATAACCTATTTGTTTTAACCAAGTTTTTAACTAGGTTTAATAACCTAGTTATTCCATTCCTTTCTTTTAAACGTGGTAACATACTAGTAACTAACGAACTCGAGTTTTTGGGGTGTTACATAGGATTACAAAGTTGGAATCGAAATACAAATATAAGCTTCCAAAAATAGAAGTACGATTACATCTTTCTAAATAAGGAGAGTACAAAAAATGCAGAGCGTTACATTTAAAGATTCATTTGATACAAAACAACTACATGAATTCACCAACGGTTGCGGTTTGCACATTCAATCTTCATTGCTTCATTAAAATTAACAAGGCGGTCTCGGTTGCATATTTTAGAGAGACCTTTAAGTACGGATCCTACAGCTGCATTTGGAACAAGAAGTCCAACAATCCGTTTATTATCTGTTGTTGTCCAAACAATATGAATGCACGCAAAGAATTTAACAACTGTGACAGCTTATTAAAAGTATAAATCATCTCCAATCCTTTCCTGGTCAAATCACACACTATAAAGACTTATTGTGTGTTGTAGTTTGGAAAGATGACCGAATAGAGATCTGAATAACAAACTGTGGAGAACTTTCTTGTGTTATCCTTCAACATATGCTAAAATACTCTAAAATACAATAAAATACATGAAAATATGCTTAAATACGATGCAATATGTTAATATACGCCATATTACGAAAAAATACATGAAAATACGCCGAAATACGTAAAAATACCCTAAAATAGGTTAAAATGAGCTAAAATACGTTAGAATCCGCTCAAATACGTCAAAAATACTTTAAAATATGCAACAATATGTTAGAATACGTCAAAATAGGCAAAAATACGTCAAAATACGCGACTAATGATATTTCCACACACGTATACATATAACACGACACTATGCAGTACAAGTGGATTTCAAACAAAATTGTACGTAATCATAGAATACGATATTCGTACGCAACCGAACGACACTGAAACGACGTATGTTGAAGGTATACATCATAAAACGACAAAATATGCGAAAGTTCGGCAAAAAACGACACGTATACGTGTCGAACCAAGGGAAACACGATAAAACTAAATTTGAAATAATGCCATATACGATCGTATAGGCCTATACGATGCGTATTAAACTGTGAATTTTCTCAAAAATACCCCTGAATTTATCAGAAAAACAGGGGTATTTCAGTAAATTCATCGATTAATACGCATCGTATAGGCCTATACGATGACTATTAATCGATGAATTTCTCAAAAAATGTGTTTCAAATCAAGGGTTTCATCATTACAACCACTTGTTTTCAACGGGAATGTAATGCAATGATTACTCTCAATTGAATAGACAAACACTTGCTTCATAGGACTCACTTGAATCGTCTCGGAAGTACTGAACAGCCGAAATAACAGCTTCAGTTTCATTAGCTGCATTGTTTACAGTGGAATGCATCCTTATTTCTGTAAATCGCACAAACAAGCATGCCTTGAACGAGTCTAGAACACTCGTAATCCTCAAACGGCTTTAAAACCGAACGGAATCTATTAAGAATCTGTTGGATTTCACGTTGAGTGGAGAAATTAGCGACGGAGAAACTGTTCGACACAGACATGCATAAGGAAAGAAGCATATAAGGAACCTTCAAAAGTTAGACATATTTTATTAGCTATTATACCTCGTTTAATAGCAAGATAAGAAGGATGAAATATCGGCAGTTAGCTCGAAGAAGTTTCTCTCGATCAGGTGTTCCAATAGATTCCCCCTGTTAACAATGTCTTGTTAATTGTTTCCGATGAGATGCTTGGTAACAAAGAGGAACACTTTCTTCTTTTGTTCTTCAATCTTTGTTACTTGTTAATGCTTTATTTTTTTCTACTTTTAGAAAGGTTTGACCACCTCACGACTGTAATAAAATGGAACATAATCCCAGATTGTCTAGAGAAACGCTTTTATCATGTGTCATATGTTGGACGGAATATATGGATGGAAAGCCCACATAGTTTGTTTTTTTTTATAATTTTACAGACGATTTAGAGAAACAGAGAATACGTTACGAGATTCTTCGAAAATTAGAAAAGGAGAAAATACGGAACGACAAGGATGTTGGTCTTTTCTCCCATGTGTGATCTAGAGGCCGGTCTCAGGTGGGCATAAGATCCGTGGGCCCTATTATCGGATCTGTGACTCCATGGAAGATGTGATTAAGGTAAGCGTGCCGTATCATGTGTCATGTGTCATAAAACGGAACATAATCCCAGGTTGTCTAAAGAAGCGCTTTTATCATGTGTCATACTAGAGAAACATAATTTTACAGATGATTTAGAGAAACAGAGAATACGTTACGAGATTATTCAAGAATTAGAAAAGGAGAAAAGAGGGTGTGCCATTATAAAACCCGTTTGAAGAAACAACATAAAAACTTACAAGAAAAATAAAATATGCACGAACTCAGTTCTTGTAGTTGGTAAGTGGTTTAAGTCAAGTCAACTAGCACCGCTAGGAGTTAGGACAGTCTACACTTAAGATCAATGACCTCTGTATTTTTGTATATTATCCTTTTTATTTTAATAAGTGTATAAAAGATGATTTTGTTTGTTTAGAATCATAATTAATCAGAAAAAAATAAAACGCTCTTTTCTTAGGAAAAAGTATATGAAAGTTTCATAATGCATACAAATTTGATGTTGCAGGAAAGTTTCATAATACATACAACTTGGATGATTAAGTTTAACTTAAATAAATATATACTAAAAATATCACCTTATATTCAGTTTAACAACTTGGATGATTAAGTTTAACTAAAATAAATAAATAGTAAAAAATATCACCTTATATTCAGTTTAAGAAAAATAAGTTTGTTTACGTTCATTTATATATTTAACTCTTTAGAGTAGAACTTTGTTTTAGTCATTGTGGTTTCGTCAAAGTATGATTTGTAACACCCCAACCAATGACGTAAATATCGAGACATCACTTTGATAGATTGTTCAATGGCACATGTAACTAAAATTTAAATATTTGTTAATTAATTTGAAACATATAATACATCATGAAAGCAACTAATACAAAGTAATCTCTATTAAATTTATCTAAGTACCCATATCCTTCCTATGTTAGAAGTAAATCTCTATTAAATTCATATATTTAACTCTTTAGAGTAGACCTTTGTTTTAGTTATTGTGGTTTCGTCAAAGTAATGATTTGTAACACCTCAACTAATGGCGGAAATATCGGGGCATTACTTTGATAGATTGTTCAATGGCACATGAAACTAAAATTTAACTATTTATTAATTAATTTGAAACATATAATACATCATTTTTTTGAAAAGTAAACTTCATTAACGACCAGCCGACCCAAACCGGGCCGACCAAAGACTACATAAAAATTACATATTTACAAATAAGGACCACTCTTTCCATTCCATCCCTTTATGTTTGGATCTATTCGAAAACCATAGAAAACCTAACGCCTTTATTTCACTAAGAATCCTATCTATCCTTACCGGTCTATTAGAAAAAAATCAGTTTATTCCTCGCTCGCCATAAACTCCAACACGCTATAATAATAATAATACCGTGCACCGCCTCCTTCTTTTTCACCGAAACCTGAAGATCCTTGTGAATGACGAGCATGTCTTTAATCGAGAACGCGAAAATAAACGAAATCTTGCACCACACACTTATCCCATTCTAAACGATCGAAGCCACGGAACATGCAGTGAACAAGTGTTCGGCTGTTTCCTCTGCAGCCAAACAAAACGGGCAAGTCGGCTCATCGTGAAGAACATTCCTTTTACTTAAAGCTTCCTTCGTCGGGATTTTCTCCATTTCCGCTTTCCACATATGTATGTTGCATTTATCAGGGACCCAATTGCACCAATCCATAACGAAACTGTTACTAACGTCACTGTCCAAATAAAAAAGACTCTTAACGGATTTAACTGGAAAGATACCATCGCTTTGCGAAGACCACCACCATTTATCGATCCTGTCTTCAATCTGAACCGAGTCCAGGAGGCTGCGAAGCTACTGCAGATTCGCGAACGATCCTAACTCATTCAAAGAAGATTTCCAATTCCAAATTACCTCCGTCTCCGAGCCGTTTCTTTTGACCCGATCAACAACAATACATTTCTTCTCAACCTCCATTCTGAATAAATCAGGATATTTCAGCTTGAGCGGCTCGTTAATGATCCAGGGATCAAGCCAAAACGAAATGTTGTTACCGTTACCGACAACTCCCTTCATGTAATTCCGAAGATGAAGACCTACTGTTAATCACAACCTTAGCAATATTGTTCCAAGCTCCATTGAATGATATTTTAATCGGAAAGCCCTCCCACCCGAACCGACTAAAGTGAAACGCATCGATAATTCTTCTCCATAAACTATTGATTTCCGTTTTGTATCTCCAACATTTGGTTAGAAGCGACAAATTAATATCCTTGAGTTTATTTAAACCCAAACCACCATCTTTTTTGTGAGACACTCGGTCCCATGCTACCCAGTGCATCTTCCTTTCTTCGCTAGAACCGCCCCATAAAAATTTTTTGATCATGTATTCCAGGTCCGAAATCACCTTCTTAGGGGCTTTGTATAATGAAAAGTAATAACAAGGTAAACTTTCCATCACTGATTTAATTAGAACAACCCTTCCACCGATTGATAACAGATGAGATTTCCATTTAGCCAGCCGATTACGGAAAATATCATACACCGGCTGCCAGTTGATGATCCGGTTCATGTTTGCCCCCACTTTAAGGCCAAGATATTTGAACGGAAGACAATCCGGTTTGCAGCCCACCTCGCTGGCCATCTCGCTGGTGTCTTCCATCCCCACCCCAATACCATATAAGTTTAATTTATCAATATTTATTTTAAGACCTGAGCATAAAAAGAAGCACCGAAGCACTCTAACTATGTTGATAACTTCAGATTTAGACCATTCACCCACAACCATTGAGTCATCCGCATACAAGAGATAGGTAATGACCGGCCCATTATTTGGAGTGGCAATACCCTTAAGCAAATCCGCATCCTTAGCGCAGTTGATCATACACGATAGAGCCTCCATAACAACTAAAAAGAGGAACGGAGAAAGCGGATCTCCTTGTCTCATACCCTTTTTGCATCTAAATAAGAACATTGGAGCCCCGTTCACAAGCACAGACGAGGAAGCCGACTTGAGAATACCCATAGTCCATTTACACCACAAATCAGGAAAGCCCATTTGAGATAGAATATTAATCACAAAATTCCAGTTGACGTTGTCGTAGGCCTTTTCAAAATCTATTTTTGAGGAAAAAAGCTTTCAATCTACTCTTTTTTATCCACGTTATAAGCTCATTGATGATGAGTGGACCATCTAAAATGTTCCTTCCTTTTAAAAACGCAGATTGGGAGTCCGAAATAACCCCATCCAGAACCATCCTCATCCTATTTGCCATAGCTTTAGAGATCACCTTGCTAATAACTCCTACCAAATTAATCAGCCTATAGTTATTAAGGGAAACCAGGTGGAAGATTTTGGCAATAAGGGCAATAAACGACGCACCGCTTCCATCATTTCTCACACCATGGTAATGAAACCAAGCAAAAATTCTAGAAAAATCGTCTTTGAATAAATCCAAGAAATGTTTGATAAATTTGAAGTTAAGACCATCCGGGCCAGGAGACCAATCATCCCCACATTCGAATATCGCTTTCTTAATTTCAAGCTCGGAAAAGGGCTCCACTAACATATTTCCGTCCATTTCAGAGATCCTTTTAATGTTGTTACAATGCAAAACAAGCCTGTGCTTGATAGACTCTTTAAATTTATCGCGATAAAACGGAAAAACCCGTTTTTTTTTTAATCTTTGCAGGTTTAGTACACCACTCACCATCAACAGAGAGACCATGGATGTTGTTCGAAGCCTTCCTGTTGTTGACCATAGCATGAAAAAACTTAGAATTTTCATCGCCATCTATGGCCCACCTCAAGCGGGCTCTTTGTTTGATGTCCGCTCTCTTTCTATCGTCAATTTCTTGGATGGTTTTCCTATTTTCCAACAATATCCATTCTTCCTCTTCCGAGAGATCCCGTGTTTCCATCTCTTCTTCCAACTTCTCCATCTCCGAAAGCGCAATTTTTTCACTCTCACTTTCTTTAGCCAAAAACTCATCCCTATACGATTTAAGATTCGATCTAATTCGAGCAAATTTGGCCATAAGGAAGGAATCTGGCGGGTCAGAAACCTGCATACCATCTACAGCCGTTTTAACCGTGTCCTCGAATCCTTGTTTCCCGAACCACGAGTTATAAATTCTGAAGGGACGAGGACCGAATTTTAGATTAACTAGCTCGAGGATGATAGGACAGTGATCGGAATGCCGATTAGGCAAAGCTCTAACACACGCCGAAGGCCATTTATTGAAGAAGTCGGAACAAGCAAGGAATCGGTCTAACTTTACTTAGCTTTTTTCCATTTTCTCTAATACAAGTGAACTTCCTGCCTTGCATCGGATATTCAATCAAGCCGTTATTAAAAATAAAATTATTGAAATTCTTGGCGCAAACAAGTTTAAACTTCGAGTGTTTCCTTTCTTCGGATGAGCAGACTGCGTTAAAATCCCAAACAACAATCCACTGTCCCATAGACGAATCGATAATACTAGAAAGCTCCCCCCAAAAGATGAAGTTTCGCCGACGTGTTTTGAGGAGCATACACGTTAATTAAATTAACCGGATCACCACTTCCAACCACAGAACCCTTTAACATCAGAAAATACCTCTCTTGAACACTAGAATCTATCTTGATTACTTTAGGATCCCATATCCAGACTAACCCGCTTGAGAGCCCCTCAGAAGCCGAGAATACGAAATCAAAGTTATTGTTACCCCAATATTTCGATATCACAGAGCTGGTTACAAATGTAACCTTCGATTCTTGAATAGCGATGACACTGTTTTTATTAGCAATCCGAATTTCTTTCACCTAATTGGCTTTAGCCTCCCCTACAATACCCCTTAAATTAACTGACAGGAAGTTCATGATTCCACTGCATTAATGCCTTCTCTTCTAAGGGACTCACTTATTAGGTCATCATGGTTGTCGAGCTCAACCCCCACAATTCTCCCCATATTAATCGTTTCCCTAACTTCTTTATCAATACTAGAGTCAAAAGAATCACTCACCTCGTCAATCGAAGAATCCTCCCTTTCCCCTCTCTGGAGGTTGATTCCGGCTTGACTCGTGTTACTCGCATCCACAGCGACCTGGGTGACAGGTTCAACAATAAACTCTGAATTGTCCCTTCTTTCATTATGAAAAATCCTCGGAGATAATTCCTGTTGACCTTCACCTGCTAGCTGATTCAGATCAAAAGAAAAATCCATATCTTCCCTAAGTCGTTTCCTGGGCCTGGACTCCGAAATTGGGCTTAACTTCCCACTTTTTTGTTTCATTTTTGTTCCTGAGCCTTGGTCTTCTAAAAGTTTTATTGGGCCTACCCCTCTTATCTTCGGATCTGACAGAAAAAAGATCATGTATTCTAGAAGCTTCTTTAGGAATATTTCCTTGGTCCCCACCTTGACTAAACGTTTCCTCTCCCATGTTGGGATTCTGACCCAGATCATTCCTTCTTGTATTTCCTAGGTTGACGAACCATTATTATTCCCAGACTGTTCGATGTCTCTTGCAAGAGAACGAGGTTCCGACGACGTAACACCCTGATCATCGATATTGACATTTCTTATTTCCTCCGATCCATCGAGACTACCTTCCTCTTCATCACAAGATTCATCCTCCTCCTCGTGATCAAGATCATCTCCCTGTCCAACTTCCTTATCTAGCATGTCCTGGTCCTGCACATCCTCATTGACATCCGAAAGATTATCATCCGCATCCCCTTCATCTGGAACGGAGACTGATGACGGCCACTCTTCTTCAAACATGCAATCTGGAACCCAATCGTCCAGTTCTTCCATTACCCAAACTTTAAATTTTTTATTTTTCCATTTAAGCAATACCGAACCGGAAATTCTTGATCCAATATCCACCAACACTCCAACACATGAAGTAGACAGATCCCAGTTGTTCGGGGACAATTGGGACCCATTGATAACTTTCCCGAACTGCGACGCAATATCATTGAAAACTTTGTTTTCAGCCAAGTGTAAAGGAACTCCGTGGAACTTCAACCAAGCGATCCTCTTATAAGCCAGTTTCTGACCAGACCAGATGTCGAGCATCTCGAACCACTCCTTCCAGAGATTTATGTTGAGGATAAAATCAGAAGCTTCTATCTCGTCTCGAAAGCTATCAACATGTTCAGACCCCCCCCCCCAAGAAATAGAGGTTGAAACCACTAATATCTGCCGATCTTAAAGAATCCTTCAACTTGATCAAGTTCCCTATATCTTTGGCTCTACCCACCACCGCTCTTCCTTGCAGGTCAAAAAACGTGCTCGTCTCGCTGTGAACTTCCACCATCTTATCATAGACAGGCTCGTGTCCTTCCGATCTCATTGGATCCCCAGAGTTATTCATGAGAGCCGAAAAATAAGAACAACCGTACCTGATAAAAACCTCCTTCCCGGTGTTCACATTCTCCTTCACTACCTGCCGAGAATCAAACTGGTTCGCACTTGGCAGGATCCGATTATCCTCCACTGCTTCGTTTTCCTTAGCGTACCTTGACCGATTTTATCTTAAGTTTAAAACCGCCCAGCTTAAGACCTTGCAAGTTCCTTTCCATCTCTTTCCGGTCATTAACCCACTTAAAACTGATGAAACCAAACTTTAAACCTTCTTTGCTTCTCTTTCTTGCAATAAACGATCTAGCGATCTCCCCATAATTTCCGAGAAAAGTGGCCAGATCCCACGGTCTACATCCATCTGGGATATTTGCCACGTAGAACTTCGTAATGTTCGCTGCCATAGACCAAGAAAAAAGGAGGGAGAAGACGAAACGACCAGCGACGACTACCCAAACCGCGAATGGATGAATCCAAGAACCAGCTAGGGAGAAAGGTTATATCCAGATTCACTACCAATAAGTGAGTCGATTAAACCTCGCTCGCTAGTCAGATCCCTTCTTCATCGTCGAGCAAGCTTAGGTTCCGGCTGGTCAGAGAGAAATTTTGTTGAGGTTATATATGAAAGCAACTAATACGAAGTAATCTCTATTAAATTTATCTAAGTCCTGATATGCTTCCTATATTAGTAGTAAATCTTGTAAGCATTAAACTCTGATACGTGAAACATGTGAAAAATAATGGGTTGACTACAAAAAAGTTGATGAGCATATATAAGTTTGCTATAATAAATGAGTAAGCAAGTAGAATGTCAAGCTTTCTTTATAAATTATAGAGAAAAGCTAATTACCAATAATTTAACAAATCAAAATAGTGGTTGATAAAAAAGGCAACGATCCTTTTTGTTTATGGTTTTTTTGTTTAACTTATATAAATTGTGGAGTTGGCATGTGTGTATATGTCTCTTGAAGCCATAGTTGTTTATTTTTATAGTAAACTAGTTTTTTTATCAGATAAATATATCTACTAAACCATCTTCAAAGAAATACAAAAAAGGCCTTTCAAAATGCTTTCCAACAAATATTTTTATTTAACTTATTCCATACTAATTAGTTAAAGTACTCTAAAGGTTAGGCTTTAGTTGAATAATGTTTACACATCAAACTATTTGGTTCTTAAAAAGAAGTGTATAATTTCTATAATTTAGGGTAAATTTTACGTTTTGTACTTCACGTTAATACCCTATTTTAGATGGTGTCTTTTAACACTAAAATGGATGGATTTTGTACTTTATGTTAAAAATTTTTGCAAACCAAGTCAATTTTTCTTCCTAAACCAGGTCACCCAAGAGTAGTTCAATTTTTTTACATATTTATTTAAAAATATTTTAAAAATAAAAAAATAAATTTAAAAATATATGAAATAAACAGAAAGAGATATATATTATATCCCAAAATCTCTACCCTCTCTCTCAAAACTCTCTCCTCTCCAAGAAAACACTCCACCACTTGTGGCCACCACAACCACACCTGTGGCCACCACCACTCACCACCAATTCCAGCCACTAAAAAGTCCCCCATCGCATGTGACCATCAAAAAAACAACACCGGTTGTGGCGACCACCACCACAGCACACCAAACCTGGCTAAAATCTTCTGATGTTGAAAGTAGAAATGTGCTGACAAAATCTTCTCTCTTTATGATACCTCTTTTTCACTTCATCTTCTCTACACCCATGGGCGGTTCATAGTAGGGGTGTGGCAGGGCCATGGCCCGGGCAAGTTTTTCAGCCGTAGTGCTAATTTTCCGCATTTCGATCGAAATTTTTTATATATACTATGTTTGGCCCGGGCTTGCTCGAGCTTTTTTTAGTGCCCGTGTCTTTCGGCCCTGGCACGTTCAACGGGTAAGATCCGCCACTGTCTACACCATAATTTCTTCGTTAAAGCGCTCCTGAAACTTTCATATCCTAACATTTATTCGATTTTCTTCTCTGTCTTTCTCGATTTGTAGATGGCAGGGGTCCTTTAATGTATTTTTAAAAGGGTCTTCTTAAAACAACTAAAAATTTTCTTCTCCAGAGTTGAGAGTTGAATCTGAGGGGGTGTCTATGCACCCGCTGGAGTCATTGTAGATCCGCCCTTGTCTAATGGTTAGGCTTTAGTCAAATAATGTTTACACATCAAACTATTTGGTTCTTATAAGGAAATGTATACTTTATATAATTTTGGGTAAATTTCACGTTTTATCCTTTATTCCATACTAATAGGTTAAAGTACTCTAAAGGTTAGGCCTTAGTCAAATAATGTTTACACATCAAACTATTTGGTTATGATGGAAATGTATATTTTAAATAATTTGAGGTAAATTACAAGTTTTGTCCTTTATTTCATAATAATAGGTTAAAGTACTCTAAAGGTTAAGCTTTAGTCGAATAATGTTTACACATCAAACTATTTGGTTCTTATATGGAACTGTATAATTAGGGTAAATTTCACGTTTTGTCCTTTATGTTAATACGATAGTTCAAACGATGTCTTTTGGCGCTAAAATTTGATGGAATTTTGTACTTTATGTTTAAAAATTTTGCACGTTATGTCTTTTGTCCCTAAGAAAGTCAATTTTTCTTGTTAAATCAGATTACCCAAGGGTAGGTTAGTTTTTTTTTTTTTTTTTTGCAAATTTATTTATATATATTTTAAAAATAAAAAATATATGAAATAAATAAAAAGAGATGTATATATTATCCCAAAATATCTACCATCTCTCTATAAACTCTCTCCTCCCAAAGAAAACACTCCACCGCTTGTGCCACCACTACCACCTGTGGCCACCACCACTCACCACCAATTCCAACCACTAAAAAGTCCCCTACCGCATATGATTACCAAAAACACCACATCGGTTGTGGCGACCACCACCACAACCCACCAAATCTGGCCACCATTTTCATATACTCTTTCCCTGGCCAACAAATCCGGCCAACATTTGCATCTCTTTTCTCTCCCTGAATGCCGCCAAGTTGCGCAAAACCCTTGATATGTGGCTGAGATCGGGCTCTTCAGCGTTAACTCTTAAGATCACCCATTATTGCCAATACCCGGAAAATCAATACCCGGTACACCAGGTATGGTTTTCCTGACCAATACCTGGACACAAATCCGACCTAGGTATTGTCAATACCCGGTGATACCCGTACCCAAGTATATACCCGAACCCGAGTATTCAAAGATCCTGAGAATCGACCTCAAATGTTAATATAAGTGATTGTTTATTACGTTTAGATCTTTATTCTAATGTTTGCTCAAATATTTGACACTTCCTCTAAACCACGTTAATACATAACAGTTGAGTAACCCTAACGGTGTGTTCCCGAGTTAAAAATCTCTCCCCTTCCCTCCCCTCCCCTCCCCTCCCCTCCCCTCCATGTCTTTCCAAATTGAAAAGACTATTTTCAGGCAAAAAAAACCCCATTTTCCCTCCCCTCCCCCTGTTAAGTGGATCTCTGGAACACCATTTTCCCTCCCCTCCCCTCCCCTCCCCCTGTTAAGTAGATCTCTGGAACACAGCGTAAATGTCAATTACATGATATATAATGCTTTCTATATTATTTATCTTGCCCGTCTTGAACCCAGGGCCGGCTCAACCATTTTGATAGCATAAAGCGAATTAAAAACTCGAGGATTTTTTCCAACTAAAAAAAAAAAACACTATTTGAGAAAACCCTCCTTTACCTGGGCTTGGGACCGGCAAAATAAACTAAAAGGTTTATTGTTTGTGAAGTTAATTTCATTTTTATTTTTGTATTTTTATATATTTTTTGTATATGTAAAGATAAGTTCAGTATAACCCAAATATCATATATATTTTTTAAAGCAGGAGGCCCTAATGATTTGGTGGCCTAAAGCCCAAACCTCAAAATACTTAGGCTTGGGCTGGCCCCTGCTTGAACCTCGCTTGAATGAAACCATAAAAAGAAGTAGCAAACAAACGATCACAAACAAAAGAAGTAACAAACAAACGCCTTAGCAAACAATAGATAGAAGTAGCAACAAAGCATAAATGAGCAAGGAATACACCATAACTTCAAATATGAAAGCATAAATTCACCATTTTCCCCAAATCAATGCTTCAACATGAGGTCATGACACTCCGAATAATCCCCTCTCCTCTAATGATCATGTTTATTATTTTACGGTATGGTAAGGCCTGCAAATCCCAAAATCAAAAGTTAAACATAGTTCTAACAAAAAATAAATGAAAATGTAAATGCCATAGAAAGAGAATGTAGAGATTTACTTCCACATTTGAAGTTATGAGGAAATCTGCGTCCACAACCTCCGATAAGTTTAACGAAACTATTGATATCAATGAGAGCAACCACACTAGGGGTGAGGACGGGACATATGCACTCAACATGGCTAACTCGAATTCGTTTGCAACAAGATGATGATGGTTGTCGGCCATACATCACGCTTTTACACGCACCTAAGGCAAGACCCCTCTCTGTCTTGCATTGGCGGGCACTCGGTCCCGCACTAGCCATAGCCAACAGCATGATAAGCATCAACCCTATAACCAAACTCCAACAATTCTTCATCCTCAAAAGTGTAAAATTTCTTGAGTTTTACTTGTTTTTTTCATTCTAATTGAAAGTTTATACTTATACAAGAGTGTGGGGAAGGGAGGTGTGTGGTTCCTTGTACTTTAAGTAGTGTGGGAATTTCTAGGTCAACGACTTACATGGCACCACTTGACAAATTGATCCTTTTACCATTCACACTTTACCTACCAATATATGACGTATTTTTTTAAACAACATTTACCACTTTCCATGTGTTTGAGCATTGTTAAACGTTGAGTGTAAAATGGAAAGTGAAGGAGGAAGTTGACATGGAATGAGATTATTAGGTAGTAAAAATGGGAGTGTTTGAGCACTCCTTCCACCCTTAGGAATGGAGCTTGAATATGCTCTCATGTTATACGTCAAATATAACAACTTGAAGCAAATTCTCTTAATAAAGTTGCATATTTGAAAAGGTTTCTTAATCATTCTAAGGGTTACAAAGAGTCCATTATATAACAACAACCAAAGTTCATTTGTAAGGGGGATGGGGATGGTGATCACTCATCACTCACAACATCCAATAAAGTTTCGCTATGTCATCAACCATTATTCCATCACTCACAACCTTTTTAGTGGAAATGTCCATCATTCACAACACCCAACAATAAACCATCAAATTCCCTCACAATCTTCCATTCATTCCGCGTGATATATTCCACGCGTTATCAAATTTATCCTTGAAAAAATCAAGTGGCGGTGATGTGTGGCACTGTTCCACGCGTTGTATACTTCCATCACGGGGAAATCCCCTCCACCCCGCCTGCCCTAAGAAGAAAAAACTCTTCAAGCACATCAAAAGTGTGTTTCCTAGATACCATAATACTGGTAAATTATGTCTATACTAAACATGATTTATTGTAAGTTGAAATACTTGAATAATCACTAAGGTGGTGTTTGTTTTTTCTGTAGGAAAAGGTCTGCAGTCTGCGGACCACATCTGCAGGCATCTGCAGAAGAAGAGGTGGACCAAAGGTCTGCAGTCTGCAAGGGGAAGAGGGTTTGTTTTTTTTACTCCTCTCTCTCTCTCTCTCTCTCTCTCTCATTGCCTGCATCTTATCTACAACCAAACCCACACACACAAATGAAACACATACATTATCTTCTCCACTCTCTCTCTCGATTACCTAGAACAAACACAGAAAAATCACCATCTTCACAAACAAAACCCAACCCTCAGCCACACCCCCATCTCTCCTCGAGCTACTGGACGACCGACCACCACTACTGTCTGGTGGCGGCGGCGATGGTATGACGAGGAGGAGAGAGAGGGAGAATGCAGGAGAGAGAGGAGAAATCATGGAGAGAGAGGGATAGAGAGAGACTGAAGACGAAGATGGAGCCGGCGTCGGAGGGCGACAGCGGTGGTCTCAGGAAGGCTCGGTGATGTTGATGGTGTCTCCGACGACGGTAAACCCCTCCCTCCTGTTTATGTCTTTTATTTGCTGAAGATGATGTCGTTTTGTTTCCCGAAATGTTGAAGATGATGATGTTTTGGTTTGGGTTTTTAGTTCTTAGAAGTTTCGATTTGGGGGTTTTGTTTGCAGACGAAGATGATGGTTGGTTGGTGGGTTTCGGAGGAGATGGGTGTCGGAGGAGGTGGTGTGTCGGAGGAGGTGGGTGTCGGAGGTGGAGGTGGTGGCGGAGGTGGAGGTGGTGTCGGAGATGGAGGTTTTGGCAGAGGAGGTGGTGTCAGCTGGTGGGAGAAGAGGAGAAGATGTTTGAAGAGGTTTGCAGACTTGGGTTCATGTCTACTTGGGGAAGAGGTAGGGAAGATGTTTTTGGTGAGAAACTCTTCAAGAAAACAAACAAGCTGCAGGATCTGAAGGTCTGCACGCGTCTGCGCAACGCAGACATAAGTGCTCAGAAGAGCTTCTAACCAAAAAACAAACAGCACCTAAGTTCCAGTCTGTTTATGACCGCTCGTGCAGTGTTGATAAGGTATACTACTCGTTCAATCGTTATCTTGTGAAGGGATTTGCCATAAAGCAAAAATGATTTTTTTTTTCAATTGAATGGAAAGTCAAAATTGACTTAAGGATAGTGATTACTTGTACCCGAGCAGTAATGTTATACAACGTATATATATTGAATTTTATTATGGACTACAAAATTATTATAGATTTACATCTCAAAATGAACTAACTATTTTGAATTTTATTATGGACGACAAAAATGAACTAACTATTTAGTTTTTATATTAAAACCATATATATTGAATTATATTATGGACTACAAAATTATTATAGATTTAGTTCCGGTTTCAAGGGAAAACATGCTGGCTGATAAAATACTCCACATTTCATAAATATAATATGCGTTGATTTAATTTACATACTTAGAGATTGAGGTACCTCGATTTGGCCATTAAGTTAGGATTAATTATAATTTTTAAATGCATTTAGTGGAAATAATCATTCAATCCGATGCGTTGACGTTAACTAAACAAATCAGAAACTAATATTTTAAACTCTTTAATGTTTTTGATCAATATGGGGTTGAATCAGTCTCCTACTAGCTACCACTCTCCACGAACGTAACGTAACTAGTTATTAATTAAAAATTGATTTGGCCCCCAATAACTCACAAAAAATGGGATAAAACCCTCCATCCACTAATAGCACCCCCGTATATTAATTAAAAATTGATTTGGCCCCACATAAAGTCCGTTGTCCCTCATTATATATTGCGTAGGCGACCACTCAATAGCGCCCCCATAATAGCACCTTTGATATAGTGTGATGGGCGCTATTAATAGAAAAATTGCTGAGGTGAAGGGCAATCACGTCTCATACCTTGTAGCCTTTAGAGAGAAAATGACTCGATGGAAAAATGAACGAATCAAAGCCAGCTGCTATCTAGCCTCCAACGCCCAAAGCCCAGCCGAGATCCAGAAAACCACGCAAGGTCTCAATTGAGTAGTTAGGGGACTCGGGGTGGTCCCGTGATACATGATCATCACTCGTTGAAGTGCAACGGAACACCGCCGCCGCCTCAACAATCACGCGTTATATATGTAACGCGTTACACCCACAACGCGTTGAACTTTTGATTTTCGACTGTTGAAAATGATCGTTGGTAATTTTTTTTGACCGTTTGAATGAATTTGATTGTTTTTTTTTATATAAATCCAACATATTTCAATACAAAAACTCAAAAAACTCTCAACTATTCTCACACTCAATACAAAAAATTAAAACACTCTCCAACTCAATCTAAATAATTTTACAAGAAATATGGAAGGTTCAAGCAAGAGAGGTGGCGGATCGAAAAAAAGAGTTTCGGGTACGAAGAAAAATCCCGTAAGGCCCAAGGTTCGAGCGAATCTTGGTGAGCCGGCGCGCTTTAGGTTGCAAGACGAACCCGACCAAGTCCCACCCTTTCAAACCCAACAATATCCACCCTTTCAAACCCAACAATATCCACCCTTTCAATCGCAAACGTACCATAACCAACCGTTCGTTCCACCGTTTCAACCTCACCAATTTCAATCGCAAACGTATCAAACCCAACCCCACACACTCGACCCACTACTAGAAGACAACACCCTCATTCATCATTTTGCAAAAGCGTGGCGTGAACCACGTGAACCACAACAAAGTCTTGACGAGGACGAGGAAGAGGAAGAGGAAGAGGAAGAAGAAGCGGAGGAAGAGGAAGAGGAAGAAGAACAAAATGATGACGTTCAAGAAATCGTTCCAATCGGCCGACAACGTTGGACAAGCGAGGAGGTGTCCTTGACGAAGGCGTATTTGCACATCTCGGAGAGTAGGAAACATGGGAACGAGCAACGAAAGGATGCGTTTTGGAGACGGGTCATTAATCATTTTAGGCAACTTCCCGGTGCAAGGATACGAAACATGGACCAAATGACGTCGAAGTGGACGGATTTGAACGGGAAAATTAGCAAGTTCAACGCTTGTTTTATTCAAAAGGTATGTTTTTTATTAAAGTTTAAAAAAAACAGTTTTTATAAAAAAAACAGTTTTATTAAAAAAACAGTTTTAATTAAAAAACTAGTTTTTATAAAAAACAGTTTTAATAAAAAAAAAAATTAAAAAAACAGTTTAAAAAAACAGTTTTTATAAAAAAAACAGTTTTAATGAAAAAAACGGTTTTATTAAAAAAACAGTTTTATTAAAAAAAACAGTTTTTATAAAAAAAACAGTTTTTATAAAAAAACAGTTTTAATAAAAAAAAGAATTTAAAAAAAAACATAACATTTTATATTTTTTGTAGAACCGAAACCCACAAAGTGGAGCGAGCGAGGCGACGATCATGCAACAAGCCACCGAAGAGTATTGCTGAGTGTACAAAAAGAGAACTTTTCCACACGTGGGGGCATGGGAAGTTGCGAGACATCACCCGAAGTGGGTCCCCGTTGAGTTGGTTGACATGCATGGTCCTACGGCTCCAAAAAAACGAGGCGGTTCGAAAAGATCAAAGACATCCGATTCGGGGAACTACACGACTTCCGCGTCGGATAACTTGCCCCAAATGAACTTAAACGACGACCCTCTTGACGAACCCGATCAACCCCTTGACGAGCCCGTTGAGGAAGATACACCCACAAGGCCACGACGCAGACGAGGTGGTGAATCGTCAAGCAAAGGGAAGGAGGCGGTGGCGGAGTCGATCTTCAGAATCGAAGAGGAGAAAATGACCCAATTCAAGAAGGCCGAACAAAGAAAAGAAACAATGATGTCCCTAAAAGTTGAACGGGAGCAGGTGTACAAGGAACATTTGAAAACGATTGAAAGACAAAATGATTTAAAAATCTTGTGTGAAAACCACGCCCATCTCGACGAACCGTTCAAGTCAGTTGTCATTCAACAAAATCGCGCGATTTGCGCAAAGTGGGGTTGGGAGATGCCACCCGTTTAGTTTTTTTTTATTTGGCTATGTAATTTATTTTTAAAGTTTAATGAAATTTATAATTTAGTGTTTTATTTTTATTTTCTAATTTTAAAATGAAAAATAAAAAAATTGGGAGTGATAGAATTCCATCACTAGTGATTCCACCCCTCCTACATTTCTATCACTAGTGATAGAAATTTGGTTGATGACATGGCATGATTTGATTGGAGAGTGAGAGTGATAGAATCCATCACTAGTGAACCACCCCTAGTCCCCTTAAGCAAAGCCCAAACTCAGCAGGCTCGTGAAACTAACTTCAAGCTCCAAGCCCAATCAGATATCCAATAAAGAGTAAAATACTAAAATGGTTTCTAAGTTTAGGTTACTTTTGTCATTTCAGTTGAAAAATAAACCTCTTGTATTTATGTCCCTAAGGTTTCATTTTTGTTGGCATTTTTATTCAATTGACAAATTAGGTTAGTTTTCTGTTAAGTTCTCTTTTTATCGTTTTCCTCATTTAAATGAAGAGTATACTCGTCATTTTATGCCATAATATATTTTAGTTAAATGAAGAAAACGACAAAAAAAATTGGAGAAGTTAACAGAGAATTCTAATCTAGTTTGTCAATTGGATGAAAATAGGTGCAAAATTGAAACCTCAGAAATCTAAATCTAGATACAAAAAGTTTTTCATTTTTGAACTGAAGTAGTAAAAATGACATAAATTATCATTTTGACATTATACTCCAAATTAAAATAAACTATCCATCACATTAGTAATTGAACCGAAAAGAACGACATATTTGTAATTTTTTTCATATTTCTATCTATCTTAAAGTGCAAAGTCGGTGGCTTTTACTCCACCGACTTTACACATTTCACAATAAGACAAAGACACCTCAAATATTTCAAAATGACAATTTTAACTCTACTCCATAGAAAATGATAAATTCACCCTTCAACTTTGTTTCAATTTTACTCGTTTTATTACTTTACTTAAAAAATAGTTTTTACGTGCGGAAATTTATGTATGTGTTGTTATAAGTTTGAGTTAATCTACGTTCAGACGTAATTTTCTTTAGCGATTTTCGTTCGCTAATTGGTTTTTTAAAGAACTAATTTTTCGTTAACCTCTTTGAGTTTTAAAAGTTTCGACTTTGCCTCTTTTGTTCCTTTACTTGAAAAAACAAACTTTTACGCACGGGTTTTTATGTGCGTCGGTATAAATTCGAGTTGATCTACAATTAGACAGAAACTTTTATTGGGACACGAGTCAGTACATGTATAATACGTTTTCTTTATATGCCAAACCGAGCGTTGTTAACTATAGTACATTTTTATCTAACGGCATAAATTCAAATTACTCTATGTTTCGTGTGTTTTCTATTTTTCAAATGTATAAATTCAAATTACAGGGCACATGTTATATAATACAGAACCAATGAACTTATGATCATGAACAAATAATTCAAGTTTCTAAACACAAACATTTTTATTCATAATATTAACACATAATCGTTAATCCACCTCTTTCCCCGGATGCATACATGCTTCAACAAGAGATCATGACACTCCATAGGTTCTCCGATCGATCATATTTATTAACTTACGGTATGGTAAGACCTGTGAATCCCGAAATCAAAAGTTAAACACAATTACAAAATAAACACATATAATTCGAGTTGAATCTGTATTTAACTTTTGATAAAAGAGAATGTTAGAGATATATACTTCCACATTTGAAGTGACGAGGGAGTCTGCGTCCACAACCTTCGATAAGTTTAATGCAACGATTTACGTCAATGATAGCAGCCAACTTAGGGGTGATGACAGAACATACGCACTTAATATGGCTAACTCGTATTCGTTGACAACAAGATGACGATGGATGTCGACCATACAATACGCTTTTGCACGCGTTTACAGCAAGTCTTCTCTCTTTCTTGCACTGACTGGCACTCGGTGCGGTGCTAGCCATAGCCAACGCCATCATAAGCATCAAAACTACAACCAAACTCCAACAATGCTTCATTCTAAAAGGTGTAAATTTTTGAAATTTATTGCTTTTTTTTTTAAACTTATTTCCGTTCTATTTGAAAGCTTATATATATATAGAGTGTGGTGATATTGTGTTGGACATTGTAGTGTGGGACTCACATGGTACCAACTTGACAATTTGTTCCTTTTAATATTTACCATTCACACTTCCATCTATCGACATGTCGCATCTTTTCTGCAAAGGATGTCTAACTAAATTAATTGGTTTAAATGAGCAACATCGGCGGATTTAACCCACATTTGTGGGTTCCTAGAAAGCTAGTACGTTTGAAAAAAACGAAAAAAATTAGTGAGAGCTTTATAGAATTTAGAAAAAGATAATAAGAATTAAAGATAATTTATCAAAAGAAACCCATTAAAATAAATTCTGCATCCGCCAGGAATGATCTAAAATAATATGCTTTGAGATGGAGCTTCATGTATTTGTTGGGTAATTACAAATTCTGACTTTTTTTTTTATCTTGGTGTCACTTATAGACGCTGACTTTTAACTTACTTCTATGGACAAAAATATGTTCCCTAGGGTAGAAAAGAATTGTTGAAACACTGGTCGTGGGTTCGAGTTCCACGGATGACGCCAATGTTGAAACACTGGTTAACACAAGGACAATCAGTGTGGTTGTTTCGTCTAATGGGTTCAACCTCTTCTCCTACTCGTATTGATGGCTCGAGATCTGCAAAACAGTAAACACCGTTAGTCTCGTTAAGAGGGGGGAAGGGGGTTTTCCCTCTTAACCAGGCTCCGGCGTGAGAATAAGTACTGTTCTGAGAGGAAATAAACAGTGTGTGTGTAGAGTGAGTAAGGAGAGTAAAGATCCTGAACCTGAATGATGAAGGGTCCTATTTATAGCCGGAGGGTGAAGAAGGAAGGAGCAGCTGTGCCAGCTGTGAGCGCGTGCCAGCTGTCCGACCAAGGGGAATATCCTCTCGGTCTGCTCTGTCATGGCAGGTATAGTGGTACACGTGGCGTTCTTTCATTCGCCTGCGCTGGATACCTCGTACCGGTATTGTCAGTGCTGCTCCCTGAATTGTCGCAGGCCTATGTGGCATTCTGCTAGTGGTGACACGTGTTGTCCTTTATGTTGGATAGAGCACTTTGGTGCCAACTGTGAATCATCCAGAAGTTTCTAGAAGCTTCTGGAGTGTTTTGTTGACGTGGATGCATTATGTGCACCAAAGTGGTGTGGTCCCTGCCATGTAGGCAGGGAATTGGGACCATACCTCTTCAATTCCCCCCAGTCCAGTGTGCCTTCTAGTTGAGTTGATCGTCTAGGAGGGATTCTGGACTTATAAGAGTTGTGGTTTCTGTGCATCGCGTAGGGTTTGGTACATGTAAAATGAACCGAAATGGGCGCGTTGCATGTGGATTTTGTCCTTTGTATCTGGTGGACCAAATGGACGCATCGCGCGTGGGTTTTGGCCTTTTGAAAAAAGTGAGCCAAATGGACGCATGGCGCATGGGTTTTGGCCTTTTGAAAAAAGTGAGCCAAATGGGCGCATGGTGCATGGGTTTTGGCCCTTTGAAAAAAGTGAGCCAAATGGACGCATGGCGCATGGGTTTTGGCCCTTTGAAAAAAGTGAGCCAAATGGACGCATGGCGCATGGGTTTTTGGCTTTTTGAAAAAAGTGGGCCAAATGGACGCATGGCGCATGGGTTTTGGCCTTTTGAAAAAAGTGAGCCAAATGGACGCATGGCGCATGGGTTTTTGGCTTTTGATGTTTCCTTCTGGTGGAAGTTTGATGTTTCCTTCTGGTGGAAGTTTGGTGGTTATGGGGAAGTGTTTGGTGTGACCGGCTGACATCCTTGTCTTATCGGAGGTGAACAGTTGCTTTTTCAGTGACTTTCTGTCACGTCAGCCGACCTTGTCGCCCATGCTTCCCGAAAAAAGAGACGACGTCTTCTCTCTCTTCTGACGTGGCAGTCATCTATTGGGTGCTTTTTCTGTGCCCTGCCGTTCCACTACCCATCGCATTAAATGCGATGGGTATAAATAGGAGGCGGTTAACCCTTCTCCTTTACATTTTCAAATCTTCAAGTGTGATTTTCTTTCTATCTTCTCCTCTTGTTCTCCGTTTCTCTATATTTTCTTGGGTTCAGATCTTCTACTTCTTTATACTTACCATGTCTGAGAATAATCCCACCCAAAAGAAAAGAAAACATAGAGGTAAAGCCCCTCCTGGTCCGGACCAGGCTGTTATTGGCTGGAAGGAGGAGGAGTTTCAGAATCTGGTGAGGGGGATGAACTTCCGTCCTGAGTGGGGGGCTCAGTACCCTCCTCCCGGATCTACTGCTTTGGATGCTCCTCCAGGCTATATCACCTTATATGCAGCGTTTTTCCGGGAGGGTAGTTTCCGGTTACCGATAACGAAATTTACTACTGCTGTGCTAAGGGGTTATGGGCTTCATATCTCTCAGATAAATGCGATTGGGCTTCCCCGCATTACCCATTTTGAATATGTTTGTAGGGCTTATCGTATTGAGCCTACTTTCGAAATGTTTAACGTTTTCTACAGCGTTACATACACCAGTGGTTTTTATTCTTTTCAAGCGAGAACGGGTGTTGCTCCGGTGTGCTCTGTGCCGTTAAAGAGCCTTCATGACTGGAAACAGAAGTTCTTTTACATCCGCCGTGGTGTGATTCCAATAGAGATGCCGTACAGGCATGTGAGTCAAGGGATTCCGAAGGTGGATTATATGCAAGACTATGCTGCTCAGGACTGGTATAGGAAGATAACTTCTAAGGCGACTGCCATTTCTCAGCTGGATGAGATGGCTTTAGTTAGGGCCGGGATGAGTTTGTTGTGGGTGCCCAAACATCCACTGGGTCAACCTGTGTACAGCCATCAGGGTAAATGTATGTTTCTTCCTTGGGTTTATTTTTGATTTATTTTCCTTTAGGTTTAGTATATTTTGATGTGTTCCCTTATCTTGTTGCTCCTTTGCAGTTGGTTACAGCTTGATAAACGTCTTGGATCCGAAGACAGCGGGTACCATGGTTGAGGCTATTCAAGCGGATGGAAACCCGACGTGGTTAGACCAGATCCGGGGTCGTTTTTTGCATCCATCAGATGAGAGTTTGAATAGATATGTCGCCGAAGTTTTAGGTGAAGATGTTTTGAATGACCCTGTCGAGCCGGGTCACGAAGAAGTCATTGTTCTTTCAAGTGAAAGTTCTGATCAAAATTTTGAAGATCTAACCTTTCGTTGCGCGCGTGCAGGTACCGCGCAGGCTGATGTTGCTGAACCTGTGCACGAGGTTGTTGGTGACGACGATGATGTAGAGGTGCCTGTTGATCCCTCTACTCAGTTGGAGTCGAGGAAAAAAGCGAGAACTGATAGGTCTGGGAGGAGAGAGGGAAAGCCTGAGAGTAAAGCTGCTGGTTCAATTCTTCTCGTAAGCGATCCTCTACTCATCCTTGTCTAGGTTATGTGGTGGTTTCTGATACGTTGTCTGGCTTAGGGGTTGGTGAAAAGAGTCAACAGTCGGATCCTGATGACAGTGCTACTCTGACTGAGCACATGAAGAAAAAAGCCCTTGAGGATCACAAGCGCAAGCTTGATGAGCAGTCCGCTGCGCTTCTTGCTGCTAAAAAGGTCAAACTTCACAAGGAAGCTCCCCCCGCACCCTCTGAGTCTGAGATTGAACTTGGTGTTTTTAGTGGGGGTCGTGGGAATTTGTTAGAGGAGCTTTATGCTGCATCTGCCCCTCCTACTAGTAAGTGGCTTCTAGTTGTACATTGTTGTTTTTCCTTCCTGGTTTTTTGTGTTGTTTTCTCGGGGTTGTTCTTGATTCATGTTCCATGACTGCAGTCAAGATTGGTAAGAAGCCTCATGCGGTAGATATTTCTCAGATTACTCCACCTACTTCTCCTCCGTCGAGGACGGTTGGTTTGACCCCTCCTCGTGATGATGTTGATGCGGACATGAGGGGTGGTGAGGGATTTATTGAAGGTGTGGCTGAAGGAGGTGTTGCTCCTGGAGGTGATGGTGGAGCTGATAGGGGCAAGGGTATTGAAGTGGAGGTGGAGTCTAGCGAGACTACTCCACAACAAACTATTTATACCAGGCGTCCTCCCGGTGGCGGTGGAGCTACTTCCGGCGCTGTGCGCAACCCGCACGTGGAGCGTTGCCCTGCTGATTCCTGGGGTAACCCGGCTTGTGACGATTTGCCCCACGCCCCGCGCTGGAACCTTACTCAGGGTTCTCGGATGAATGATGTTAACAATTGCCATGAGTTCTTTGCTATGTCTCTTCCTCCTGCTGAGAGGATGTTTCAGAAGAATCGCAATCGCTTTTCCCTTTTGTACGATCATGTTCGTGCTGGGGTTAATTTCTTTGCCACATCACAGGAAATTCTTCGCGAGTGGCGATCGATGGGAGAAGAGACCCTTGAGTTTGAGGCGTCGAAGAAGTCGCTTGCTGAAGAAAGGGAAAAATTTAATGCTGAGAAGAAAGGTTAATAGTGGAGGGTTGCTGAAGCTGAACGGAAGCTTGAGGAGCAAAAACAGCTGAATGATCAGAGACAAAAGGATTGGGAAACCGCGTGTGTGCGCACGAACGTTGAGATGCAGTCGCAGCGTGATGCTATCGTGTGGTTGTCTGGTGAAAAAACAACACTTGCTGAAGAAGCGCAGCAGGCGCGTATTGCATCCGAAGAGAAGGAGAAGGAGTATGTCGCTCGGATTGATAAGTTAGAGGTTCTTGCTCAGCAAAAGGCAACTGAGTGTGAGGATGCACAGCGCCTTCTTGCTGAAAAGGTTGCTGAAGTTCAGGCAGCAGAACTCCTTGCGGAGGAAACGTCTGCTGACACCAGATGGCTGCTTTCCCGTGGAGTGCCCTTGGTAATTTCCTTTTGCTTTTTCTTATTCTTTTGTTTTTGCGGATTTATCTGATTGCTCTGTTTTATGCAGCTTGCTGACCGTATTCTGAACTCGACTGAGCTTGCCACGTACATGCTTGAGTTGGGTCGAGCGGGGTATAATAGCGGTCGTAAGTTTGGTTTTGCTGAAGGCAAGTCTGCGGTGAATAACAAAGAGAAAGACTACCACTTCGAATTGTATAAAGAGGATTGTGACGGTGCTTATGCTGCTAAGCGCAAGGAGTTTTCAACCCTTGAGTTTGCCGTCGTCCGGGCAGCGCAGAAGTTGTCCCGGAAACCAGATGGAGTCGCTTTGTTGAAGAAAGCTTTGGGAGAAGATAGTGATGCGGCAGGGGGTGCTGGCCCCAGTCAGACTTGAACGGTGGATTCCGGCCTGTGTACCGTGTATGGCCATGAAAGGGCCTGTAATGTTGGTTGTTTTAAGACAATTTAAATTTTGTTTACCTGTGGCTTGTGGATTCCTGTGAATATTTTATCGCTTTATGGTTATGCGAATTTTGTTATCGTCATAATATGTGCATGTTTAATTACTTTGATCAGGTGTCACGAATGAATGATGGCGCTGACAGGTGATGTTGTGTTACTACAACGTTTTTTACTCTGTCGTTTAAGTATGTGCGCTTGCATGTGATGTACGAAGTGATCGAGTTGCAGGTTATTGTGTGAGCTCAGCTGTGATCAGCCTTGGGAGCATTACAATGTTTAGTTACCTTGCTATCGATATTTTCGTGTTTATGTGGGCACGAAGTTGTGTTTTGGCGTTTTGTAGGCTTTGGTTGTGTTTCTGACCCGGCTGTTCACTTAGTTGTGACGAGCCTTGGAGGTCTACAACGTTTCCTATGGTCGAGCCATTGATGTTTTCGTGTACGCCCGAAGTAATAAATGCAGTTGTGACAAGAAATTTGCATGAAATAAAAGTAGCCAAACACTTCTTGTATTAAAGTAAATGTGTTGGATGTACGCCCTTTACGATTACATGGTTGTGTTACATGTAGCACTTTCGGAGTTGCTGGGCATTCCAGGTTCGTGGAACCTCTTTGTCGTTGATGGTGCGTAGTTTGTAGGCTCCTTTGCCGAGTACTGCATCGACTATGTATGGGCCTTCCCATTTGGGAGCCAGTTTTCCGGGCTTTTCTGCGTTGGACGCTTCGTTGTATCTTAGGACATAATCTCCCGGATTGAAGGTGCAGATTCGCACTCTGGAGTTGTAATACTTTTCCAGCTTCGACTTGTACTTGGCTTCGTTGATTGCTGCCATCTCCCTCCGTTCTTCTAGGAGGTCTAGGTCGATCCTCCTTTCTTCGTCGTTGTTGATTAGGTTCATGGAGAGCATTCTCGGAGATGGTAGCCCGATTTCTGCTGGGATCACTGCTTCAGACCCATAAACTAAGCTGAAAGGCGTTTCACCATTGCTTGTTTTTGGCATTGTTCTATGGGCCCATAGTATGCTGGGTAGTTCGTCGACCCATCCTCGTCTTTTTTCACCGAGCCTTGCCTTTATGCCATCGACAATGCTTTTGTTGATTGCCTCGACTTGACCGTTCCCTTGCGGATGCGCAACCGAAGAGAAGGTGTGTTCGATGTTCAATTCTTTGAACCATCGTTCGAGATCATCTGCTGCAAAGTTTGTTCCGTTGTCGGTGATGATTCTGAGGGGTAAGCCGAACCGGCATATGATTTGTTCCCATATGAATCGTTTGACGACTGCCGATGTGGTTGATGCGAGTGCCTTTGCTTCTACCCACTTGGTGAAGTAATCAACCGCGACTATTATGAACTTGACTGCCCCCGGAGCTTATGGGAAAGGGCCTACCATGTCTATGCCCCATTGTTGAAAAGGCCATGCGGTTGTTACGGGCACTAGTTCATTCTTGGGGCGCATGGTTTTTGGCGCGTGCCTCTGACAGCCACTACACTTTCTCAGTTCTTTCACAACATCGAGACGCATTCCGGGCCAGTAGTATCCGGCGTTCATCACTTTTGCCACTACCATTCGAGGCCCGGCATGGATACCACAGATTCCTTCGTGCACTTCCCGGATTAGATAGTTCGCATCGTCGGCGTCAACACATCAAAGCAGTGGGCCAAGATACGATTTTCGGTATAGTATCCCGTCTGCCATTTGATAGTGTTCTGATTTGTATTGGATCTTTCGTGCTTCAGCTTTGTTCTCTGGAAGTATCCCTGACTGCAAGTACATGATTATCGGCGTCATCCAGGACGTTGTTCCTGTCTGGATGACGCTTACTTCTCTCAGTGGAACGGATGGATTGCTCAAGACCTCTATGCGCACATCTTTTGCTAGGTGCTGGAAGCTTGTGGATGCCAGCTTGCTTAAAGCATCGGCCGGTTTGTTTTCGCTTCGATTTATGTGGTGCACCTTGTACGAATAGAAGGTTTGTAGCAATGTTTTCGCTTGGTTGAGATAGAGTGCCATTATATCACCCTTGGCTTCATATTGGTCGTTGATTTGGCCTGCTACTAACATGGAGTCCACATGCGCTTCGATGTGTCGGACTCCCATTTTGATCGCCAATCGCAGGCCAGCCAGGAAAGCTTCGTACTCAGCTTCGTTGTTTGTGCTCTTGAAGTCCAGGCGTATGGCGTATGTGAACTCGTGTTTGTCTGGGCTCACTAGCCTGAGCCGTGCGCCTGCTCCATCTTCGTTAGATGCACCGTCTGTGTACAACAGCCATGGTTCTTCTGTTTGCTTTTTCTCGGCTTTCTCCATCGCCTTACATTCTCTGTCTTTGTCATCTGGGACTTCCGTCATAAAATCTGCCAAGACCTGGCCTTTGATTGATGGTCTTGGCCTGAAAACCACGTTATGACCTCCCAGTTCTATTGCCCATTTGGCTAACCTTCCTGATACTTCTGGCCTTGCAAGGATATTTCCAATGTTGTAGTTTGTTAACACGTGGATAACGTGGTTGGCAAAATACCTGCGCAGGCGCCTTGAAGCGTGGATCAGTGCAAGGACTAGCTTCTCCATGATTGCATACCGGGTCTCTGGATCGGTCAAGGTTCGCGACACATAGTATACTGGTGTTTGAACACCTTGACGATCGACGAGTAGTACAGCCCCGACTGCCCTGTCTGAGGCTGACAGGTAAAGTACCAAAGGTTCTCCCTTGTTTGGTGCGGTTAATGTTGGCAGTTTTATGAGACAATCTTTTATCTCGCGGAACGCACCTTCTGCTTCCGGAGTCCACTGAAACTGGCTTTTCTTCATGCAGTTGCGCAAGGTTTTGATGAATGGGAAGGATTTTGCGGCGTGGTTGGCTAGAAAACGACTGAGTGCTGCTAATCGTCCTGCTAGTTTCTGCATGTCTTTGATGTTTGCTGGTGAAGGCATCCTTTCTATGGCTTGGACCTTCTCTGGATTTACCTTAAAACCATCTTTTGTGACTATGAAGCCCAAGAACTTCCCCTCTTCCATTCCGAATGAGCACTTTGCTGGGTTCAGCTTGATACTTACGCTTCGTAGCGTGTTGAATGTCTTCTGGATATTTGCCAGCATCGCGCTCTCCTCTTTGCTCATGATTACCAGATCATCCATGTACACTTCTATGTACTTGCCGATGGCGTCACTGAATGTTTCGTTCATCAGCCTTTGGTATGTTGCGCCTGCATTTTTTAAGCCGAACGACATCTTGGTGTAGCAATACAACCCTGTTGGAGTGCGAAATGCGGTTTTATCTTCGTCTTGAACGGCCATTTGAACTTGATGGTACCCTTTGTAGCAATCCAGAAAACATTTCCACCGGAATGTTGCCAAAGAATCGATTTTCTCGTCTATGTCTGGTAAAGCGTAGCAGTCACGGGGACATGCCTTGTTCAGATCTTTATAGTCGACACACATTCTCCAGCTGCCATTTGGTTTCTTTACCATTACTGGGCTTGCTACCCATGTTTGGTACCTGACTTCTCTGATGATTCCTGCGTTTAGCAACTCTAGCACTTTTTCTTTCATGGCATCGTGTTTGATGTCGCCCAGGTGGCGTTTGGCGTGCACCACTGGCTTTGCGTCTTCTGAGACATTTAGACGGTGTTCTGCTATGTGCCGTGGAACACCAACCATATCAGCCGGTGTCCAGGCGAACACGTCCATGTTTTCGTGTAGTAATTTCTTGAGCGCCACGCGCGTCAGGTCGGACATGGCGGGCCCTAGAGTGACTGTTTGTTCTGGGTATGCGCTGTTCAATACCCATTTTTCTGCCTCTATGCGCGGTGCTGGCTTGCTTGCTTTGGCTGGTCTGATTTCGTCTGTTGCTAAAACTTTCTTACTTGCATATATCAGCGCAATGCCTGTTTCGGTGGGGAATCCAACAGCGGAATGTGGTGCAGAGCAGATCATACTGAAGTCTCCTTGGGATTCTCTTCTTAGGAGGATGTCATGTCTTGAGTGCGCCGGCAATACCATGAATGTGACTTCTTCAGTTCTTGAGTTTCTCCCGTCTGAAAGCAACACCGGGAATGATATTTGTTTTAGGGGAAAGACGGTTTCGTTGCAGAAAGAACAGTTAGTGGATAATCGACTGGCTCTAGGCGCGCCTTGTCCTCTTGATCAAATTGATTGAAACACTGTTCATATATGATATCCGCGGTGCTCCCGGGATCAATGCAGATGTACTATGTCTGGTAGTGGCCAACCACACCCGGAATGATTATTGGTCGCTTTTCTCTTGGACCCCCTCTAACAACTGGAAAAATAACTTGCCTTTCGCGCCATGAATCATCTTGCACGCGCTTGTTGTAGTTTTTCCTTGGTCTTCGTGGACCTCCCTGCACCATGTGGGTTTCTAGCTTTTTGTTATCTGGCCCCTCATCTCTTCTTTGTATTTGGCGGTAATCACGCTTTCCGCCTTTGACCAAATGAGTGAGCTTTCCATCTCGCAGGGCTCTCTCGATTTCTTGCTTTAGACTGAAACAGTCGTCGGTTAAGTGGCCCGTATCTTTGTGGAATTCACAGAAGAGATTTGGGTCTTGGCCTCTCTTGTTGTGCATTTGCAAGGGTGGTTTGAACTGATGGTTCTCTGTGGCCAAGACTTCAGAAGGTGTTTTGGTCAGTGGAGTCCACTGTTTTTCTCTGTTTTCTCGCTTCACTTCCTTTCGATGGGCTATCTGGTTGATCGTGTGGCGTGCGTCGTCCCGTGGGGGGCTTCTTTCTCTGTGCCCAGAAGCCTTCCAGGGTTGATTTCTGCCCCGTCTGTTGTGTCGATCGTTATGGTTGTGCGCGCGCTGACGGTGGTCGTCACCTGTCAACTGCCTGTCTGTCTGCGCAATGGTTTTGGCTGCTTCTATGAAGGTTTCCCAATCTTTGGGTCCTCCGTCTCGCCCTTTGATTCTTTTAACCAAATCGTCACACTTGACCGCCCTCATGAAGTGTGCGCGCATCATCTTTTCTGGTATGTCGCCGATCTCTAAACATTCTTTGTTGTATCTTGTGATGAAATCATCTACGCTCTCGTAGTCTTTTCTCCATATGTTTGAACAGTCACCAGAGTCTCTGGCTTGTCTTCTCTGCTGAGAGAAGTGTGGTAGGAACTTCTCTCGGAAGTCGACCCATGATTTGATTTTGCCTGCTGGTAAGTTGTCGAACCAAATGCGCGCCGCGCCGACGAACGTCTGAGCAAACAGGTGACACCATGTTGGTAAGTTCCATCCGCCTGTCGCCCCTGCACCCTTAAACACCTGGAGGTGATCATCTGGGTCCCTCAACCCGTTGTATTTACCCACGTTGTGTGGTAATTTCGTTTTGTCGATGGCCGCGCATGCGATTTCTCGGATGAATTTTGAGTTTTCAGCCATGTCCTCAGGACGATAGCTCAAGGTGTAAGCATGCTCTGCTTTTGGGTTGTACCCCGCACGCTTGGTTGGTTTGTATGCTTCGTGCTCTGGATGAAGTCTGCTAAACACAGTGGATTCCTCCTTGTAAGTTGGGTCGTCTTCTTCTTCCTCCCATTCCGTATTCATGTTGCGCGCGCCCAAACGGGTTTGGATTGGCCTTCGCTGTGGATTGGAGTTTTGCACGAAGTTGCTCTCTGTTTCAGCATAAGTATCGCGCGTGTCGTGTACGCTAGGTCTCCTTATATTTTGCACTGGTCCTCTTTCTGGATGTAAGTTCCATGCGTTTGTCTGCTGAGCCGTGTGTGTACTCAGAGACCTTGGTTGTGGAGTTGCGAATGCTGATTGGTTAGCCTGTGGTTGGAGCAAGGCTTGTTGTGCGCTGAGCTGCGTATAAACGAGGTTTATGGACGCCATTTGTTCGGCATATCAGGAAGCCAGAGTTTTTCCCTCGGGTAGCCCTAAAAGTGCAGAGTAGTTGAGTTGTGCTTGTTCCGATGGAGCAGAAGGGCCTGCTCCATGGCTTAGAGTCTGCATCGGCGGAGGTGTTTGGTGTAGTGTCCCCGTTGGAGATTGGAAAGCAGCTCCGTTTGTGGTTTGAGTGATGATTCTTGCTGGTGTTTGGAAAGTGGGTCCAGTTGTGGTTTGGCTAACAGCCCTGGATGCACTTCCAAAGATGGATGGAAAATCGTTGTTCAGCTGACCCTCTTGGATGGTCTCGTTCCTTTGACCCCTTTGGACGTGTGCCGTGTCCGAAACGAGTTCAAAGGAAGAAACTTCTCCGTCGACTGGGTGTGAGTGATTTTGTTCTGCCATTTTCACGAGTGTTTTTTAGAAAAGAAAAGAGGTGAGAGTGGTTTTGTAAAAAAGCGGATGGCGCCAATGTTGAAACACTGGTTAACATAAGGACAATCAGTGTGGTTGTTTCGTCTAATGGGTTCAACCTCTTCTCCTACTCGTATTGATGGCTCGAGATCTGCAAAACAGTAAACACCGTTAGTCTCGTTAAGAGGGGGAAGGGGGTTTTCCCTCTTAACCAGGCTCCGGCGTGAGAATAAGTACTGTTCTGAGAGGAAATAAACAGTGTGTGTGTAGAGTGAGTAAGGAGAGTAAAGATCCTGAACCTGAATGAGGAAGGGTCCTATTTATAGCCGGAGGGTGAAGAAGGAAGGAGCAGCTGTGCCAGCTGTAAGCGCGTGCCAGCTGTCCGACCAAGGGGAATATCCTCTTGGTCTGCTCTGTCATGGCAGGTATAGTGGTACACGTGGCGTTCTTGCATTCGCCTGCGCTGGATACCTCGTACCGGTATTGTCAGTGCTGCTCCCTGAATTGTCGCAGGCCTATGTGGCATTCTGCTAGTGGTGACACGTGTTGTCCTTTATGTTGGATAGAGCATCTTTGGTGCCAACTGTGAATCATCCAGAAGTTTCTAGAAGCTTCTGGAGTGTTTTGTTGACGTGGATGCCTTGTGTGTACCAAAGTGGTGTGGTCCCTGCCATGTAGGCAAGGAATTGGGACCATACCTCTTCAAGAATCAAAGATAATCAAATAAAAATAAATAGTTTTTTACTTTAAAAAAAGTTCTACACGATTTCGGTTTGAATAAACATACTTAAAATCATACTTCAAAACTTTATTTTTATTCTAAAATAAAAAACTATTTAGCATTACTTGCATCCATATATCAATACTCTAAAAATTCGTAATTAAAGATTAATCTACCTCGATTTGGCCTTTAAGCTAGGATGAATTACACTTTTTTTTTTGAACGGTCAACGAATCCTTCAAATGGTTTACTGGCGAAATTCACCATATCGAGATACACTCGCATCTGAACCGAAGAACACCCTCACCTACGGCCGAAGCCTGTGAACACTCGCCCAAAGGCACGACAATGCGGTGAGGTAAAACCCGCTCAGTTCAAGAATCGAACTAGCGATCTGCATCTATTCGCCTAGTCTCTCATCATCACCCGGTGCCGTAGAAAATAATGAGGAGAACAGAAATCGAACCTAGTTTCCTTAGAACACCAAGCCTTTTCCTTACGACTCTATCACCACCACCTCATTGCCAGGATTAATTATACTTTAAAACGCATTTAGTGGACCTTAACATTCAATCGAGGCGTTGACGTGAAGTAAACAAATCAAAAACCAATATTTTAACATTCTGGATCTCTATAGGGGTTGAATCGGTCTTCTACTACTCTCTACGACTCCACGTACGTAATAAATGATGACGTAACTGCGGATTTTAGACATATAATCTTGTAAAAATCATATTCATTTTATTTAATCTCAAATGTTCATACCACTGAAGTATTATGTGTGTATTCAGCCATATTTAGGCTCGAGTCGGGAATAATAAGAGGCTCTTATTATTCCTGAATCAGCTCGGCTCTTATTAAGAGCCGAGCCGACTAGACTCAATATTTTCAACTGAGCTAACTAAGCTAACTAAGCTCATATGCTTGCATGAAATCAAACGCGAGCTTGCTCGTTTTTCTGGGTTTTAATGATGTTTTTTATAGCAGCATAGAACTACAAGTTAACAACAATTTTAAGTTACATAGGTATCAGATAATATAATACGCCATATTGCTAATATACAAACAAATGAGCTAATTTATACGAGTCCAGGAGCGACTTACTTGGGCCAAATAATATCTTAGTAGGAACTGGCACCGAAACGATCCATCAGTGGATCCGATTCTTTAATAGTAGCTACACGATCAGTAATAACTGAGTAGTCAAAAGGAATGTATGTTACTACTGACATAACCAAACTATCAACAATAACTCTATTACTAGTGATTAGTGAATGAAGCAAATTATTAGTAGTAACTAAGTTACTATTGAGACATGATCACTAACATGAAGGCCTCACCAATTAATCTACCCCTTCAATCATTCCATGATTTACATCCTCTTCCAAGTGCAAAATTAACTATAAGACCACCCGTAGGTAGAGGATTTAGGCGTTTTTCTTCAAAAGGTTGGTTGAGCGTTTCCTTTAGAACGCCGGAGAACTTTTGCTTTAGCCAGGAAATTTCCAAGTATTCCATGTAATATTATTTTGTTGTATTTAAAACAAAAATAATTGGATAATCACTGTTGGAACATTATGGGACATTATACCACTACACTCTTTTAACTTGAAGCCCTATAATGCCCATTTGCTGACTAGGACGATAAATGTCGGATAATGCCCAAGGGAGGAGCTTGAACTTCAAGCCCCTATACACATGGTCTAACAATTTATGTAACTTTCTGAACAATTCAACCCAAGAACATCATAAACTTCGTAGACAAGAATTGAAACCCAAAATGCATAACGCGGTAACGCGGTATGTACAAAGTGTGTTTAATTGTGTATCACCATAAGAGCATACACTAAAATGCAACAATATTAACAGGACAAAGTAAACAAATAATCATATTGACATTAGGCAGCTACAGTGTAGGCAACAAATCACTTTCAAAAATGGTTACTTAGAGACTCTTTTGTGTGTAGGAACTAGGTTCACTTTTTATAAAATATAATTACAAAATATATAATAACGAGACCCTCTTTCTTCGTAGAAAATATCATAGTACAATACGGGTTGCAATAACTAAATAAAAAGAATATAAAATATAATTTTATATATCAATCTTGATTCAAGCCGCATCTCTGGTGGGTCCTTCACGCGCATTTGATAGCATCCTAGACTCGAGCATTCATCATCTTGAGTCCTGAAAATACTCCTTGACTGCAACAAAGAGCACACTAAAATATTGATGATTTTGGTTGAGGCACGTGTTCAACACGCTTCCCTTAAAACAGATTTCGCGCCTCTACTAAAGACAACGCGCCTGTCTCCTGTTGGATATTTTAGTGTAATTTGAGATTGCGCGTGACATACAAATAAGAGTGCACGCTTATTTGAATGTCATCGGGACTAACGGGGGATCCAAGGGGGCAGCGCCCCCTTGGCGGGGGTTCGGGGGCAGCGCCCCCGAGAGAAGCGGGGTCCAAGGGGCGGCAGCCCCTGGCGGGGTCCAAGGGGCAGAGCCCCTGGCTGGGGTCGAGCTGCATCAGAAATTAAATTTCGGGCTAAATATGCACTTTTGAAACATGAGGGACCAAAGGTGTTTTTGTTCAAAACAAAAACTGCAGGCAGTTATGGAAAACTGTAAATATGCTCTCTCAAACGTTTTTCATAACCCTAGACGAATTAGCAGTTCGTCAAATCCCTCAAAATTCTCTCAATCAAATTCTCATACAGAAATCTAGAATCAAATCTGATTTTATCCGATCAAAGATTGGTAGCCACTCCAATTGTTTGATCTGAAAGTGATTACACGACTTCAGATTTATCCAAGCAATTTCGAAATTTTCCAACATCTCCCAGGGTACAACAGCCGAAGCAGTATGTACTGCCGGAGATGGCCACGCGCCCGAGGTTAAACCGGATAAAATTATAGTGTTAGAACTTGTGGAAAATAATGATATGAAGATGATGAAATTGAATAGAGACAACATATCTCTCTAAGTACCCAACACATGGGTCTTTGGAGTATCTCCAAGAACACTTCTATTTTTTTTCTCTAAAATTCCACTTTGAATTCTCTACTTGTAATTAGCTTCATCAAGTTAGGCATATAACCTACTTTGCATACAAGAGATATGGGGTAGAGAAGAGTCTCACTTTATTATAGATTTTATTAGAGAAATAAACTCTAATAAAACCTAATAAATTAACATAAAAACTCTACTAAAAGTCTCACTCTATTAGAGATTTTATTAGAGACATAAACTCTAATAAAAACTAATAAATTGACATAAAACTCCACTTAAGAGTTTATCACCCATATATGAAGAGTCTAGTAAATAATTATAATTTTACTAAATTATAATTTCACTAAATTAATATCCATTCACTCCATCTAAATTTCCAACAATCCCCCACATGAATGGAGATCGTTCTAAACACATAAAATTTCCAATGGAAACTCGACAGTTGAGTTTTGCATACGATAGGTAGGTGTTACCCTTTGAACCTTCGCTCATGAAATGCACTTAGCCCACTAGCTCTGAGTAGATCTCGATGTCTTTGAACTCGTCTGCCGTTTATGTAGATGACAATACACTTCACACAAGACTCTCCCTAGCGGGGTCATCTCCTCATTGTCGTGTCCAATAATGGTCGTGGAACACTTTCCTGGTTCTGCGAGAGCTCTAGGAATTGTGCCCTCAATTCCATTCGAAGCGACCCCACTTCTCTCTAACATAGGTGATTCTCCTTAGATCATTAAAAGCATTGTGGTTATCGTGATTTATCCAAATCATTTACCACATATTATGCTTAGCCTCACTCTTTGTCACTGAATATCATAGGAATAGACTAGGACGTATTTAAACACCCTTTTATACTTTGGGGGGGGGGTATGTATAACCATATATACATATCATTTATGCCCCCACAGTGACCACCTTTAGGCATATGAGTTAGTTGTCCTAATGAACTTAGATCTTGGGATCTCCAGTCAACTAAGTTAGGTGTCCTTCACATGCCCTTTTTCCATGGGCTTCAGTCTCATTCCACAACTTGATCTCTAATAAATCCTCAGGTTGTTGGATCCATAACATTAACAAATAACTTTGCGTATTTGAGATCAGTTGTCATGATGTGTTCTTAACTCGTAAGTTAATTTTGCCTATTGTCAACTTCTAAGACTATAACCTCAGTGGCCATCTGAATCTGGTTATAATATATGTCTTTGTAAGATACGCTTATCATTTAAGGCAAACATATCTCAATTATGCACTACGACCTTTGTGTCATCCACATAGTCGTCTGTTTGCAATGTTAGATTACGTTACAAAATCCTTATTGCCAAACTTTTATGATACAAATGCAAGACACCCACACATTTAAGTGTTATAGGATATCATCCAGATGGGGTAATGAAAACCATTTATACATACCCTTATAGGGTTGTTTCTAAATGAATCCTCCCCCATATTTCTTGTCATTTGATCAACATTTCCGTAACACCACTTATGGCGACATTTATACACATATGATTGAACAAAATCAACCTTATTGTATCAGTGAATTCAATTCATTGCATTAGCTTACATAAGCTTCCAAGCTGACCAAAGCAACACATGTCATTGTCATAAGTTTGTCACCAACTTAGAATAATTCTAATTTAACATCTAGAATAAGCTTAGACAATGAGTTCTCCTCATTAGCTTTTCGAACAAACTCTTAAAAAGTTACATGCCTCTTCCTTATAATGAATGAAAATTCTCCCTCAACTTTGTCTATACACAAGTTCTTTTTGTGTTCATACACATTTGAATGTTTAGAGTTAATTAGTCTCCGTCAAGACCCATAATTAACCAAGTACTAGTCTAGCATGCTTTAGACTACAATACTTTAGCATGTGAACAGAAGATGCATCATTCTGATTCATCACAACCCTAAGGATATCATAATATCACTTTGCAACATTCATCCCTTGCTAAGATAAAATAATGAGACTTATTCATAATCCTAAAACATCAATATTTAGGAAAGTCTCACAAATTATTGTATATAGCACATAGCTAAATTTCATCATTCATTTAAGGAGCATAACTTGTTTACCTTTAATCTCCAACAATCTACCATTGACTCATAAGTACTTAAACATAAGCCTTAATCCAAGTCACGTGGTGAACACATTCATCACCAACAAGATGAATGTTTCTCGTCTACAATCACTATTATGTGTGAGATAGAGTCAACTAGATTGACACTCAACAACATGGCATTCATAACTTTGCCATAAGTGATTTGCACACATCTATTGTTATTCATTAGGAGATATGTATATTTAGGATGCTCTCCCAAATAAAGTTAAAATCTCCATATAGATCTAACAATAATCAAGTGGTAGACGCATCTACTTATAAATCTCGCAAGATTTATTAATGGTATACAATAACATATAGTACTTTTACTTCCATATGTTAGAATTCACACTTGTGAATTTCCAATGACTTCGAATGAAATATGTCGACATGAATGTCGTTAGTGTATTTCATCTCAATACACTCGCTACGTTCTTTCATTACTCACTCATGATGTGGTTATACATTTGATGTTTCGTCTTTGACTTTTAGTCAATATAACAACTTTCAAGTTGTTTATGTCCAAGTATTTTCATATACTATCCGTTGAAAACCATATTCTTTTATACAATGTATAACCGACGTTATAATTATTTTCCACAAAAATAATTTCTACGTCACAACTATTAGTGATTTATTTCTTTGTAAAAAATTGCATGTGTTATCCGAAGATATTGAACACAAAACAATAAAATACATTGGAAACTAAATCATAAGTTCCAATCACTTTTAAATTTAAACGGAAGCATAGACAATATGTAGACATCAAATAACAAAGTGTTTTTATCTTCAACACTTTATAATCTGACCGAAATCTTCTCAACAATACCGTCCCATGGCATGTCTTGAGGTACTCCCTCAATAAGACTCCATGCACTTGTAAGTACAAGTTCCCCATTTCATTTTGAAACTTTAAACTTGGACAATTATGCTCAAAACAACACCAAGTTGTTACAGATACTACATTTAAGTAGTAATTTGTTCACAACAACACCAAATTGTTTTTCACCAAATAACATTTTTTAACACGCATGTTGGAAAAAAAAATGTTATAACATGTTTTTCCAAAGATATATTTTATAAAATAAACCGTTTCTCATATTTTTAATGCACACATAGGCAATTAAATGTTTACATAAAACATTTCTGTTCATTATGAACAATCTCTAACCTCGTATTCATGATACACATTTTCTAACACACGTGATAGTAAACTTTAAGTCATTTTATATATATAAAACATGACCAAATTAAAGCATCAAATGTTATCATTAAAACTCTATTCAAGAATTTCACCATATGAAGAGTTAAGAGTCTCAATAATTATAGACTTAAACTCTAATAAAACTCATCAAATGTCATCATTAGAATACTACTCAAGAGTTTCACCATATGAAGAGTTAAGAGTCTCAATAATTATAGACTTAAACTTTTATAAAACTCATCAAATGTCATCATTAAAACTCTACTCAAGAGTTTCACCATATGAAGAGTTTAATTAGTAATTAAAATTTCACTGAAATGGATTTAGAAATCCCAAATTAAAGTTGGTGATAAATCCCACTGTTAGTGCAGAATGTCTATCGCCTTCGTCAATCGGAACCGTAGCTGAAATAGAAGTAAAATAGGCTTTATATTGTAATTTGTTAGCAATAGGCAAGGTGGCATTATTGTAAATAAGGGGAAATCCCTTATAATCTTGTGCCTATAAATGGGAGCCTTAGGGTTTAGATTTAGGACTTTTGCCACATTAGAGCTTGGAGAGCTAGGTGCTTAGAGAGAGAAACTAGAGAGAGAAAGCAGCAAAACGTGATTCACGGAGCTTGTATTCGTCACATCATAAATAGAATCACCGATTAGTGTACGTTATTGTGTGATCGGTCACGCACGTTCACGGATTCCGCACGTCGAACGTTCGTTACGCAATCGTAAGGTGTCGAAACCGATCCTACACCACACAACTACACCATTACTTTATGGTGATTTAATTCTTGAAGTCAATCAAACATCAACTTCAATGTATGACCTTTTATTTCCAAATCATACAAAGCATTAAAATCAATGCTACAACAAATTACTTATATAAAATGTTTACATAAAACATTTCAAAGCATTTGTATTTTAACCATTTTTAACAATCATGTTAAAATGAAAGAAATTCTAACGCGCATGTTAGAAATATTAACATTTTCACAAAATGTCAATTCGACTTGCTAAAACACATATATGGTTCAAATAAATAAGTCATTTCTAATACTCACGTTAGAAACTAAACAATTAAAAAAAATTGCTTCCAAACTAACGCTTTTCATGAACGTTTCTAACACACGTGTTAGAAGACAAATGATTACAAAAATCATTATAAGACTTTAAATAAAGACTTAATTAGAGACATAAAACTCTAATCAAGTAACATAAAACTCTTACTTAAAGACATAAAAAAACTCTACTTGCGAGAGTTTAACGTTTACAAAAAACGTATGGTTTACACCAATAATTCCGGTCTAACACACATGTTAGAGAATTTAACGTTTACAAAAAACGTATGGTTTACACTAATAAACCCGAAATCGTTTAAAAACCAAACGGTTGAACCAAAACCATTCGTTTTGTACCACGGTATAGGATTTAAGATTGTATCTCAATCTCAAGAAATCCAAACACAACAAGTTGTATTACATACATATTTCCCAAAAGAAAATATTTAAAAGATCATAATCTTTAAAATATTTTTTTATTATAAATCCTTTTGTGAACCCAAAATCCTTATAAATAAGGTTTTAAGATTGTAGCAACAATCTCATGAAATCTTTTTTAAGTTTGTAGGAACTAGGTTCACTTTTTATAAAATATAATTACAAAATATATAATAGAGAGACTCTCGTTCTTCGTAGAAAATATCATAGTACAATATCGGTTGCAATAACTAAATAAAAAGAATATAAAATATAATTTTATATATCAATCTTGATTCAAGCCGCATCTCTGGTGGGTCCTTCACGCGCATTTGATAGCATCCTAGACTCGAGTATTCATCATCTTGAGTCCTGAAAAATACTCCTTGACTGCAACAAAGAGCACACTAAAATATTGACGATTTTGATTGAGACACGTGTTCAACACGCTTCCCTTAAAACAGATTTCGCGCCTCTACTAAAGACGACGCGTCTGTCTCCCAGGGTACAACAGCCGAAGTAGTATGTACTGCCGGAAATGGCTACGCGCCCGAGGTTACACTGGATAAAATTATAGTGTTAGAACTTGTGAAAAATAATGATATGAAGATGATGAAATTGAATAGAGACATCATATCTCTCTAAGTACCCAACACATGGGTCTTTAAGTATCTCCAAGAACTCTTCTATTTTTTTTCTCTAAAATTCCACTTTCAATTCTCTACTTGTAATTAGCTTCATCAAATTAGGCATATAACCTACTTCGCATACAAGAGATATGGGGTAGAGAAGAGTCTCACTTTATTAGAGATTTTATTAGAGAAATAAACTCTAATAATACCTAATAAATTAACATAAAAACTCTACTAAAAGTCTCACTTTATTAGAGATTTTATTAGAGACATAAACTCTAACAAAAACTAATAAATTGATATAAAACTCCACTTAAGAGTTTATCACCCATATGAAGAGTCTAGTAAATAATTATAATTTTACTAAATTATAATTTCACTAAATTAATATCCATTCACTCCATCTAAATTTCCAACATTGTGCATGATTGATCGGCGGTTCAGAAGAGCATACACATGACCCTCATTGATACGTAGTATCAATTTCTGGATAGATTGATGGGTGATAAGTTTAGAGAGGAAAAACATTAAGGGTTTAGAGAGAGAAAAGTGGATTGATTGGTATAAGGAAGAAAAGAAATCATGTTTTTTTTAGGGACATGCTATTCTCACACGGGGAAAATTATTTTCACACTCCAAAGCGCCGCGCTATGGCCATAGCGGGGCGCTTTGGTTGACAAAAGTTGATTTGACTGACGTAAAGGCGTACGAGGTTGCAGAGACATAAAGTGATACGAGGTTGCAGTGCCCCGTGAACCCTAAGCGCCGTGCTATGGCCAAAGCGCGGCGCTTCGACCCCAAATTTTCATTATTTAAACCTGCATGCAGAGAACATTTAGCATTCGAGGGTATTCGAGTGTGTTGTTGTTTGTTGATTTCTTTGCTCTATTAGTTACATTTTTTGAAAAAACGATGTCGTGGTTAAGTAACTATCTTTTCGGTCAATATTCTGACGAGTCAGTTGTTCCTGATTCTTACGAGGGGACCGCTATTTCTGACTCGTTTGAGAAACCGGTGTCGTCCAACTTGAGGGAGACAGAGGTTGTATCTGGCATTCGTTATCGTGATAACACGGTGCAGCTGGATTTGAATACCCCTGTGGAGGACCCTTATGCACAACAAGGTTATTCGAATTTCGGTTACGGTGGCGACTATAGCTTTGTACAGCAGGAGTGTTATCCAAACGACAGTTACGGTTGTCAACAGAGCTTACAAGGTTATTCGAATTTCGGTTACGGTGGCGAGCAAAGCTTTGTACAGCAGGAGTGTTATCCAAACCAGAGTTACGGTTGTGAACAGAGCTTTGAACATCAAGTGTATTCGAACCTCGGTAACGATGGTGAGCCGGAGGATGTGTTTGTTGACGAGGAAGGTTGTTACCCGGTTACATTTTCGTTTGATACAACGCAGACCTTTTCGTCACGTAAAGAGTTGGTGCGTTGGGTACAAGACACGGCAAAAGACAATGGTTACCTCATTGTGACTAAGAGGTCGAATAAAAAAGGAGAGAATTACAAGATTTGGTTTCAATGTACTTTTGGTGGGGAGCATAAGAGTATAGCTACACAGAGGAAAACGGGTAGCAAGAAAATAGGCTGCCCGTTCGAGATGATCGGGTTTTCAGAATCATCCGGAAGTGTTTGGAGGATCGAGGTGACGAAGGCGAAGCATAACCACACTCCTATTGAAAACTTCGAGGGTCACGCGTATGCGAGAAGGCTTTCTTCGGAGGACAAAAAACTGGTTAAGGAGTTGGCAGAGCAAGATATTCCCAACCAAAGTATCTGGCGAATGCTGACAAAAAACAATCCAGCTAGAAAGCTTATTCCGAAAGATATACACAACGTTGTTCAGAAGATCAATGCCGAAAAAAATGTCGGTAAGTCTCCGATGCAAAAACTTGAAAACATTCTTATCGAAAAAAATTACACTTATTACATGCGCACGAATGAGATATCGAACGAAGTTGAAGACGTCTTCTTTGTTCACGAAAAATCATTCACTATGTGGTGTGCCTTCCCGCATGTGCTATTGATTGACGCCACATACAAAACGAACATGTACAACCTGCCATTTGTTCAGGTCGTAGGCATGACGTCGACAAACAAATCGTTTACGGCTGCTTGTGCGGTAATTTCCGCTGAGAAGTCAGAGAACTACCTATGGGTGTTGCAGAGGATCAAGTCTATGTTGGCAGGATGTATGGAACCGCGCGTGATTTTAACAGACAGGGATTTTGCGCTAATGAACGCGTGTGAACAAGTTTTTCCAAAAGCGCATAAGTATCTTTGTCGGTTCCATATTCAACAAAATATTAATAAGAACAGCAAGAAGAAATTCTCTGACAAGGAGTGGAAAGAATTCGTACGTACATTTTGGACATTGTGCGAGTCTACGACCGAGGAAATATACAGGTATAACTTGGAAAACCTTGAAGCACAGTTGAAAGAAGCTGACCGTGAACGTGAGTATTTCTTACATAGTTATGTTCAAATTTTATATAATAACAAAAACTGACTATTTACGTTTTTTAATTGTAGAGGTTTTTGATTATTTGAAGAAATCATGGTTGGATCCGTACCGTGAAAAGTTTGTATCTTGCTGGATTAACCAAACTATCAACTTTCACCAAACTACGACCAACAGGGTTGAGGGCATGCATGCAACATTAAAAAGTCACTTTCCAAGTCATCGCAACACACTGGATAAACTTGTACTGTATGTTGATCATGTTGTTGATAGACAATACGCCGAGATTAGGAGTAGCTTTGAAACAAGCCTCCGAAAAATGATGACGCACCACAAGAATCAGCCCATGCTTGCATATATTCTCAGAAAGGTTTCAATATATGCGATTGAGCTTTTGAGTATGGAACTAAAACGTAAGGAAGACGGGTTGAGAGCCTACGGTGCAAGCTGTGGTTGCCAACTTTTTACCAGCTGCGGTTTGCCATGTGCCTGTCGTTTGGAAAAGTTGGAAAATAAAGGTAATTAATATTTTTGACCTTTCTCGTTATGATTTTGCCACCTAATTTGTTTTCATCCACAGGTCAGCAAATCCGGATCACACACATAGACGTGTTTTGGAAGAAGCTTGACTTCAAGCCTGCAAGGAATAACATAGAGGATATCGATGTAGACGCGGAATTTGAAAAATTGAAAAAACAGATCGATCCAACACCCCCTCAAGTGAAAAGGAGCTTCTTTGAAAAGTTTCAGCAAATCCTCAATCCAGGGAACAATAAATAAAAACCTCCTGCTATTCTGAAGAAAACTCGTGGTCGCCCAACATTTTAAACGCCGGAAGAAAGAAAGGTTGAAACCGCTAGAAAAAGCTCTTACATTCCGTCAGAAGAAACTTGGGTCGATGCCTCAGACGATCTTCCCCGTCACAGCTCGTACATATCAGCCGAAGATTCTAGAAGAGAAAAGAATAGCAAACCGCTCAACCTACACCCTGATTTCCAGAATATCAAGCTCGGTCCTAAGACGGATATAGCGATCCGCAATTACGCATCTCAGATTCCCAAAGTGATCCATCCATACATCGTTAGAATAAAGGACGTGAAACCAGATGGTCATTGTGGATTTCGATTGGTGGCTGTTGGGTTAGGAGTGAAAAAAAATTCATATTTGAAGATCCGGGAACAACTTCTAAAGGAGTTACGTATGAACGAATCGCTTTGGAGGCAGGTTTTCGATCCGGAAAACATAGGACATTATGATGCGCTGGTTACATGATCGATTTCAAGGGGGTGGGACGAGCAGGTATCGAAAATTACATGTCGATGCCTGAGACGGGGTTTCTTATTGCCCAACGATACGGTGTGATTGTTCACACCTTCGACATTCGTGGGAGCGATACAATTTTCCCTCTGCTGGGCGGGCCAAACGAAGCTGAGGAACCTCACCTGGTAGTTGCGGTTGTGTTCGTCGACAATGGGCATTTCATACATGTAGAGCTTGGAGGTTGTTATCCAATGCCTCCCCCAAACCTACTCTGGACAGCGAACAGAACAGAGCGCGCAGCAGCCTGGCATACATTATACAGGGATCAGATCAACACGTATGAAATGCTTACGTATCGTGCCCCTGACCTTAATGTAACCCCATATGTTCACGATGTATCTTAAATGTGTTTAATAATAATCACGTTTGCTGTTGTTCAATATACGCGTTACATCACGTTAAAAACCGAATGTCACCGACACGACCCAATCAGATTCAATACGCACTTGTACGACCCGAAATGACAATATAGATCATAATACTACAATTAATGAAAAAATACGTCATGTTCATGTACGGTAGGCGGCTGATACACATAACACTTCTCACAGGAGTACTTGTGCTTTCAAACCTAAATGATACGAGATAACGGAATAAGACATCACACGTAACCGATTTGATCCGGAACTTGCAGTACAGTCCATATATATTAAAAAATGATGTATAATGGAAAACACGGAAAATTTAGACTATTTATCGACGCGTTTGTGAATTAAAAACAATTTTAAAAAATTTAAAAAATGCCCAAAGCGCCCCGCTATGCTCATAACGCTGCGTTTTGGGCCCAAAGTGCCGCGCTATGGCCATAGCGGGGCGCTTCGGACCCTCGTTATACACTGAAGCGGGGCAGCTTCTCCCCCACTTCACCCAAAAACAAAAAACACACACCAAAGGTGCGATCTCACACAGTCGACCATTTTCGGAGATTTTCGAGGTTTTCAACCGCTAAAAGGTATGATCTCAAACCCTTAATCGTTTCTTTACAATATACATGTTGATTGTTGTGTTGGTTGTTTGGTAATGTCGATTTTTGCTGGATCTGTTCTTCAGAATGAAGAACCAAAGCGCCGCGCCGAGGCCAAAGCGGGGCGCTTTGGTTCATGTTTATTTTTTTTTGTTATTTGTTTAATTATTATTAATTGTTTATTAATATTTGTTTAATAATTATTATTTGTTTAATATTAATTGTTTATTAATATTTGTTTAATAATTATTATTTGTTTAATATTAATTGTTTATTAATATTTGTTTAATTATTATTTGTTTAATATTAATTGTTTATTAATATTTGTTTAATTATTATTATTATTTATTTAATTATTATTAATTGTTTATTAATATTTGTTTAATTATTATTATTTATTTAATTATTATTAATTGTTTATTAATATTTGTTTAATATTATTATTTGTTTATTAATATTTGTTTAATATTATTATTTATTTAATATTAGTATTTATTTAATATTATTTGTTTAATTAATATTATTATTTGATCAACGTGTAGAGATGGATTTATCCGATGAGGAGATTGAGCATATGGAGGCTGAGGGAGAGGTGGGGGACGAGGAGGAGCCGGCATGTCCGTATCTTCAGTTTCCGGTGGGGTCACGGGCGAGGGGGAGATGCGCTAGGTTGCGCACCATAGAGATTGGGGAGCATGTAGGGATAGATTGGGAGCTGCTGAGTACCGTGGGGGAGGTCGAGCATGTGCGTGATATAGTTGGGCTAGATACTCCTTGGTCGCGCCTATTTGAGTTAGCGATGGAGGACTCGTACCCTGAGCTTACGGTCGAGTTTCTTTCCACGTTTACATACGCGCCGCATCCGGCGAATTACGTGGAGGACCCTGCTTTTCCAGTCCACGAGGTTACATTCCGTCTCGCCGGTCAGGAGTTTGAGATGAGTGTGCGGGAGTTTGCTGTCCATACAGGTTTGTACACTGAGCCTGAGCTTGATACTGATTTATATACGCAGGCGGTTACGATGATGGACAGGCAGACGCTTATCAGTTTCTGGAGGGCCATTTCTAGGGCTCCCTTTGGGAAATCCTGGCAAAAGGCCACCACCATTTGAGACCCCTTGTACCGATACCTGCACCATGTTATCGCGTCGACTATCGTGCCGCGGGGTTCCAGCAAGGAGAAGGTCAACCTCAGTGACCTTTTCTTTCTCTACTGCCTACTACGCCGCCAGCCCTGCGATCTAGCAGCCAGCCTGGCAGATTACTTTTCTACTGCATACCACCGGCAGCTCCGCGGGTTTCTTCACACTGGCTCATTTATCACCGCCATTGCACATTGCACGCTCACTAGGGATCGTGCCCGAGCATGATCCGCTGCTGTCCGATCCGGTCCCGTCATCCAAGTTGGGCCGCGCGTCAGTATCCGCTATGCAGATCACCCGTACCTTTGATGTCGGTCTGAGGTTCAGGGGTGCTGACGGGGTGATTTGGCAGCCGGAGGTGTTGCCGGAGGTCATCCCGGTTGTTATTGAGGTGAGGCCTGGATTGTTAGCCGCTCCTGATGTTCAGCAGGCCGCTCGGCAGGCTCAGCTACAGGCTCTGGGCATCGAGCAGCCTGAGGTTCAGGCTCAGGCTCAGCCTCAGGCTCAGGCTCAGCCTCAGCCTATATTCGAGGATCCGGCGCAGGAGGAGCACGTCGAGCAGATCCCGGTACCACCTGTTCAGCCAGCTCCTGAGCCGCCACAGTACCCGCAGCACGTTTACGCTGACCTGCCTCCGGCAGCGCGTGAGGTGGCTCGGGACTTCGACCGGTGCCTCAGACATCAGGACGCACGCATTGACTGGATCGTCCAGACGCTCGTCGATCTACGAGAGCTCGCTGGGTTGCCTCCACTACCCCTCCCACCGTCCCCACCGCACGAGGATTAGTACATTACTTTGTTTGTTTAGTGTTTTATTATATATTATGTACTCAGTTGTACCTTTTTGTTGTGTATTGTATGTACAAAATGATATATATATATATATATATATATATATATATATATATATATATATATATATATATATATATATATATATATATATATATATATATATATATATATATATATATATATATATATATATATATATATATATATATATATATATATAGGGGATGGTTCAAATGAAAACCACTTTTATTGTGAAAACTCGAAAACTAACTAAAAAAAGCCTAAAAAACACACAAAAATTTGTTTTTTCAATTTTTTTTTATAAAAATCACTAGTTTTTATATATAAAAAAAAACTTTTTTTCAAAAAAAAAAAAAATTTGTGTAGTGCACATGTGTAATAATACACATGTGTAGTACACATACATATGTGCAGTATTACACATGTGCACTACACAAATTTTTTTTTTTTTTTGAAATTTTTTTTATATTAAAAAACCTGCGAAATTTTGATTGCAAAAAAAAAAATTAAAAAAAAAATTTTTTTGTATGTTTTTTTGGCTTTTTTTAATTAGTTTTCAAGTTTTCACAATAACTAGTGGTTTTCATTTGAACCTTCCCATATATATATATATATATATATATATATATATATATTGCAGTTAATCTTCTATTTACATCACGTTGGTTCTGGATTGTTTACGTTTAATTCTTATGGTTTTCTGTACATTTTATTTAACGTGTTCGTTTAATTTAACAAAATAAACAACGTTAAGAACTTATATTATACACATTCTATAAAAATAATGACGTAATGACGTAATTATAAAACAACTATGAATTATATGTAATAAAACTAAAATAAAAAATTTTTCCTTCAAAAATCTCTATCAAACTAATTCAACCAAAAATCCCTACCAAACTAACCCACAACAACCCCAAATCAACCCCACCAATCTGTTTAAAAATGCACATCCAAAGCGCCTCGCTATGGCCAAAGCGGGGCGCTTTGGTCTTGGTCAACAGACAAGGACTGACTTCTGTGCAAAAAGACAACCGGCGTGTTCGAATAGACCAAGCCTTTTTTTAAAGATCGCAAGTGATATAGGAGAAGAAGACGATTGTAGGTCGCTCTCGTATGTAGATCATGAGGAGTACCAAACCAGTGCTAAACTGCAAGGAAATAGATCGTGGCCTCTATTCTTCCCCGTATGTACGTCAAAGGGAATCCATAAACCGTCAAGGAACATCCCCTTGTAGAAGCTTTTCATGAATTATAAGGGTTAGGATTTAATTTCAGTCTGATCATACGACTCAGATTGCTTCTTGTTCTAATGGGAACATAAAAATTTATAATTAGGTAATTAATTCAACACTTTCCCTAATTCCATGTGGAGACGACCTTACATTAATATACTCATATAAGTAGTTAGGACGTCATATTTAACTTACTTTTGATTTGACCATGACATGTAGATCACCTATATATGAAAGAAGAAAAATGTGATTGAGCAATACGTTCAGTGAACATATAATGTTAATAATATAACGGAAAACAAAGTTGAGATAAATACGGTAAACATATAATGTTAATAATATTACCATAAAACAAAGTTGAGACAAATACGATAAAGATACAATTGATATGACATGGATATATATACTAGTGGGGTGCCCGCACGATGCGGCGGGAAACTCAGATCGGTGATTTTAAGGGTGTGTTAGATGTAATACATATATTATTAGATTTTAATTTTTAATTACGTGAAGGTCATTACAAAAAAAAAATAATTTGCTTTATGTCTTCAATCTCACTCTCTGTTTTATTCACAGCCTATCTTTTTAAATTAACACAACGGAGGCATATATATAGCTTCATTAATGGATGCATATATAGGATCGAAATTGTTAGGTGGTTAGTGTTACACCACATGATGACGACAAAGCTGCCATAGTTTGGAGTGTGCCAAAAACTGACACCGCATAATGATGGTCATTTTATAGCTGTATGTTTTGGTTCCATTTGATCTTATTTGGTTTGTTGATTTATTTTTGTTAGTTGATTTAGAATATATATAAACCAGTTTGGGGAACCAGAAATTTCAACCGGAGGGTCATGATATACATGTACTTTAAGCTAACTAAGGTATAATATATACTTTTCTTAACCAATGCGTAAATAAAAGTTAAAATATAAACTAATAAACTTAAAATAAAAAATTAAATCAAATAAACTGCTTTTAACTTAATTTAGAGTAGGTTATTTCTGAATTCTCTATGTTTTAGTGGCTTTAACCATTAAATTCAAAATAAAAAAAAAAATTAACGCCCTGAATCACTAACCGCGTATTTTATAACGTTTTGAGTCTATGTATTTTAGTGGTTTTAATCATTTAAGTCCAAAATCAAAAGTACAAGTGTTAAAAATTGGACTATATATCTGCTTTGTTTACATATATATTTTCCTTATAAGTCAACTTTGATAGTTGATGTAGGTAATTAAATGCATTATGACATTTGATTTCATTGTTTACGTTAAGCATAAGTCGTAACCGAATTCTTACTGTTGTTTTCGTCAATATTATTTGTTTTGTTCCGTGAAGTTCACGGAAATTAGCACTATATTTCAATATATTACTAATCAATTTTTATGCATATATTTTGTTTAGTTGGATGGCATGATATAATTCAAGTCGAACATATTTCGTTAGGTGATGATTGTTTATTCAATTGGTCAAAAACGAATTCGAGGTTATTTGTCACACCCCCAAATTACCACCTAGGGTATGTCCCTACTGGAGGTGCAACGATCCAACAAAGAGCCACCAATCATATCAAACACAAGTCATAATGTATTAAAATACCCAATTGAAAGAAATGTATCGTTTGAAAAGTTAAACCAAAACCAAAGTATTAAGCGGAAGCATAAATGTATAAGTGTGTAAATGAATGAAAACCAAATCAACATAATTGTTTATTATGACCACAACCACTCCAGCAACATCAGACGGCAAGCTCCCAAGTTCCTTCAATAATCACCTACAAGCATGTAAACAAGTGTGTCAGACTACGCTGGTGAGTTCAATCTGAAATTCCACCTGACGATGTGGAGGTAAACCAGGGAGCTCTTCAGGAAAGACATCAGGAAACTCTCGAACAACCGGAAGGTCTTCGAGTTTCCTCTCGTCAGTCTGAGAGTCAGTAATAAGGGCCAAAAGGGAAGGATAGCCCTTACGTAGACAACTTAGAGCCTTCATGGCTGAGATAATACCTACTGTAGCACCGCTACGATGACCCTGAACAGATAAAGATTCACCACTAGCAAGGGGAATACGAACGACTTTCTCCTTGCAGAGAATTTCCGCCTGATATTTGGATAACCAATCCATTCCCACAACTACGTCGAAGCTTCCGAGAGTGACAGGGAGTAGGTCAATGTCAAATACTTGACCCAAGAGATCTAATTTGCACCCCATGAGGACATGAGACGCTTCAATAGTTTTACCATTTGCTATTTCCACTACATGCTTAACAACAAGAGGTGTAGGACTCAATCCTAGACGACTACTGAATCCCACAGACACATAACTCCAATCGGCACCCGAATCAAATAAAATAGAAGCATAAACACCATTCACAGAGAACGTACCAGTAACTACATTGCCGTCGTTACGAGCTTCACCAGCTCCAATAGTAAATCCACGCCCACGCGCCACATTGCCCCCATTGTTCCCACCATTGCTCCCTGCGTTGTTACCACCTGCATTCTGTTTCAATTGTGGGCAATCCCGCTTCATATGCCCCTCAGCCCCACACTGATAACATCCTTTTCTAGACCCCTGACTTTGCTGAGATTGCTGCCCTTGCTGTCTCTGATTCGGCTGAGTCTGCTGCTGCTGCTGTTTTGGCTGAGGAGCCCTACAATCCTTGGCCTCATGGCCTACCTTGTCGCACCTGCGACAAACTCGATCACACTGCCCATAATGATGGAACCCACATTTGCTACACTGAGGCTTCTTCCCCACATAAGATCTCTGATTTTGATTCACTGAGGAAGTTTGGCTAAAGCTGCGTGTACTGCCAGTGTCTGTCTTCTTTTGGGGCTGAACCGAGTTGGACGCCTTGTCCATATCACCCCACTTACGCTTCCTATCAGTGACAAGAGTAGTGGCTGTGGTGGCGGCAGCAGTAGCTTTAGAAACACGCGGTGGTAGTGAGTTGCTTTCCACCTCCTGATCAATAATCTTGTGAGTCAACCGGACAATCTGGGTCAAGTTATTGAGGTTTGCAGCAGTAACCAAACCCTTCACTCGTGGAGGTAACCCCTTGATGAATAACTCGATCCTTCGAGACATAGGTCGAGACAAATTCGGACACAAGTCAGCCAACTCATACGACCGCTTCACGTACGCTTCAACCTCAGATCCCACCAGTTTCAGATCGTAATACTCGTTCTCTAGCTTCTGTATCTCATCACGAGGACAGTATTCCTCCCTCATTAATTCCTTGAAGTCGTCCCAAGTAGTAGCGTTTGCTGCATCAATACCCAGCAGCTGAACCTGGGCATTCCACCAGGTTAAGGCACCATCCTCAAGCGTGCCTGTCGCATACTTCACGCGGTCCCCCACGGGACAGTTGCACATAGCGAACACTGACTCAGCTTTCTCGAACCACCTCAATAGTCCCACAGCCCCTTCCGTCCCACTGAAGGTCTGTGGCTTACAATCCATAAACATCTTGAACGTACAGGCAGGCTGGTTGTTCGGGTGCGCTGAGTGAAAGAAGATACAACACAGGAGTAAGAGTTGTGTACACGATACAGGATTAAAAGTTTTTGGTACAGTTCATACCAGCTTGGTAGGCTGCCAGAGCCTCAGCCACACGTGTGTTTATCAGATTTGTTAACTCAGCCTGAGTCATGTTGATGCTACCACGTCCGTGTCCTCGTCCACTCATGTTTCTATATATGGAAATGAACTAATTTAGGAGTCGAAAATGAGGAAGGTGTTCAGGTTTATCACGTTAAGAACGATTAACTACCATGTTAATACACAAACAGGGAAGAACCCCTCTTACACTCGTTAAGCCTCATTGGGATTTGCATGCACCACGCGTTATTATTATGTGTGCACCCATGATAATAAGGCGGTTTGCATGCTCCTCTCGATGCTTCTTAACTTATGTTTGAAGTTTCTCCCACCCCAATCAACACAAAACAAGCACTACCAACAAGATTAGGATTTACTAGATGTAAGTGTTATGTTACACTATCAATGTGTCATGATTCCTACCATGTCGTATCGTGCATGCTATAAATATAGTTACGTTTACTAGGCATATAAAGCATAAGCTAACGAGGAACGAACCTTGCAGTCTGAAGCTGAGTGTCATGGTCATCGTTTGGATCAATTCGGTTATAGTCTGGTTTTATGAAAACGTTTTAAAACCGAGTTCTCTATAACCAGTGGCTCTGATACCAAACAAGTTCAATAAACATAATACAATACTAACCGAAAGGCTTCTGGGAAGAATAGCTGATCTCTAGGGGGGGGGGGAGTGTCTCCTACGGCTGCACGTATGAGATCTTGGGAGATATAGAGTTTTCTCTTTTTTTTTTAGGCTAATCCTAGATATAGGGGAGTAGGTTACGTAGCCTTATTAGTCAAGGAAGTATAATGTTTGGGGAGGTGGGTTTTCAGTTGACCGAATGGAGCCCAAAGTTTACAACATTTGAAGTGGATTATATAGGATTCCCAATTATAATAGAATTATATATATATGGCCCAAATAGTAAACTACCATATATATATGGCCCAAATAGTAAACTACCAAATCCATAAGTCAGAGCGTGTGTGTGTGTGTGTGGGCCGAGACTTTATAACAGTGGTGGCGGCCCCACTCAAGTAAAACCCGACACGTTTACGTTTAGCATTTAATCGAAGCAATCACGTGAAAGAGAAGTAACGGGGAATCAGGATTACAAAACTAACCTTGGAGGTTCAGGTTGTCACATCATCCCCAACTTAAAAGAAATTTCGTCCCGAAATTTGACAAGCGTCAAGTGAGAGAAACGAAGTGAGGAATCAGGATTGTTGCGGGTTCTGCTCAGCTATGACATCATCCCCAACTTGAAGAGGAATCTCGCCCCGAGATTCACCAGTTTTGCTTGACTCTGCTTTGTCTTTGGGAAAGAGGTGAGGATACTTGAGCTTCATCTGATCCTCGCGCTCCCACGTGAACTCCGGTCCACGTCTTGAGTTCCAACGAACTCTAACGATGGGAATACGACTGTGTTTACGCACCTTGACCTCCCGATCCATGATCTCTATAGGCTCTTCGACAAACTGCAACTTGTCATCGATCTTCAGCTCTTGAAGAGGTACCGCTAAGGGATCATCAGCATAACACTTCTTTAACTGTGATACATGAAATACGTCGTGAACATTACCCAACTCAGTAGGTAATTCCAACCTATAAGCCACCTTACCGATACGCTCAAGAACTTTAAACGGCCCAACATAACGTGGGTTCAGCTTGCCCCGCTTCCCAAAGCGTACCACCCCCTTCCACGGTGAGACTTTCAGCATTACTCGGTCATTCACTTCAAACACTACTTCTTTGGCACGCTTGTCTGCATAGGCTTTCTGGCGATCACGAGCAGCTGCCATACGCTCCCTAATTTTCACAATCATATCTGAAGTTTCGAGTACCATCTCAGGACCGGTGATCTGACTATCACCCACCTCAGCCCAGCAGAGAGGTGAACGGCACTTCCTCCCATACAGTGCCTCAAATGGTGCCGCTTTAATACTGGTGTGGTAGCTGTTATTGTAGGAGAACTCTACCAACGGCAAGTGCTTCTCCCATCCTTTCCCAAAATCAATAACACATGCCCGCAGCATATCCTCTAATGTCTGAATAGTGCGCTCACTCTGACCATCCGTTTGCGGATGATAAGCCGTGCTCATATCAAGACGTGAGCCGAACGACTTATGCATAGCCTGCCATAACTCCGAAGTAAAACGAGGATCTCGATCAGAAATAATAGAAGTCGGCACCCCGTGCCTAGAAACCACCTCTTTAAGGTACACTGCTGCGAGCTGCGAATACTTATCTGTCTCCTTGATTGCTAGGAAATGTGCTGACTTTGTGAGACGGTCGACGATCACCCATATAGTATCGTTCCCTGCCTGTGTTCTAGGTAGCCCCGTAACAAAATCCATAGCGATCTGTTCCCATTTCCACATAGGTATTTCCGGCTGCTGAAGTGGTCCCGAAGGCTTCTGGTACTCTGCCTTGACCCTAGCACAGGTCAAACACTTACTCACGTAGGTGGCAATAATAGCTTTCATGTTCGGCCACCAATACAAAACCTTGAGGTCCTGGTACATCTTATCAGACCCTGGATGAATAGAATATCGTGACTTGTGTGCTTCGTCCATCACAAGTTCTCGAAGATCACCAAATGAAGGAACCCATATCCGTTCCATGAAGTAGTAGATATTGTCGGACCGTTGCTCGAACTTCTTCTTGTGTAGCCCTCGTAATCCTTCGGCTTCGATATTTTCTTCCTTTAACGCTTCAATCTGAGCTGAACGAATCCGGGCAGGTAAATCAGAGTGAATAGTAAGCTGTAGGGCACGAACACGCTTCTGCTTCGGTTCCTTGCGACTAAGGGCATCAGCTACAACATTTGCTTTACCCGGATGATACTTGATAGCACACTCATAATCATTGAAAAGCTCGACCCAACGACGTTGCCGCATATTTAATTCCTTCTGGTCGAAGATATATTGAAGACTCCTGTGATCGGTATATATGGTACACTTGGTACCGTACAGGTAATGCCTCCAAATCTTCAACGCAAAGACTACGGCTCCTAACTCCAGGTCGTGTGTCGTGTAGTTCTTCTCGTGTACCTTCAACTGTCGAGAAGCATAAGCTATCACCTTGTCTCGCTGCATCAACACGCAGCCGAGACCCTGAATAGACGCATCGCAATAAACCACAAAATCTTCAGTACCCTCTGGTAGAGATAAAATCGGCGCGCTGCACAACTTCTGCTTTAAGAGCTGAAAAGCTTTCTCCTGGTTCGATCCCCAAGAATAAACAACTTTCTTTTGAGTCAGGGCGGTGAGGGGTTGAGCAATCTTAGAAAAATCCCGGATAAACCGACGATAATATCCCGCAAGACCAAGAAATTGACGCACCTCCGAAGGATTCTTTGGTGCCGCCCAATTTCGAATAGCATCGATCTTAGCAGGATCCACATGAATACCCATTTCGTTAACGATGTGCCCGAGAAAGTGTACTTCCCGAATCCAGAAGTCACACTTAGAAAACTTTGCGTACAACTGCTCCTTCCTCAGGAGTTCCAAAATAAGGCGAAGATGGCGCTCGTGGTCTTCCTTGTTCTTGGAGTAGATCAATATGTCATCAATGAAAACGATAACGAAGTCGTCAAGGTAAGGTTTGCACACGCGGTTCATGAGATCCATGAAGACCGCTGGTGCGTTGGTCATCCCAAATGGCATAACCAGAAATTCATAGTGGCCATACCGCGTTCGAAAAGCTGTTCGAGGCACATCCTCCTCTCTAACCCGTACCTGATGATATCCTGACCTCAAGTCAATCTTGGAATAGAAACTTGACCCTTGCAGCTGGTCAAACAAATCGTCAATGCGTGGCAGAGGATAACGATTCTTGATCGTTACCTTGTTGAGCTCGCGATAGTCGATACACATACGAAAAGACCCGTCCTTCTTCTTCACAAATAATACAGGGGCTCCCCAAGGAGAAGAGCTAGGACGAATGAAACCCCTGTCTAGTAACTCTTGAAGCTGGTTCGATAATTCTTGCAACTCTCCTGGTGCAAGACGGTACCAGTTTCAGATCGTAATACTCGTTCTCTAGCTTCTGTATCTCATCACGAGGACAATATTCCTCCCTCATTAATTCCTTGAAGTCGTCGCAAGTAGTAGCGTTTGCTGCATCAATACCCAGCAGCTGAACCTGGGCATTCCACCAGGTTAAGGCACCATCCTCAAGCGTGCATGTCGCATACTTCACGCGGTCCCCCACGGGACAGTTGCACATAGCGAACACTGACTCAGCTTTCTCGAACCACCTCAATAGTCCCACAGCCCCTTCCGTCCCACTGAAGGTCTGTGGCTTACAATCCATAAACATCTTGAACGTACAGGCAGGCTGGTTGTTCGGGTGCGCTGAGTGAAAGAAGATACAACACAGGAGTAAGAGTTGTGTACACGATACAGGATTAAAAGTTTTTGGTACAGTTCATACCAGCTTGGTAGGCTGCCAGAGCCTCAGCCACACGTGTGTTTATCAGATTTGTTAACTCAGCCTGAGTCATGTTGATGCTACCACGTCCGTGTCCTCGTCCACTCATGTTTCTATATATGGAAATGAACTAATTTAGGAGTCGAAAATGAGGAAGGTGTTCAGGTTTATCACGTTAAGAACGATTAACTACCATGTTAATACACAAACAGGGAAGAACCCCTCTTACACTCGTTAAGCCTCATTGGGATTTGCATGCACCACGCGTTATTATTATGTGTGCACCCATGATAATAAGGCGGTTTGCATGCTCCTCTCGATGCTTCTTAACTTATGTTTGAAGTTTCTCCCACCCCAATCAACACAAAACAAGCACTACCAACAAGATTAGGATTTACTAGATGTAAGTGTTATGTTACACTATCAATGTGTCATGATGCCTACCATGTCGTATCGTGCATGCTATAAATATAGTTACGTTTACTAGGCATATAAAGCATAAGCTAACGAGGAACGAACCTTGCAGTCTGAAGCTGAGTGTCATGGTCATCGTTTGGATCAATTCGGTTATAGTCTGGTTTTATGAAAACGTTTTAAAACCGAGTTCTCTATAAGCAGTGGCTCTGATACCAAACAAGTTCAATAAACATAATACAATACTAACCGAAAGGCTTCTGGGAAGAATAGCTGATCTCTAGGGGGGGGGGGAAGTGTCTCCTACGGCTGCACGTATGAAATCTTGGGAGATATAGAGTTTTCTCTGTTTTTTTAGGCTAATCCTAGATATAGGGGAGTAGGTTACGTAGCCTTATTAGTCAAGGAAGTATAATGCTTGGGGAGGTGGGTTTTCAGTTGACCGAATGGAGCCCAAAGTTTACAACATTTGAAGTGGATTATATAGGATTCCCAATTATAATAGAATTATATATATATGGCCCAAATAGTAAACTACCATATATATATGGCCCAAATAGTAAACTACCAAATCCATAAGTCAGAGCGTGTGTGTGTGTGTGTGGGCCGAGACTTTATAACAGTGGTGGCGGCCCCACTCAAGTAAAACCCGACACGTTTACGTTTAGCATTTAATCGAAGCAATCACGTGAAAGAGAAGTAACGGGGAATCAGGATTACAAAACTAACCTTGGAGGTTCAGGTTGTCACATCATCCCCAACTTAAAAGAATTTTCGTCCCGAAATTTGACAAGCGTCAAGTGAGAGAAACGAAGTGAGGAATCAGGATTGTTGCGGGTTCTGCTCAGCTATGACATCATCCCCAACTTGAAGAGGAATCTCGCCCCGAGATTCACCAGTTTTGCTTGACTCTGCTTTGTCTTTGGGAAAGAGGTGAGGATACTTGAGCTTCATCTGATCCTCGCGCTCCCACGTGAACTCCGGTCCACGTCTTGAGTTCCAACGAACTCTAACGATGGGAATACGACTGTGTTTACGCACCTTGACCTCCCGATCCATGATCTCTATAGGCTCTTCGACAAACTGCAACTTGTCATCGATCTTCAGCTCTTGAAGAGGTACCGCTAAGGGATCATCAGCATAACACTTCTTTAACTGTGATACATGAAATACGTCGTGAACATTACCCAACTCAGTAGGTAATTCCAACCTATAAGCCACCTTACCGATACGCTCAAGAACTTTAAACGGCCCAACATAACGTGGGTTCAGCTTGCCCCGCTTCCCAAAGCGTACCACCCCTTTCCACGGTGAGACTTTCAGCATTACTTGGTCATTCACTTCAAACACTACTTCTTTGGCACGCTTGTCTGCATAGGCTTTCTGGCGATCACGAGCAGCTGCCATACGCTCCCTAATTTTCACAATCATATCTGAAGTTTCGAGTACCATCTCAGGACCGGTGATCTGACTATCACCCACCTCAGCCCAGCAGAGAGGTGAACGGCACTTCCTCCTATACAGTGCCTCAAATGGTGCCGCTTTAATACTGGTGTGGTAGCTGTTATTGTAGGAGAACTCTACCAATGGCAAGTGCTTCTCCCATCCTTTCCCAAAATCAATAACACATGCCCGCAGCATATCCTCTAATGTCTGAATAGTGCGCTCACTCTGACCATCCGTTTGCGGATGATAAGCCGTGCTCATATCAAGATGTGAGCCGAACGACTTATGCATAGCCTGCCATAACTCCGAAGTAAAACGAGGATCTCGATCAGAAATAATAGAAGTCGGCACCCCGTGCCTAGAAACCACCTCTTTAAGGTACACTGCTGCGAGCTGCGAATACTTATCTGTCTCCTTGATTGCTAGGAAATGTGCTGACTTTGTGAGACGGTCGACGATCACCCATATAGTATCGTTCCCTGCCTGTGTTCTAGGTAGCCCCGTAACAAAATCCATAGCGATCTGTTCCCATTTCCACATAGGTATTTCCGGCTGCTGAAGTGGTCCCGAAGGCTTCTGGTACTCTGCCTTGACCCTAGCACAGGTCAAACACTTACTCACGTAGGTGGCAATAATAGCTTTCATGTTCGGCCACCAATACAAAACCTTGAGGTCCTGGTACATCTTATCAGACCCTGGATGAATAGAATATCGTGACTTGTGTGCTTCGTCCATCACAAGTTCTCGAAGATCACCAAATGAAGGAACCCATATCCGTTCCATGAAGTAGTAGATATTGTCGGACCGTTGCTCGAACTTCTTCTTGTGTAGCCCTCGTAATCCTTCGGCTTCGATATTTTCTTCCTTTAACGCTTCAATCTGAGCTGAACGAATCCGGGCAGGTAAATCAGAGTGAATAGTAAGCTGTAGGGCACGAACACGCTTCTGCTTTAGTTCCTTGCGACTAAGGGCATCAGCTACAACATTAGCTTTACCCGGATGATACTTGATAGCACACTCATAATCATTGAAAAACTCGACCCAACGACGTTGCCGCATATTTAATTCCTTCTGGTCGAAGATATGTTGAAGACTCCTGTGATCGGTATATATGGTACACTTGGTACCGTACAGGTAATGCCTCCAAATCTTCAACGCAAAGACTACGGCTCCTAACTCCAGGTCGTGTGTCGTGTAGTTCTTCTCGTGTACCTTCAACTATCGAGAAGCATAAGCTATCACCTTGTCTCGCTGCATCAACACGCAGCCGAGACCCTGAATAGACGCATCGCAATAAACCACAAAATCTTCAGTACCCTCTGGTAGAGATAAAATCGGCGCGCTGCACAACTTCTGCTTTAAGAGCTGAAAAGCTTTCTCCTGGTTCGATCCCCAAGAATAAACAACTTTCTTTTGAGTCAGGGCGGTGAGGGGTTGAGCAATCTTAGAAAAATCCCGGATAAACCGACGATAATATCCCGCAAGACCAAGAAATTGACGCACCTCCGAAGGATTCTTTGGTGCCGCCCAATTTCGAATAGCATCGATCTTAGCAGGATCCACATGAATACCCATTTCGTTAATGATGTGCCCGAGAAAGTGTACTTCCCGAATCCAGAAGTCACACTTAGAAAACTTTGCGTACAACTGCTCCTTCCTCAGGAGTTTCAAAATAAGGCGAAGATGGCGCTCGTGGTCTTCCTTGTTCTTGGAGTAGATCAATATGTCGTCAATGAAAACGATAACGAAGTCGTCAAGGTAAGGTTTGCACACGCGGTTCATGAGATCCATAAAGACCGCTGGTGCGTTGGTCATCCCAAATGGCATAACCAGAAATTCATAGTGGCCATACCGCGTTCGAAAAGCTGTTCGAGGCACATCCTCCTCTCTAACCCGTACCTGATGATATCCTGACCTCAAGTCAATCTTGGAATAGAAACTTGACCCTTGCAGCTGGTCAAACAAATCGTCAATGCGTGGCAGAGGATAACGATTCTTGATCGTTACCTTGTTGAGCTCGCGATAGTCGATACACATACGAAAAGACCCGTCCTTCTTCTTCACAAATAATACAGGGGCTCCCCAAGGAGAAGAGCTAGGACGAATGAAACCCCTGTCTAGTAACTCTTGAAGCTGGTTCGATAATTCTTGCAACTCTCCTGGTGCAAGACGGTACCAGTTTCAGATCGTAATACTCGTTCTCTAGCTTCTGTATCTCATCACGAGGACAGTATTCCTCCCTCATTAATTCCTTGAAGTCGTCCCAAGTAGTAGCGTTTGCTGCATCAATACCCAGCAGCTGAACCTGGGCATTCCACCAGGTTAAGGCACCATCCTCAAGCGTGCCTGTCGCATACTTCACGCGGTCCCCCACGGGACAGTTGCACATAGCGAACACTGACTCAGCTTTCTCGAACCACCTCAATAGTCCCACAGCCCCTTCCGTCCCACTGAAGGTCTGTGGCTTACAATCCATAAACATCTTGAACGTACAGGCAGGCTGGTTGTTCGGGTGCGCTGAGTGAAAGAAGATACAACACAGGAGTAAGAGTTGTGTACACGATACAGGATTAAAAGTTTTTGGTACAGTTCATACCAGCTTGGTAGGCTGCCAGAGCCTCAGCCACACGTGTGTTTATCAGATTTGTTAACTCAGCCTGAGTCATGTTGATGCTACCACGTCCGTGTCCTCGTCCACTCATGTTTCTATATATGGAAATGAACTAATTTAGGAGTCGAAAATGAGGAAGGTGTTCAGGTTTATCACGTTAAGAACGATTAACTACCATGTTAATACACAAACAGGGAAGAACCCCTCTTACACTCGTTAAGCCTCATTGGGATTTGCATGCACCACGCGTTATTATTATGTGTGCACCCATGATAATAAGGCGGTTTGCATGCTCCTCTCGATGCTTCTTAACTTATGTTTGAAGTTTCTCCCACCCCAATCAACACAAAACAAGCACTACCAACAAGATTAGGATTTACTAGATGTAAGTGTTATGTTACACTATCAATGTGTCATGATGCCTACCATGTCGTATCGTGCATGCTATAAATATAGTTACGTTTACTAGGCATATAAAGCATAAGCTAACGAGGAACGAACCTTGCAGTCTGAAGCTGAGTGTCATGGTCATCGTTTGGATCAATTCGGTTATAGTCTGGTTTTATGAAAACGTTTTAAAACCGAGTTCTCTATAAGCAGTGGCTCTGATACCAAACAAGTTCAATAAACATAATACAATACTAACCGAAAGGCTTCTGGGAAGAATAGCTGATCTCTAGGGGGGGGGGAAGTGTCTCCTACGGCTGCACGTATGAAATCTTGGGAGATATAGAGTTTTCTCTGTTTTTTTTAGGCTAATCCTAGATATAGGGGAGTAGGTTACGTAGCCTTATTAGTCAAGGAAGTATAATGTTTGGGGAGGTGGGTTTTCAGTTGACCGAATGGAGCCCAAAGTTTACAACATTTGAAGTGGATTATATAGGATTCCCAATTATAATAGAATTATATATATATGGCCTAAATAGTAAACTACCATATATATATGGCCCAAATAGTAAACTACCAAATCCATAAGTCAGAGCGTGTGTGTGTGTGTGGGCCGAGACTTTATAACAGTGGTGGCGGCCCCACTCAAGTAAAACCCGACACGTTTACGTTTAGCATTTAATCGAAGCAATCACGTGAAAGAGAAGTAACGGGGAATCAGGATTACAAAACTAACCTTGGAGGTTCAGGTTGTCACATTATTGGTTACGAAGCTTCAGCAAACAGAAGTATTAGAGTAATACGCATTCAATTTGTATTTCAAAACAGAAAAACGTATTTCCTTCGTTTACTTATTTTTTGGTTATTTTATATCTATAGTAGATTGGTTTGTTATATCTTCATCGTGAACTTCGGATTTCTATGATAAGTCCATGCGTACAGTTTCTTTATAATCAGTATAAACGTAACTTTTTTTTTCTAAAAATAAACAAAAAACATATCATTTCTCAACACCGCGAAATTCGCGGGTATTATCACTCTTTACTCTATAATTTATAACTATAAAAAGTAAAACTATGAAAAAGAATGAAAAAAACTCCTTTTGATTAACATCATTATTTAGTGTGAAACTTTGATAAAAGAAGGGTCCTAATATTAACACATGGCAAAAATTTATTTACACATGGTGTATACCGGTCGTATACAATTATACGGCCGTATAGAATGAAAAAAACTAACAAAGTCTGTGCCAGCAGACTTGTCAGTTTTTTACATTCCATATGGGCCGTATAACTGTATACGGCCCGTATACACCATGTGTAAATAAGTTGCCTGGTCGTATACAATGTATACGAACGATGTATACGGGCCGTATTACCATATACGGCCCGTATGAAACGAAAATTAGATTTTACCCAAAGTATTTAAGGGATTTAAGGTGTCAATCACACGAGACATTTTACAGTCGTTAGGTGGTCAAATCTTTCTAAAAGTAGAAAAAAATAAAACATTAACAAGTAACAAAGATTGAAGAACAAAAAAACGTGTCGTATGACTGTAATAAAAAGAAAGGGTGAGGCATTTGATGAGAGTTGTAAGGAGAAGTGTTTTAATCACTTGTTTTCAACGGGGATGTAATGCAATGATTCTGCTAGTGGTCGGGCTTCCAATGCTTACACATGGTGATAAACAACGCTGATATGAACACAAACCAACTGCTTTGTCTTGAGTCGTCGGGAAAACTTTTTCCTCGGGGGAGGGTGAGTAGTATGAGTCTGAGTCCATTGTGTTTCGTGAATGTTTCGAATCATCATAGAAGACGTGTCAGGTTCTGCTAGAAGAGTATCAGGATTTTGTTGGTTTGTTTCCAGGTAGGGTTTAGAATGTTTGAAGTATTCTTGGTTCAATACCAACTCTTCTGAAAGACAAGAATACAAAGTTCATGTATCACAAGGAATGACCGATCTAAGGCAGAAAACCTGATTTAGATACACAAATTCATCATCGGTTTCTACAGCACAAGCACATACACAATTTATTGGAAGAACCCGACACGTCTTCTGCTAGTTACTCTTTTCTTCGATTTCAACAAATCTTTCAAGGTCTTAAGTGATGGACAATTGGTTAAAAGATGTAGAAGAGTTTGTGTAGAGATATTTACGTACAAATTTGCATCATCCTTACGGTTACAAATGAAGTATTAAAAGATGTTACTTTCTTGACAGTATGGTTTCTCGACAAATGAAGTATTATCTGTCCTTGCTGCCTCTTCGGTTGGTAAAAGACATAGGGTGGTTTCTAATACAGGATCTTTTAGAGAAGCGTTGGGATTCAAGGGTTTATGAGTAAAAGATGTTAGTTTCTTGACAGTATGGTTTCTCGACAAATGAAGTATTATCTCTCCTTGCTGCCTCTTCGGATGGTAAAAGACATAGGATGGTTTCTAATACAGGCCCTTTTAGAGAAGTGTTGGGATTCAAGGGTTTATGAGTAAAAGATGTTAGTTTCTTGACAGTATGGTTTCTCGACAAATGAAGTATATTATCTGTCCTTGCTGCCTCTTCGGTTGGTAAAAGACATAGGATGGTTTCTAATACAGGCTCTTTGTCAGTTGTGGTTGATTTATAGGAGGAGGTTATGAAACGAATATATGTTTATGCGAATTCCCAACATCCTTGCTTTATTCTCTTTAATCTATTAGAACGATCCTTGTTTTTTCACGTACATGTCTTTAATTCCTAACATCCTTATTGTATCAGACTCTCTCCCCTCCTTTTCTCTCTCTGACAACCCTAGACCCAAACCACCGCAATCCACCACGTTCTGCGAAAAAAAAACATCATCTGTTCATCATTGTTCTTGAAGATGAAGATGAAGAAAAGAGGGTTTATTCTCTTTAATCTATTAGAACGATCCTTGACTTGAATTTGTGGATTTCGGTTGGGTCAGAAACTTAACAAGAGAAGCAACTAAAAAACTACAATTGATTACTCGGTCGAATAATGGGTCCGTTCAAGTTGAGCTTCCTGATGCAATTTTCACAGTGGTACCAATGTCCTACAACTACAATCCTTCCAACGCCTGATTCCGATACGGGCCCACAAGAGTTGAGCAAGAATTGGGTCCGTCGCATGATAGACGATACATATGGCGAGTTATTTCAGTCTTGCAAGACTGTTTGTCGGGCTTCCAATGGTCACACAGGATGAAAAACAACCCTTGATGTTGAAACCGGTTTTACCTCATGAAAAGGAAAAAAAGAATTTTTTTTAGAGAAGCGTTGGGATTAACGGTTTATGACTCAAAGTTAACATTCTGATTTAGATTCAGGAAGCAGATGATTTTGTACTTGGTTTATTCTCTTTAATCTATTAGAACGATCCTTATTTTGTCACGTACATTTCGTACGATCCTTGTTGGGTCCATTCTTTAGTAGTGTTTGAGAAATTAACAAGGTAAACCTGAATTTTCAAAATTTTAGACACTTACTTGAACCGTTAGTAATGCTAGATGTCATTTTGGTTGAACCACAACCTATTACAGCACTGCATGAACCTGTGTTTTGAAAATAGGCTTTGTTCTTCGTTTATTGGATCGTTCTAATAGATTAAAGAGGTTTTTACCATTTTTTACCACATGTATACGGGTCGTATACGGTTTATACGGCCGTATACTCTTTGTAAAAAATATTTTTACCGATCGTATTCAATGTATACGATGATTGTATACGGGCCGTATATTGTTATACGGCTCGTATACTATGGGTAAAAAAGGGTTTATTCTCTTTAATCTATTAGAACGATCCTTGTCTTGAGAACCTGATCTGATTTAAACAATGGAATTTGTGGATCAACAGAAATAACTGAAAATAACTCGCCATTTTCTTGCACATGTATACATTGATTGTGGATTTAACTTGCAAAAATTGGGTCCGTCGCATGATAGAAGATACATGTCGTCCGTTCAAGTTGAGCTTCCTGATCGGACAATTTGTTGAAAATTGTTGATTTCTGTTGGTTCAGATCTCGGAAGTACTAGCAGAAGAACCCGACACGTCTTCTGTGATGATTCGAAACATTCCGAATAACTAGCAGAAGAACCCGACACGTCTTCTATGATGATTAGAACGATCCTTGTTTTGTCACATACATGGAAAAACAAGGACCATTCACCTCTTTCAACCTACCAAAACACCAAAACCCATACCGGTGATTGTTTATTCATACTATTCTTCATAGCCATATTCCCACTCACAAGTTGTTGATACATATCGTCCGTTCAAGTTGAGCTTCCTGATACATATCGTTCGTAAGAAACTTTTCGTGCACAGAACCTTCAGTTGTGTACCCTTCAATCTTCTTGAGTATTTTTCTAACTTTATGCTTGCATCCACCACAGTGAATATTAACTTTGAGTGAAAGAGTTTGGAAACCGGACGGAATCTCCGAAGAAACTGTTGGAATTTGTGGATTTCGGTTGGTTCAGAAACTTAACAAGAGAAGCAACTAAAAAATACAATTGATTACTCGGTCGAATAATGGCCAATAATCCGTTCATAACCGTCAACGACGTCACTGGGGTTTTTTCTCTTCCGGTTACCAGGCCTATCATCTCCGTCTACGTTTGGTTTCCTAAACGAAGAACCATTAGCCATTATCAGCCCTTTTTCCTTTGGTTTCTGGTTAATTTTGAGGGTGAGGGTTTTGAATTGATTCCTGCACTCAAGTTTCAACTATTGGAGTGAAATATTTGTTGGAATTTGTGGATCAACAGAAATAACTGAATACAACCGGTCAAATCACACACTATATAAAGTGTAAACTTATCGTGTGTTGTAGTTTGGAAAGATGATCGAATAAAGATCTGAATCAAGATCTACGTCTGATGTCTAAGTTTGATCACATTTGACTTTGTTCTTCGTTTTTTGGATCGTTGTAATAGATTAAAGAGAGTAAACCATTTTTTACCCTGAGAATACGGGCCATATACTATTATACAGCCCGTATACACCATGTGAAAAAAATTTACCAGATCATTTTTTACCCTTCAAATACGGGTCGTATACTATTATATGGCCGTATACATCATGTGAAAAAATTATAACCTATCGTATACAATGTATACGATGATTGTATACGGGCCGTATATTGTTATACGGCCCGTATACTGTGGGTAAAAAATAGTAAAAATTGGTTTATTCTTTTTAATCTATTAGAACGATCATTGTAATCATCAACCGGCTTTGAACGACTGTAGAACACTCGTAATCCTAAACCAGCTTTGAAACCGGACGGAATCTACGAAGAAACTGTTGGAATTTGTGGATTTTGTGGATTTTGGGTGAATAGTTTTTAGTATATACCTTTGGCAGCTTTCATTTGAATATGAAGATGAAGATGAAGAAACGAGGGTTTATTCTCTTTAATCTATTAGAATGATCCTGATTCTGATTTAAACAATGAAATTTGTGGATCAACAAAAATAACTGAAATAACTCGCCATTCTCTTGCACCTGTATACGTTGATTGTGGATTTAACTTGCAAGAATTGGGTCCGTCGCATGATAGAAGATACATATCGTCCGTTCAAGTTGAGCTTCCTGATGCAATTTGTTGGAATTTGTGGATTTCGGTTGGTTCAGATCTCGGAAGTACTGAACAACAGAAATAACAGCTTCGGTTTCATCAACCGGTTTTTTGACAAATCATCTGTTTCTTGAATCTGAATCTGAAAGTTTACTAGACCCCTCAAGTTGTCATTCATAACAACTAAGCGTCTGGAGAAGAGTATGTTGATATAGGAGAGTTGATGCAATTTTCCAAGCATTTTATCATGTGTTGTAATTTTAATGAAGCAATGAAGATTGAATATGCTAGCCGCATCCGTCTTCTGTTATGATTCGAAACATTCCGAATAACTAGCAGAACCCGACACGTCTTTTGTGATGATTCAAAACATTCCGAATAACTAGCAGAACCTGACATGTCTTCATAGCCATATTCCCACTCACAAGTTGTTGATCTTTGGGTGGTGATTTACTCCGGAACAAACCATGCCCACCTTGACCAGAATAGATAAGCGTATCACTCGATCCACTTACATTCGAATAACGCTGAGAATCCACAACGCTTATGGCCAGATTCTTTCCTTCAATTTTGGCAAAACCAATGCCTGCTTGATTTATTATCACGAAAGTACTGAACAACCGAGATAACAGCTCTGGTATTTATCACCAACTCAACTTTAGTAGTGTTTGTTTGAGAACCTGATTCAGATACACAATGGTCTCTTTGCTTCGTCCACTAGAACTATTTGTGTATGCATTCTTTTGGTAGTTAACAACGCTAATTAGGAAAAAATGTAAAATTAATCATATCGATTGCTATAACAGGATGGATGTGACACACACAGATAGATAAGCTGTCACAGTTGTCAAGGCTGTTTGTCGGGTTTCCAATGCTCAAACATGGTGATAAACAATGCTGATGCGAACACATGTGTTTCGAAATAGGCTTTGTTCTTGGTTTCTCGTAGTCACAAAAGATTGCGGTTTGTATTTCGCATAGCCACCGTTTCCGTAGTAAAACACGGTTGCGGTTTGTATTTCACATAGTCACCATTTCTGTAGTAAAAAAACGGCTGGGTTTGCACATTCAATCTTCAATACTTCCTTAAAAATACGACTAGTAGAAGAACCCGACACGTCTTCATGTTACGCAGAATGTTCTAGAAATTGAAAGAAAAGGAAAAGATTTGTTGAAATCGAATTTGACAACTATGACAGCTTATTAAAAGTAGCAATCACCTCCAATCATTCCTGGTCAAATCACACACTATAAAGTTTAAAGTTATCGTGTGTTGTAGTTTGGAAAGATGACCGAACAGAGATCTGAATAACAAACTGTGGAGAACTTGTTTGTGTCGGGTTCTTCTGCTAGTTACTCGATCAACGGACTGATCGGTAACGTTACTCTACTTGTGCTCCGATTTAAGCGGGGTGTTCCGATCAACGTTGTTAAAGGTGATGAAGAGTTTAGAAACCCTAGAATGATGGTGTTTTTACTAGAAAAAACGTGATACTTGAAAAAATATCCATATATACGGCTCGTACAGTTATACGGCTCGTATACATTTGGTAACATCAAAAACCTCCCAAAATAAATCCATTGAGCCGTATAGTTTTTACAAATCTTATGCACATGTATACGGCTCGTGTAACTATATACGGGCTGTATAGTAAAATTAAAAAAAACATTCTCTGCACATTTTCCTATTAAAAAACATTCTATACTGGCCGTATATTTTGTATACGGCCCGTATACACTAGGGATGTGAAAATAAGATATAGGGGGTGTGGGAACAAGGGGAGCCTAAAAGAAATCTGGAAAAGCTACATTGGGAAGGTAAAAAAGAATGATAAATTGTGTACAATAAAATATTAGTTTATTTGTGAGTTGGAGCGTAAACTTTTTTTTTCTTCTACACTTCCTCTTCTTCATAGTTAACCTAGTTATTACAAACTGTCACATATGGAATTTCAGATCTTAACTTTGTTCACTTTTTTTCCTATAATTTATGTGGTATACCACAATTTAAAGGTCAAACTGTTGAAATATAGTAATTCATTATGCAAACATAGAATATTATTGGGCTGGGTCAACTTCATATTATGTTATATTGTTATTGGGCTGGTTTACTAAAGATCTGTTAAGTTGTTACAAGCTGTTACTAAGTTGTTATGGGCCCAGGGTCTAAAGTGTAACGTTCAGGGACTAAAGTGTATAGTTCATAAACATCAAGGCGCCTATTGGAAATTCAGCTGATTCCAACTATATATTGGATGAGAGAGAAAGAAGATCTCAGTTGTTTGAGATATTTCTTAGGGTTTCACTTTCATTCTCTCTGTATTTCGTTTTGTACTTGTTCATCTGGTGTTGAAGATCATCATCATCATCGAGTGTTGTAGATCTCAGTGTTGAGATCATTGTTGTCTTAGAGATTTCTTTAATCTCTTTGTCTGTATCCTTTGTATTTTTTATTGTATCTTGGTTTAAGTTCAACAGATTTCTTCAATTTGTTGAACTAGTACTTTGTATTGTTAAAGATCTCATAATCTTGAGATCTAGGGATTTGGTTGGGTTCTTTTGTGTTGGATAAGTAATAAAGGTTTTGTCACCTGTTTTGTCACTATTTCTGGTGTATGTGTATTGTTCTTGTTAGATCTATACCATTTTACATGGTATCAGAGCATCTCAGGCTCTGAACTACGGATCTAAGTCTTCCGTTGTTAGGGTTTGTTGTTTTATTTTTGCACTGATCTGTTGTTTGTTTTTGTAGATCTGTAGTGTTTTGTTCATCTTCGGAAGTGTGACGGTGTAGATCTTGGTGTTGTTCTTCTCGATCTTGGTGTGTGAAGGCTGCATTAGTCTCTGAAACCCTAGAAGGCTTCAGAGCAAACTAACCAGTTTGTTTGTCTTCTTTGTATGATCTGTAACCCTAGAAGGTTACAGTTTCATATTTGCTTGGATTGCAAAGTTGTAAGATCGTTCTTGAACCTTTCTCTTAGTTTTTTGTTCTGCATCATTACTGTTGTGTCTAGGCATCTTGATTACCGGGCTAGAAGGACCGGCACTTGATCGAGTCTGTCTTTGTGTTGTTGTTGTCTTGTTGTGTCCTGCATTGTTTAGTGTTGTATGCATTTGTATTATGCTTGTCCAGGCGCCTATAGAGTGATGACCCTGGAATCTGGCTTCTGATACAGTTTTGCTGTGTCTTTATTGTACCTGATTGATTGTTGTTTGTTGTTTGGTTGGTTGATTCTCTGTTTGTGAATCTGTATTGTCTTTTTGTTGTGTTGTGATTCTCTTTGAATCTTTATTGTCTTACTTGTTATCATGGCTGAACCTGATCCAAATTCTAGTACATCTCAGACTTTGATAAGTAAATTAGATGTTGGAGATCCGTTGTATCTTCATCCTAGTGACTCTAGTGCTTTGACTATTGTTAGTGTTAAGTTGAAGGGTACCGAAAACTATTCTGTCTGGTCTAGCTCTATGAAATTGGCTTTAGAAGCTAAGAATAAGTTTGCTTTTATTAATGGTAAATTTGAAAGATCCACTGAGGATAATGTGCTTGCTAGTTAGTGGGATAGGTGTAATTATGTAGTGTTAACATGGCTTTTGAATTCTGTATCTGAGGAACTATTCTTGGGTCAAGTATTTTCTACACATGCTTCTGAGGTTTGGGATGACTTAAAGGAAACCTATGACAAGGTGGATGGTTCTGTGGTTTATGATTTGTACAAAAAAATAAACTGTATTTCACAAAATGGTTCATCTGTGGCAAACTATTATAATAGGCTGACCACTATGTGGAAACAGTTTGATGCAATGCTTAAACTGTCCACTTGTTCTTGTAAAGCAGCTAAAGACTATAATGATTTTTCAATGTTAATCAAATTAATGCAATTTCTTATGGGATTAGATGATGTTTATCAACCTGTAAAAACTAATCCTTTAACCAGAGAAGTGTTTCCATCTGTCAAGGTTGCCTTTGCTGTGGTTTCTAGGGAGGAATCACATAGACTATCTAGTGGTGGGTCAAAAGGTCAGAGTGTATCTTTTGTGTCCAAGTCTAACCAGTCTTTTGAGTAAAAAAAAGAAAGTATCTAATCAAAGAGGACCTAATCCAAGTTTAAAATGTACACATTGTAATATGGTTGGTCATACTGTTGAAAGATGCTTTGAGATAATTGGTTATCCCCCAGGTTTTAGGAAAAGATCTAACAATATACCTGGTAAAACTGCATTAACTAATAAGTCAAATGCTACTGTTGGGTCTTCTGCTAGTGTGTCTACTTCTGGTTTACCTTTTACATCTGAGCAGATAGAAAAGTTGTTAAGTTTAGTTGGTGAAAAGTCTGGTGTGGAGTCAACAGATGTAGGAGGTGAGTCCTGTATTGTTAATAAATGTGTTAGTTGTTCTAGTTCTATGTTTTTTGGAAGTGTTTTTAGTTGGATTGTTGACTCTGGGGCAAGTCAACACATGGTAAATAGTGATAAAGATATGTTTAACACTATTGATGTTTCTGAATTTGATCTTAAAGTTGGTCATCCAAATGGAACTAATGTTAAAGTTTTGAAGATTGGTAATATCAAGTTAATTGATAATATTGTTTTAAAAGATGTGTTTTATGTCCCAGGGTATCATGTCAATCTGTTGTCTGTTCATAGGTTAGCCAAAGATAATAATATTGATGTTGTGTTTAAAGAGGACAGTTGTGTGTTACAGGATTCCAAATCAAGGAGAATCCTGGTGACTGATAGTCAAGATAGTGGTCTGTATTTTGTTCGCAAAAATGGTAATTCTGTGAATGTTTGCTTTAATAGTTTTGTTAAGTCAAGTTTGTGGCATAGCAGATTAGGTCATCCATCTGATCAAGTGCTAGCTGTGTTAAAAGAGAGTTTTGATGTTAAAAGTATTGAACATGGTCCTTGTGATGTTTGTCATAGGGCTAAACAAGTTAGGGTTCCTTTTCCTCTAAGTGAACATAAATCAAAGGCTATAAGAGAGTTAATTCATCTTGATTTATGGGGTTCATATAAAGTAACTAGTTAAACTGAAGGGTTCAAATATTTTTTAACTATAGTTGATGATTTTTCAAGGACTGTTTGGTGTTACTTGTTGTCAAGTAAAACTGAAGTATTTGAAAATTTGTGTAATTTTTATGAACTCATTCTAACTCAATTTGAGATAAAAATAAAAACCATTAGAAGTGATAATGGAACCGAGTTTGTGAATAACCAAATGGGACTGTTTTGTAAAAACAAAGGTATATTACATCAAACATCTTGTTCTTATACACCACAACAAAATGGTGTGGTGAAGAGGAAACATAGACATCTCTTAAACACAGCTAGAGCTTTAATGTTTCAGAGTAATTTACCTCTTAAGTACTGGTCTGATTGTATTTTAACTGTTGTTTACTTACTCAACAGGTTACCCTCTTCAGTGTTAGGTGGTAGGAGTCCTTATGAAATTGTTTATGGTTTTAAGCCCTCATTAATTAATCTAAGGAACTTTGGATGTCTTTGTTTTAGTACTGTTTTGTCTGAAAATGATAAGTTTGCTTATCATGCTGATAAGTGTGTTCTTATTGGTTATTCAAATGTAAAAAAAGGGTTACAAATTACTAAGTTTGGACAATAGAAAAGTGTTTTTTTCTAGAGATGTGAAGTGTTATGAAAATGTGTACCCTTTTAAGTCTAATCTGATTAATAATCAAGAATTGTTTAATAAAACAGATTTGAATCATATAAACTTTTTTGACTTTACTGAAACAATTTTGTCTGAAGTTCCTACTTTTCCCAATGATGAAGAGGGTACAACTGGTGCTCAAGATCACTACAGTGATGATCAACAGCCAGTGTCACCCTCTACATCTGCCACTGCCAAAATGTTGAGAGTGATCAACCTGAAAGTGGGCAGTTAGGTAGTAGTAATTCGGGTAACAATGGCGGGGCAGAGGACACTGTAGTATCACATGATGAGACCAACTTATCTGAGGGACAATCAGTTAGGAAATCTTCTTGAAAAGTGTCTTTTCCAAAAAAAAAAAATGGTGATTTTGTTGTTGAAGGGAGAGTTAAGTATGGGATTGAAAAGGTTGTTAATTATGCCAACCTATCTGTTGATAATCTGTGTTAGTTACTTCATTAAATAAATCAGTTGAACCTTATTCATATAGTGAGGCTGTTAAAGACACTAGGTGGATAGAAGCCATGAATAATGAAATGGAGGCTCTTCATAGGAATAAAACTTGGGAAATTGTAGATTTACCAAAAGGTAGGAAACCCATAGGTTGTAAATGGGTGTATAAAATAAAGTATAAGGCAAATGGTGAGATTTAAAGATATAAAGCTAGGTTAGTAGCTAAAGGCTTTAACCAAAGAGAAGGTATTGACTTTGGTGAAACCTTCTCACCTGTTGTTAAGATGGTAACTGTGAGAATTGTGTTAAAACTTGCTGTGAATAGTTGTTGGCCATTATATGAACTTGATATAAACAATGCTTTTCTATATGGTTCATTGTCTGAACAAGTCTCTATGTCTTTGCCACAAGGGTATTACAATAATGACAAGAATAAGGTATGTAAACTTGTTAAGTCCCTTTATGGTCTTAAACAAGCTCCTAGAAAGTGGAATGAAAAGTTAACCTCTATGATAATCAATATGGGTTTTGTTCAAAGTTTGTGTGATCATTCTTTGTTTATTTTGAATAAAAATGATGTGTTGATAGTTTTGTTGGTTTATGTTGATGACATAGTAGTTACAGGAAATAGTCATTCTGAAATTACTAATGTTAAAAAGTGTTTAAGTGATAATTTTCAAATAAAAGATTTAGGTTTGCTTAAATACTTTCTTGGTATTGAAGTTCTATATTCTGATGGGTCTATTTGTTTGTCCCAAAGAAAGTATTGTCTTGAGCTTCTAAACGAGTTTGGATATTTAGGATGTAAGCCTGTTGGAACACCCATTGAACAGTCACATATTGTTACTGCTAAAACTGATAAAGATAAAAAAATTTTGGAAAATGTGACTGGGTTTCAAAAGTTAATTGGCAAGTTAATATACTTGTCTTTAACACCACCAGATATAAGTTATACAGTTCAATATTTGAGCCAATACATGCATAAACCATGTCAATCGCACTTAGATATTACTTTAAGGTTATTGAGATACTTAAAGAAATGTCCGGGTAAGGGTGTTATGTTTAGGAAAACAGGTAGTTTTGAACTTTCAGGTTATGTTGATTCAGATTGGGCAAAGTGTACCAAGACTAGAAAGTCTGTTACTGGATTTGGAGTGTTTCTTGGAGATACTCTTATATCCTGGAAAAGCAAGAAACAAGGAGTTGTTTCTAGATCCACTGCTGAGGCTGAGTACATGGCAATGTGCTCAGCCACATGTGAGGTAATGTGGATAAAGAATGTTTTGCAAGAGTTGAAAGTGAGTTGTACTTTGCCTATAAAAATGTTTTGTGATAGTAAATCTACTATATCCATTTCTTTAAATCTTGTTTTCCATGAAAGGACAAAACACTTTGAATTAGACTTGCATTTTTTGAGAGAAAAAATTGCAAGTGGCATTATTGAACCACAAAAAATTGCTACTGATGAACAGTTAGTAGACATTTTGTCACACCCCTTTCTAAGGCGGAAGCACGAGGTGTGATCATGAAAGGTTTTCATTGCATACGATTGGTAAACATACTACATGCTCATAAAATAACTTCAAACACCATTACATAACAGAAAACATAGTTAAGTGTTTACATCACGAAACAACATATTGTCTGAAAGTTTACAACTTTATTTAAGACAAACATAAACGACATCCACGAGCATGAGTAAGACCGCGCGCATATCCACTTTTAGTTACCTGAAATACATGTGAGTTTTGAAAAACGTCAACATAATGTTGGTGTGAATTCATGCAGTTCTTGTATTGAACGTTTGTATACTTTATATGAAAAACATGGTATGTATCTTGTGAAAATCAGGCATTCATGTATAAATCAAGAATTCATGTATGTATCAAGTTGTTAATGGGTTGCAAGGCCATTAACATGTGACACGACATAGGAAGCAACCAAACCTTAGGCATTTTTCTAGTTGGCATATTCTGAGACACAAAAGCACTACTTGGTACTCGTTCTCACCAAGAGTGTGGCTGCCCGGCACCCGTTAGATCTAACCTTTTGTTCTACGGTCTAGGTATATTGTTTATTAATGGTGCTTATGGTACCCTATTCGTGACATGATTTCTCGTATCATGTATCATTTCTCGCATCATTTCTTGGTACTAGTTTTCACCAAGATTGCTTCTTGTTTTTGTACACATCATGCCATTTTGTAAACATTGAAATATTTGTAACATGTATTTCACCCCCGAAATTATAAAACTGAAAACAGTTAAAAGAAAAAGGGGAACATGAACTCACAACTTTGCGTTCCTTGCGTCGTAAACTTCACCGGATTTGCTTTATCTAGCATCGTGACCTAAACGTGTTTTATTAACGTTAGTCACTAGACTTGTATCACACAAGTACAAGCCACTATCTTTTGTATACGTATTCTTGTGTTAAAAATAATCTATATTTTTAACTAAGTGTCTTACTTATATTATTTTCTGAAAAATAAATATAAGTTTCTTGTATTTTGCACCCGAATTATGTATCTTGTATGTTGTATGTGTATTTTTGTGTTTTCACTTCTCAAGAGTATTTATTGTATTTTCAAGTCGTAATACACTATCCTGTATAATACATACTATATACACTTAACACAAAACTTGGTGACCAATAAATACGTATATTTTCCTCAAAAATTACAAACTTAATTTCAATTTTAATCTTGAATAAATCATCATTTCTTAACACAAAAATTAGGGAAACCTTGGTAAATGTTTTTAGATACATTTTTAGGAAATAAGTTTCTCAAAAACTTACGTTTTTCTAAGTGTCAAAATTTTATAAAATAAAATTTTGATAGAGTTTCCCCTAAAAGTGGAGGTTTCCCATGTTTTCAAAACATGTGTTTATTTTCTTTTAAATCCTCATCAACATCAACAATTAATCTTTACACAATTTTTACATTACCAAGAGCAAAAATATATACGTTACACACTAATCATGAACTTTATATATCCCGAAAACGCGTAGTAACTTGGTAAAGCTTTTAGTGGACTTAGTTACCTTCTGAAACGTATTTATTTCTTTAAAAATCATTCTCATAAAATAATTCAGTGTTTACAACTTGTAAATAATTTTTACAAAAAAAAAAAAAAATTAAACTCTTGAACTCTTCTTGTAAATAAAATATTCTCATACTTGTCTTATTTCTAAAAATAGTGTAAGTGTTAGGATCCGAGGCTGACATGATTGTGTTTGTTTGCATAAAATGAACATTCAAAACATATGTGATGCAGCGGAAATGAGTAGCAAACTTTGTAAACACAATCACAGGAGAATATAGTTTGATAAACAATTGCTTTTCATTGAGTTGAATGATTGAAATACAAAGCAAATGATTACAGCATGTTTACAGAAACTAAACTCCCCCTCAGCCTGTTACTCCAGGGTTGGTTGCACAAGATGAAAGGATTGGACTGAAGAAGAAGAATCCACTCAGTCAATCAAATGTAACAGTACAGAGTACTGTTACATTTATAGGCAGTCCAAACCACTGGGCATCTCAGCTGACGTCACCATGAAAGCGACATCTAATAGACTAACAAACCCTATCTACTGTTTTACAACTACTGATCATACAAACACTGATTATACTTAAAACACTGATGTATAAACACTGATTCTTCATTCCACTGTTGCAGTCGACCACTGATGTTGAGCATCAGTGCTTTCTTCAAAGGGTGATCAGGCCTTGAAAGAGCAGTACTTTGGTTCTTCATCAGTGCTTGGAATTCATCAGTAGATTGAGCTTCAGCCTTTAAACTTCATCAGTGCTTTGGCTTTACATTACATAAAGAGAATGAAAACTGCTGCTGCATCCTTCCACTGCTGTGAACCCAACCGCACTTGTCATGTTCAGCAGTGCTTGACTCAAGGCAGTAGATTGGGCAGCAGGGCTATAGTTCTTCATCAATCTTTGACTTGATAAGTAGCTTCCAGGAACAGCAGTTGTTGATAAGGGCAGTACTTGGAGCATATCAGCTGTTAGGATCACTTTCGAGGGGAAAGTTTAGTGCAAACTGCTTCTTATGATGAATCCACTATTCTGAACCAGTTTTGGCTTTACATCATCTGTTCCTCTGGTAGGGTTCAATCCCAACAATCTCCCCCTGGAACAGATGATGCCAAAACACTTCATTATTCAGGATCTTTATTGTCTCATCAGGAGTTCCCTTACTTGACCTTTTAATTGTAATTCAAAGTTCATGGATTCCTTATCACCCTCATCCCTGCACAGTGTAAGCTCAAGGAGATCTTGTAAATCTTCTACACCCATGCCAAGTGCATTTTCCCTTGATATATGCTTCACCTCATCATTGGATCTGAGCAAAGTCAATACGTGGGTCTTTTGATCAGACATCCACTTTAGTATTTTTGAATCCAATGGGTTTCTTGGGAGAGGTTTATTTGAATGATGAGTTTGGAGATTGTGGCCTGGTAATGACAACTTTGAGCAGTGTCTTGAGATTTTGCTGTTTCTTGTTGTTCTGCTCTGAGTGTCTGAAGAACCATCTTTATGATTTATTTCTCTGAAGCTTGGTCTTCTTTTGGTATTTTTGCGTCCATCTGCTTTGTTTCCTTCTTTGATAAAGGATGGCAGTGGTTGATTTAGTGGGGATGACAGTGGTTGTGGTGTGTGTTGATGTGGTATTGATGGCAGTTGTTTGGGTGACAGATGTTGTTAGTGGTGGAGGTGTAAGTGATTTTGTGGGAACAGAAGTTGTGGTTGAAATAGTAACTGGCTTAGTTTTAGAAGCTGTGGTGGTTGATTACCTTGTTTTTCTAACAGGACTCTTCTTTAATGAAGTACTAACCTCTTCTTTTTCTTTTTGCAGAACTATCTTTTTCTCAACCAAAGCTCTGCTCTTATCCCTTACCCTTTTAATATCAGCAGTAGTTTTGAGACCAGCTGAATTGACTTGAACGATCCTCATTTGTGTATCTTCATCATTTGCTTGAATTTTCAGGGTTTCATCACCTCCCTTTTCCTTTTCTTTGACAGATGTTTCATCAGAAGCTACTGAGAGATTTTCCTTAAAGTCATTTTCTCCCCCTTTTTGGCATCATCAACTCTTTCGAAGATAGGTGCAGAGGTTGAAGTAATAACTCATTTGCAGCAGGTGCTTGAGTTGGAACAGCAGTGGGTTGCACCATTTGTACTGTTAACAACTGTTGCAATATTTCTTTTGATTTCTGCAAGCGAAGTATCCAGTTATTTTTTTCAACATGTTCTGTCAATTCCAGGTGCTTTAAACCATCACCCAATTTAATGGGATCATCTGATTTCCCATTAGTAGCGGTTTTATCAGTGGTTGAGGTAGGGAGTGTACTCCAAACATTAACCACTGATGCCCCTTTTTCTTGGTACTGGGGACTTCTTTCTTCATAATGAGAAACACCTTTTAGTGAACCAGTGAAGACTGGATACACACGAGTTCCCAGTGAAGAAATTGCCTTCAAGGAAGTCTTATTGATGAAACTACTGTCCAAATGCAAACCAGTGGGTTCAGCACTTGTAGTAGCTGCTTCACTTGAATTACCACCAAGAGTTACTTGTAACTCAAGGGGTGTAACCTCCCCAGTTGTTGCTGGGATAACAGAGGTATAAGCATCAGACTCAGTTACTTGTTGGAGTATACTTTCAGTGATAGGTGGTTGAGAGGAACTGATTTATGTCTGAGTTATATCCAAAGCATGCAACAAGGTCATTATTGATGGTGGTATTTGTGATATGATGATGGAAGTTGAAAGTGAATTTGCCCCGGGCAGTGGAATGTGGATGATGAAATCAAGTGATTCCAGAGCATCATAATTTGGTGTCCCTGTTCTTACAACTTGTTCTTTTTGAGAAGAAGCAGGAGGTGTTTGAGGCATGGGTTGAGACCTTTCTACCATCTGCTGTGAGGAAGTAGCAGCAGTGGTTTATAGTGACTTTTGTGCTGTCACTGGCAGTTGCTCTGGGATCTCATCTTCCAGAGTTGCCATTATTGTAGGTTTGGGGGGTTTTTGAATTTTCTTTTGTTTTGGTGGATTTAGGTGTGGGTTTCACAACAGTTGTTTTGCTGCTGTGATCACCTTGAGCAGTGGGCTCAGCAGCAGATACCTGAGGAGCAGTGTTTGCTGCTAAATTCTACTCAGGAACCTCTGCTTGTGTTTTGGAAATAATGGTTTCATCAGACTTTAGAGATTTATTGAAAAAAATCAATTTTAACTATTTTTAAGGCTTTATTTTGATTTTCTGAAAACATTTTGACGCTATTTACACATGGAGTACAAAATAACTTGCTTTGATCCATGTTTAGCATTCCAATTCTAGAGATGAATTTTTCAAAGGTAGATGTATCAAATTCTTAGGTTTGTACATCTGCCAACTGATCTTTAGGATCGACATGATGCAGAGAAATCAAACCTTTTTCATAGCAATCCCCCACAAAGTGGTGTCTGATGTCAAGCGATGATGGATGAATGAGATACTGGATTTTGGTCAAGCACTGTTTGTTCATCAGTGGATGAGCCTTAACAGCTGTTTTGTACATCTGCTGCTCTGATGATGGAAATGATTTTAGTATCACGTCCAACATCTGTTGATGGTGAATGTGAGTTACCTGTAGAATCAAATTCTTGACAAACACATTTTAGATGCTAATTTATCAGAATTAATCATATCAACAGGGTTTACAGGGATTTTTAATGTAGAAAATTTTCTGGCCCTTGCATTCGGGTTTTACCACTTATCTATTTCAAGTTTTGAACACTTCTATAGATTTTGACAGTGGTTGAGTATCCCAGATGATCATCACATTTAGCTTTGATCACCCATTTTGTGTTTTAATATTCCTTTTGAGAACTTAGAGTAAAACATGAGCAACCAGATGTTTAAAATTTGTTAACAATCAACTTTGATATGAGATGGAAACTTGAGTTTGAAATGACCCTAACTATTTCACCATCTCCTTTTTATTCATTATCAAGGAATATATCACCCTATGCAAAAATAAAAGGATTCTATATCCCAATAGGTGATTGAACTATTACTATCAAAAACAAGTAAAAGTGCAAAGTATATCATTCTTAAGGAAAAATAAAGAATAATATATCCTGTTTTATTTGAAGAAAACTTTACAGAGAAAAAGAGTAAAAGTTTTTTGATAATAAAATCAATTAGATCTGGTGTGTCTCAAGAGTTAAAGTAACTTCGAATAAGGTCAAGATCATTTCATTCTCAAGCTTAGGACAATGGTCAGTGGTTTAAACCAAAGTCTTGTAACCACTGTTTGGTGCCATTTCCTTGTCAGTTGATTGTTACCATGAGGAGCCCGTTCACAAAGGTTTTGAAAGTTCTTTGTGAACCTTATTACCATGTGAATAATTCCTGAGAAATTTGGCCTATTCCTCTTTATTGAAAAATATCTGGAGATACTTTAGTTACCTGAACTTCCCTGATACAGTGATTGAGTATGGTTGATTGATGACATTATGTTTGACCAAAAATGCAGATCTATTTTTGGTTTTCCTTTTGTATGATTAACCTGTGGACTCTTAAGTGTTTTAGGTTTATACTCTTTTCTTTTGAATTCAAAAGTTTTGAGATAAACACACTTTTGAGTTTTTGTAATTTTTCTTCTTTCCCTTTTTACCCTTTCCATAGAAGAGTATTGAAACTTTTACTGGAAGGTTTTCAAGGAAAGAATACTCAATCCAAAATCATTTTCAGCAATGTTTTGAGAGATTTGAACATTTTTGCACTTGCTTATGCCAAATTCCACATTAATCATGATCTGGATATTTTGACTGCTAATTTTCTTAATGTATTTGTAACATAGTTGATTTTTTTTGGTCCTTTTAGAGGATTTTCAACCTGTTTTTTTTTTTTTCAATACATAAGGTCTAAATAGCTAAAGTTTTAATTTTCCTCTTTTTATGCAAACAAAAACACAAATGTTATCATCCGAACATAGATTTTCGTTGACATGAGGTAAACACCTTAGCAGCAGTCATGATAAAAACATCACAACTTTCATAACAACAATTGAAATCAATTTTGTAAAATAAAGAGATTATACCATAGTTATCAGACATATTTTCAGATCTGGGCACTATAGGTGTTTTATGCATGATATCACTTGTTATGTGAAGTTTGTGTGTCATATGACATCTTGGTTGTTTTACAGAGTATCTGATCCATCATTTTGAACATGATTTCTCGTTGCTCTGTTTTTCAACTAAATACAATCAACCTTAGTTTCAATGAATTTTGAGCTGAACTGTTATGTCAAATTGATTGTTAGATCGAATTTGACTGTCCATGCTCTGATACCAATTGTTAGGATCCGAGGCTGACAGGATTGTGTTTGTTTGCATAAAATGAACATTCAAAACATATGTGATGATGTAAGTGCAGCGAAAATGAGTAGCAAACTTTGTAAACACAATCACAGGAGAATATAGTTTGATAAACAATTGCTTTTCATTGAGTTGAATGATTGAAATACAAAGCAAATGATTACAACATGTTTACAGAAACTAAACTCCCCCTCAGCCTGTTACTCCAGGGTTGGTTGCACAAGATGAAAGGATTGGACTGAAGAAGAAGAATCCACTCAGTCAATCAAATGTAACAGTACAGAGTACTGTTACATTATAGGCAGTCCAAACCACTGGGCATCTCAGCTGACGTCACCATGTAAGCGACATCTAACAGACTAACAAACCCTATCTACTGTTCTACAACTACTGATCATACAAACACTGATTATACTTAAAACACTGATGTATAAACACTGATTCTTCATTCCACTGTTGCAGTCGACCACTGATGTTGAGCATCAGTGCTTTCTTCAAAGGGTGATTAGGCCTTGAAAGAGCAGTACTTTGGTTCCTCATCAGTGCTTGGAATTCATCAGTAGATTGAGCTTCAGCCTTTAAACTTCATCAGTGCTTTGGCTTTACATTACATAAAGAGAATGAAAACTGCTGCTGCATCCTTCCACTGCTGTGAACCCAACAGCACTTGTCATGATCAGTAGTGCTTGACTCAAGGCAGTAGATTGGGCAGCAGGGCTATAGTTCTTCATCAATCTTTGACTTGATCAGTAGCTTCCAGGAACAGCAGTTGTTGATAAGGGCCGTACTTGGAGCATATCAGCTGTTAGGATCACTTTCGAGGGGAATGTTTAGTGCAAACTGCTTCTTATGATGAATCCACTGTTCTGAACCAGTTTTGGCTTTACATCATCTGTTCCTCTGGTAGGGTTCAATCCCAACAGTAAGTGTTTGTAATATTCATGACTTTCCGAAACCGCTTCTCTAACTTGGTTTATTTACAAACCTCTTTTATAAATCTTGGATCTACATGATCACCAACTTATTTTGTTCACTTATTTTTCAAGAAATCATTTTTATTCAGGTTCATGATTAACTAGAAGGTGGTTATTTTATGTAACACATAACCATCTTCTAATCTTGTTAAATCTTGTTTCTAAATATTATTTAACAAGATTCTCATGGTGATTAACATCATACAACCAAAATCATCACAAATTTAACAACATGTTTACTACAACATCATACTACCAACATTTCATCTTCAAGTAACCTTTTATAATAAGCTTCATGTTCATATTTTTGTTCTTGTTTTTTGTTACTTTAGTGTTTTGAACATACTTGTCACACCCCGATTTCCACGTGTCTCACCAGTGGGCCCGGTGGGGGATTACCGTGACGATGTTGGCAACAATATAGTCAAACCACACAATTATATAATGCACAGCGGAAGCTTAAAGATAAATATATACTTCAACCTCTGGTTGTAATATCAAATGTATTACAGAAGTCGAATATATCCACAGCGGATCAAAATAATAATAAAATATTGTTCCATCAGATACTGCAATCAAGCTTGCGAGACTTATCACGACGCTAGGGAGCTAATACCAGCCAATTTACGTTTAGGTACCTGCACTTAATCTTTTTGGGGAAAATACGTCAGTTTACACTGGTAAATACATTCAACCGACTCTTTTGAAAAGAGTTGGGAAAATTGATTTGAATGCACAAGGCACAAAATATTTTGACACGTTGATTAAAATGCCCAAAGGCAAAATTTATCTTTTATACTTGGGACAATTTTGTTAATAAAAATCTTGTATCCGATTTACATGGTTGTCCAACATTTAGGGCCGGTGATTATACAATACAAGCCGGACAAGATTAATCGACACACCACAAATATAATCTCACAAGAAGAATACTCTCACGAGTGAGTATACGTTATACATATGCAACAGGAGGTGTTTTGCCTACACCTTGTGCTTACGTCGTGGCCATTCACTTTTTAAAATGAGCCAAGGATATCCAGGACACGGTCATTAACCCCCAATGTTATTTGTTATCAATCAATACAGATTAAAACGGGATTATGCAATTTAATCATCTCCGATTAAAAGGTTTCTACACCCGACCAAGCGGTATATTTAAAATACCGTATCCCAAGCCCGTATAAGGGAAAATAAGTTAAAAGTATTTACCTTTGCAATGTATATTCCTTAATCAATTAAATCACCGATATCTTTTACTGGGGCTCCTTATTCTGGAACGAAGGTTTTCAAAATAACCTATTAGAATCCTAACGGGTCTTTATATTAGCCGTAGCCTAGACCGGTTGGTTTCAAAAGATAGATACGGTTTAATCGCGCGGAAAGGCGAAAACCGTGAATGGAATGTGATTCTGACCCAACAAGTCTGGAGACTTGTTTTATATGGGTTTAATATTCACATTCTGGATTTCGGGGTCGAAATGATATGGTTTGACCCGTATCGGCTAATTTATGTAAACTAGTTACATAAGCCGAACCGTGCACGCAATAGGCGTAACGGGTAACCGTGAGAGTCCTACGCTTGCTTCCTAAGTCAATATACCTTTAAGAGGTTGCGGTATCATTAGGATACCTTCCGTGATGCCCGTAACGAGTTTAAGTTAACATTATGCCCCGTAGGGGTTTTTCGGTCATTTTAAAGACTTTAAAGAGCTTTTCGAGTTCTACAGGAAATCTGAGTTTCCCGAACAGTTTATAAAGTCTAAAATACTTTACTTATTATTTAAAATTAGTAGCAACTGGAATCGGGTCAAAAGACCTTGTAGAACTCATTTTATGGCCAAAAAGGGCGTATTCGGTTTTTACCGACCCATAGCCATAACCGTAGGTTATGAGCAGGCTAAAAATAATTAAAAATCTTTAAAATTCCCAAAATATTATTTTACAACAGTGGGTAAAAGTTTTGGTGATAAAATCTTGGCTTAGATAGGTGTTATGCTAATTGCGTCGTTTATTACAAAAGTTTATTTTAATTGCGCTATTTAGCATAACTCTTATTCTAGACCTCGGATTGACGTGAGACTTTAAGGACATGCTTATAATTTAGTGAGCAAGGTTATGGTCCGTTCACGTGTCCGAAATACTCGTTTTATTTTAAAAAGGGCGTTACGGTCAACTTTTAGGCGATTAACGGAAATGCGTAAAAGACTTGGACAAACGATGAACCGGTCACAGAGGGTTATACCATCACGTGACCTGGTCCTAAGAGAGTCCTAAGGCATATCTATACTTCACTAAAACGGGTCAGAACTGAAGTCAATGCAAAAGTCAAACTTTTGCGACATTCGGCTCCGAACCGGGTTAATATAGCAAATGGTCGATTCAAACGAGCGCAAACAAGTTTATATACTTAATATCATGTTTTATGATCATCAAAACAGGTTCCATAGTATATACATTACAGATTATGCAAGATTCGCCAAAACGACATTCTGTTGACTTTTTGGGTGCACGTTTGACTCGACATTTGACATAGTTAGAGTGGTGATCAGTGGGAACCCTTTTAGAGGTTTATTACCCACATAATTACCAACAAATAACCATTCTTGATTCGACAATTCACTGAATCATTTGTGAGTTATCGCTAAGTCGACCGTTAGTTACGACGGATCGACTTTTAAGCTAAAACTAAGTTAAAGCTCAAATGGGAAAGGAGTGGAACACTTACTGAGGTCCTATGCACCAAGTGTGACCACTTGAGAGGAAGTTGGAGCTCCAGAAATGACCAAATGATGCAGATGATGGGGTGTGAACTTATGGTTGCAACTTAGGCCTTATATAGTGGTTTCAAGCACCACAATTGATTGACAACAAAGTCTAGCACACACCACAACTGATCAACACTTGTCCTTAGTGTTAGGGGTCGTTTAGGGGTCATTTGGAGGTGTTTAAATGCAGATCATGGCTCTTGGAAGGCTGAACAGCCAAATTAAGCATGTTTCTGCATCTGGGCGCCTGACGCGGCCCGCATGGGGGAATCCATGCTTTTGTACGCGGGCCGCCTGAGTTTTAAAAATCAGGCGAGAAAAAGAGGAGGCTCGCGGCCCGCCTCAACTTAACCCTAAACTTCACGCGGGCCGCCTGAGGTTAGAATTTCAGGATTTTTAAATCTTTTTGTAATGATGACAAAATCTGGTAATTAATAACGAAATCTTTCGTAATGATTTACCTGACCTTTCGGGTTTGAAGGGGTAACTTTACGGTTTGGCCCTCGGTTAATTACAACTAGGGACCTCGTGATATTTACCCGCGTTATTAAGTCCCCGGTTAGTTTATTAATTATTCAGAAAGCCTTAACTTTCATTATTGACGCTTTTAACCCTTCTCATACGAATTTGAGTATAACTCTCTCGTTTTAAAACGGAACTTCGCGGAATTTTTACAGTATATTCTAGTGAGCGTATAATACTGTTACGAAGCCTTGGGAACGTTAAAGGGTCACTCAGAGGTATAATTAAACATGTTGACACAGTTAACCCCTGTGGTTTGTAATTTCTCACTTTCTTCTGCGTTCCGCTTCCGTACGATCCGTGATTTATTCGTTTGAAGGTACGAGCATCGTTTAGGGATACTATACAGTATATTTATCTTTGTTTGACATTTATAACCCTCGAATTTATATACTTTCAAGGTTTGTCAACATTAGTCCTTTATTTAATATTAATGCCACGTGTAAACTTAGGACACGTGTCGGCACATTATTGGACGCAAAAATTTCGAGGTGTTACATCCTCACCCCCTTAAAATAAATCTCGACCCGAGATTTACTCAAATAAATAGGGGTATTTTTTTTCTTTCATTGTAGCTTCGACTTCCCACGTATGTTCGGGACCTCTACGAGCATCCTATTTGACTTTTACAATCGGTACGTGCTTTCTGCGAAGCTTCTTCACCTGTCGATCTTCAATCGACAAAGGTTTTTCTATGAACTTTAAGCTCTCATCTATATGCACATCTGTGTGTGGAATCACCAACGACTCGTCGGCGAAGCACTTCTTGAGATTGCAGATGTGGAACACATTGTGAATTCCATTGAGCTCTTCAGGCAAGTTCAACTTATAGGCGACTGATCCGACTCGTTCAATGACCTCAAAAGGTCCTATGTATCTCGGACTCAGTTTGCCTTTCTTGCAGAAACGCATCATCCCCTTCCAGGGTGATACCTTAAGTAATAACTTTTCACCCACTTCGAAGTGAAAATCCTTACGCTTTGGATCAGCGTAGCTCTTCTGCCTATCACGGGCAGCCTTGAGACGTTCCCGGACCTGGACAATCTTGTCCGTTGTCTGGAAAACAATCTCTGGTCCTGATAATTGAACCTCTCCTACTTCCGCCCAACAAACAGGCGACCTGCATTTCCTACCATATAATGCCTCAAAAGGCGCAGCCTTTATGCTGGTGTGGTAGTTATTATTGTAGGAGAATTCGATCAGGGGTAGGTTTTTATCCCAGTTACCACCTAAATCGACCGCACATGCACGAAGCATGTCCTCTAGCGTTTGGATAGTACGCTCACTTTGACCGTCCATCTGTGGATGGTAAGCCGTACTAAAGTTTAAACGCGTGCCCAAAGATTGCTGGAAACTTTTCCAGAAATGAGATGTGTATCTAGTATCCCTGTCGGAGATAATAAACACAGGTATGCCGTGTAAGGCTACAATCTTATCAACATAAAGTTGGGCTAACATATCGGAGCTATACGTCTCCTTGATGGGTAGAAAATGAGCTGATTTAGTCAGCCTATCGACTATGACCCATATTGTATTGTTTCCTTTCCTGGTTTTGGGTAACTTGGTTATGAAGTCCATAGTTACGCATTCCCACTTCCATTCGGGAAGTTCAGGCTGTTGTAGCAAGCCAGATGGCTTTTGGTGCTCGGCCTTGACTTGAGCACAAGTCAAGCACTTTGCTACATGGGCGGCTACAGACTTTTTCAAGCCTATCCACCAATAAATTGCCTTTAGATCCTGGGCATCTTATGGCAATTCTCAGTTTTTGCTTAATTAGGGTTGCGGTCACTAATATATAAGCAATATGAACCGTCTTTCTTATTTAATAACATAAAACTTTCTGAATATTGAGTCAGGCTATATGAGCCTATATCTCAAATCCTACTTAATCAAGGTTTCGATTGTTTTATAAGCATTATGGAGTTTTCGTAATACTCCAGCCCACAGCGGGATGTTAAAATTAATTCTACCTGCCTTCCAGGAGGTAAGCAGGGAAAACTTAAGAGAAGATAATCTAGATACAGGGAGACTACCGAGATTTTTCATATCTCAGGCTCCAGTTCATTCATTATTGTTTGTGCCAAACAAGTGACACATATTTATGTTATGAGTCCTCATATTCCGTTACTAGGGAATATTTATTTAGATAACTATATTTTGGATATCTTCCTTGAATACTACTAGTCGACTCTAGTACAATATAACCATTGGGATATCTCAGGGGTTCCATGTATTAAACCTCCATACTGATCAGGCATGGAAATAATCTATGGGACACATTAGGATACGCCAATCCTCATATGGTACTTTTATCAAACATAGTTTGGCATTCGCAGGCGATAGAAAAGAGAAAAATGAAGGAAGAAAATAAAAATAACATATGTTGTTATACTCTATGCGAAGAAAGAGGACTCTTAGATTTTTCGGAAGGATTCCTTGTCGATACTAGAAGAATAGGTTACTAAGGTTTTCTCGATGATTTATACCTTGTGGCTAATATAAAAGTTCTCTAAGATTACTGTTTATGAAGAATTTACTGGTATCCGAACCAAAATAAACTCTTAGTATTTAAATTACTGATAAAATGCCAAGGAATATACCTGTTGCCATTATTTATGGACTAGCTCAGGCATTTTAGGCGTCTTCAATTTTTGGCTTTAATTCCTCCGCCGCATTTCCTTTGACATTTTTAGGGCACGTAGTCTTGATGTGGCCTTTCTCATTACAGCCGAAACAGACGGCATTCTTCATGTCCTTGCAGTCCAACGTTTTATGTCCCTTAGACTTGCAGATTCCACAAGTCCTGGGCTGTGATTTAGATTTTGGTTCGAACCTGCATTTCCCATAATGGCGCTTCTTGCAGGTCTCACATTCTGGTTTCTGGTCGGACTTTTGTTTGTTCTTTTTCTTGGAACTCTGGGAGTTGTCTACGTCCCCTTTTCTTTTTAGTTCATCCTTTGCATCAGAGGCATGAACAAGATCCTCCTTAGGAGTAAGGAAAGGTGGTCCTAGGTAAAACTTGGACCGAGCCACAAGGGGCTCCTTTAACTTTTTCACAGCCTTCTTCACAGCTTTTCTAACGGCTGCATTTATCATGGTCTGAAGAACATCCTTGGAAATTCTAAGGCTTACAATTTCAGCATCATTAGCATGCGTTGCGTCATCAATGGCGCGATTGACTGTTGTCTTATCCGAGTTTGCCATACTCGATGTGGGTTCCTAACACCAATAAAACAATTCCTTAGTCGCAATCCATCAACTGCTATTCTTCATCCTGATGGCTTTAACATATATTAACCATGGCATTTATAGACCATATTGGTTAATATAGTACTAACATTCTCAATGAATGTTATTAAATATATATTCATTATGTTTAGCCTAGGTCACGAGGGGCCATCAACGGCATTTAAGGTTTGGGCCTAATTCATCATCTTGTTGACAGGGGATCAAAATGTCACATCCGTCTTTGTTATATTGATGAATTTTGGATAGCTCGAAAGCTTGCCATCAGGATATTAGAAAAGAGCGATTCCTAATAGATACAGACATCAATCTAGGATTCGTTGGAGTGTTTTCTTAAGTATTAACGACAAATTTTTCATCTCGGATTAAACGATAGGAGTTCTATCAGACGGAGACAATAATTCTCAACAATCATTATTCATTATAGAGTTATATGTGCCAGTGGTAATTAATTTCTGCATACTGTTTGATAAGGAAGGTACCTGCTATATATATATCATACTGCATTATCCCCTGGGCGTTCATCCTGAAGATTCATGCGTTTATTTTCCTGGCCTCTCCCGGCTTCTTTATAAGCTCTGGGCAGCTGGTTTTGATGTGCCCTTCCTCGTTGCAATTGTAACATGTGGCGTTCTTTAACCCCTTGCAATCTAAGGTTCTGTGACCCTTGGTCTTGCAAATTCCACACAATTTAGCACGTGGGTTGATTGTACATTTTCCAAAATGTTGCTTTTTGCAGTTACTGCATTTGGGTTTGTAATCAGGCGGACTCGAGTTCTTTCCAAACTCAGAATCTTTCCCACGCTCCGAGCTTCCCTTCTTCTTCTTGTTAGTTTGATGAGAGTTCTCCTCCTCTCTTTCCCTTCTTCTCTCGCTAGAAGCCTTAACAGACTTAAATCTGATTGCATCTAAGGTGAGAGATAGGGATAAGTCCACCGCGGACCTATATGTGGTTGGCCTAGATGCTTTAACATTTCCTTTTATCTCTGGTGCTAGGCCTCCAATGAAACGCGCTATGCGTTTAGGTTCAGGGGTGACTAAATAAGGGACTAGGCGGGACATAGTGTTGAAACTTGTCACGTATGCCTGACAGTTCAAATTTTCCATGACCAACGTCAGGAAGTCCGATTCTATCTTTTCTACTTCATGCTGAGGGCAATAGTTTTCTTTGACTAATGCAACAAATTGGCCCCAAGATAAGTTGTAGAGTAGAATCTTCCCCGTGGCTTGGAGTAATGACCTCCACCATGCCAACGCTTCTCCTTTAAATGATTGTGAAACAAATTTCACAACATCTTGCTCCGCACAATCGCTGATGTCAACAACAGCGTCCATTTCATCAAGCCATGTCATGCAATCGATGGCCCCATTTTCTCCTGTAAAGTCTCTGGGCTTGCAGGAGACAAAATATTTATATGAACAGGTCTTAACTGATGCCTCTTGATGAAACACAACTTGTCTAGACGGAATACTCCTTTGATTTGACAAGTCATGGACATCGTCCTCCCTTGACTCATGCGTTTTAGGAGTGGGCTTATTACAAGCCATAGATAGAGTCGAGTGGGTATCATTTGGTTCATCATACTGTCGATCAAGAGCTCGAGTAACAGCATAATCTATTATTGCCTGCAGTTCTGCTCCAGTTACATTAATTCTGGTAGCATCATTGTTGCCCTTCAAGTGACTGTTAGCTTCATCTAATCCAGCCATGTAGCTTGATTGCTACATAAATATTAACAATGATTTATTCAGAGATTATTATGGAATCATCATCTTTGACGATTTATCAACCATGGTAATATAAACCATATTGGTTAACTTGTTAGTTATATTTAATTAGTATTTTCCATTTTAATTTATCCTAGTTATAAAACATTAAGGATATTGAAGTGGCGCATAAGGCCTAGTCACAAGGACAATTCTAAATTTTTGTAAGCCATGATTTCAGAGAATCGAGGCATTTAAGGTTTGAATCACGTTCATTACCTTCTCTTGACAGGGAGTTGTAGACTTCAACTGTCTTTTGTCTTTTAGGACAATAGGTATAGCCCGTGGGCATTTCCCTTCTGAGGGATGGTTATAATATGATCATCTTCTCCGATGCTATTAGTCGAGATCGTATGGATCCTACCGACCATTATGCTTGGACCTGGTCCAACACTTTCAGACAGGAGGTCACAGACCACCACTGTCGTTGTCTTATCGGACAACAAGTTTAGCCCGTAGGCACTTCATCACTATCGGATGTTTATAACGTGATCATCTTATAGGATGGCACAAGCCATGATCTCAAGATCACTAGACTAGATAAGAACATTGGAAGAATCCAATATAAGGATGACTGCTGTGATTTTATCGAATCACATTTGTCAGGAGTGCTAACATGTTTTTAGGTGTTAACAAGGATTTGAATCCCTTGGGTAGGTTTCACCCTCTTGGCCGCGTAGGCTAGATTTCACCTTTAAGATTCCTTTTAAAAATGCCTACTGGCAGGGAAGGAAGGATATTTATTTTTATTTAGGATTTTATCATAAATCCTAATTTATAATTTAATATTAGCACAAATGGCCTAGTCGCGTAGACAAGTTTTATAAGCCATGATCGTCTGGGATCGAGGCATTTAGTAGTAGCACAAAAGGCTTAGTCACACGGACAAGTTTAATTTATAAGCCATGATCGTCTGGGATCGAGGCATTTAATAATAGCACAAAAGGCTTAGTCTCGTGGACAAGTTTAATTTATAAGCCATGATCGTCTGGGATCGAGGCATTTAATAATAGCACAAAAAGGCTTAGTCACACGGACATATATAATTTATATGTTATGATTTCAGAGAATCAAAGTATTTGAGGTTTGAACCTAGTTCATTACCTTTTTCTGACAGGGAGTCATAGACCACCCCTGCCTTTTGTCTTATATGAAAATTTGCATGGCCCATAAGGACTGAAGGATAATTATGTCCTTATAGGGACTAATAAGAAAACGATTTTCAGTAAGAGGAGTTTCTCTTTTTTTTTATTATTTTTGACTGCATTCTCCTCGGGTGTTCGTTTCATTTTAGTCGCGGTACGAAGCTCCGCATCTCAGGACCCCAGGTATGGAGAACTCCTATTACGGCTTCTTCTCTTGGCGACGTATCCAATATATAAAAATAATTGGAAGCAATAAATTTCAGATTAGAGTCGGGAGTAATCCTATGTTAAGTCTAGACTCAAGTATGTGCAATTGTGTCACTGAGATTAAACACAGTAGGATAGTGTTTAATTCACTCAATGTTGGCTCTGATACCAACCTGTCACACCCCGATTTCCACGTGTCTCACCAGTGGGCCCGGTGGGGGATTACCGTGACGATGTTGGCAACAATATAGTCAAACCACACAATTATATAATGCACAGCGGAAGCTTAAAGATAAATATATACTTCAACCTCTGGTTGTAATATCAAATGTATTACAGAAGTCGAATATATCCACAGCGGATCAAAATAATAATAAAATATTGTTCCATCAGATACTGCAATCAAGCTTGCGAGACTTATCACGACGCTAGGGAGCTAATACCAGCCAATTTACGTTTAGGTACCTGCACTTAATCTTTTTGGGGAAAATACGTCAGTTTACACTGGTAAATACATTCAACCGACTCTTTTGAAAAGAGTTGGGAAAATTGATTTGAATGCACAAGGCACAAAATATTTTGACACGTTGATTAAAATGCCCAAAGGCAAAATTTATCTTTTATACTTGGGACAATTTTGTTAATAAAAATCTTGTATCCGATTTACATGGTTGTCCAACATTTAGGGCCGGTGATTATACAATACAAGCCGGACAAGATTAATCGACACACCACAAATATAATCTCACAAGAAGAATACTCTCACGAGTGAGTATACGTTATACATATGCAACAGGAGGTGTTTTGCCTACACCTTGTGCTTACGTCGTGGCCATTCACTTTTTAAAATGAGCCAAGGATATCCAGGACACGGTCATTAACCCCCAATGTTATTTGTTATCAATCAATACAGATTAAAACGGGATTATGCAATTTAATCATCTCCGATTAAAAGGTTTCTACACCCGACCAAGCGGTATATTTAAAATACCGTATCCCAAGCCCGTATAAGGGAAAATAAGTTAAAAGTATTTACCTTTGCAATGTATATTCCTTAATCAATTAAATCACCGATATCTTTTACTGGGGCTCCTTATTCTGGAACGAAGGTTTTCAAAATAACCTATTAGAATCCTAACGGGTCTTTATATTAGCCGTAGCCTAGACCGGTTGGTTTCAAAAGATAGATACGGTTTAATCGCGCGGAAAGGCGAAAACCGTGAATGGAATGTGATTCTGACCCAACAAGTCTGGAGACTTGTTTTATATGGGTTTAATATTCACATTCTGGATTTCGGGGTCGAAATGATATGGTTTGACCCGTATCGGCTAATTTATGTAAACTAGTTACATAAGCCGAACCGTGCACGCAATAGGCGTAACGGGTAACCGTGAGAGTCCTACGCTTGCTTCCTAAGTCAATATACCTTTAAGAGGTTGCGGTATCATTAGGATACCTTCCGTGATGCCCGTAACGAGTTTAAGTTAACATTATGCCCCGTAGGGGTTTTTCGGTCATTTTAAAGACTTTAAAGAGCTTTTCGAGTTCTACAGGAAATCTGAGTTTCCCGAACAGTTTATAAAGTCTAAAATACTTTACTTATTATTTAAAATTAGTAGCAACTGGAATCGGGTCAAAAGACCTTGTAGAACTCATTTTATGGCCAAAAAGGGCGTATTCGGTTTTTACCGACCCATAGCCATAACCGTAGGTTATGAGCAGGCTAAAAATAATTAAAAATCTTTAAAATTCCCAAAATATTATTTTACAACAGTGGGTAAAAGTTTTGGTGATAAAATCTTGGCTTAGATAGGTGTTATGCTAATTGCGTCGTTTATTACAAAAGTTTATTTTAATTGCGCTATTTAGCATAACTCTTATTCTAGACCTCGGATTGACGTGAGACTTTAAGGACATGCTTATAATTTAGTGAGCAAGGTTATGGTCCGTTCACGTGTCCGAAATACTCGTTTTATTTTAAAAAGGGCGTTACGGTCAACTTTTAGGCGATTAACGGAAATGCGTAAAAGACTTGGACAAACGATGAACCGGTCACAGAGGGTTATACCATCACGTGACCTGGTCCTAAGAGAGTCCTAAGGCATATCTATACTTCACTAAAACGGGTCAGAACTGAAGTCAATGCAAAAGTCAAACTTTTGCGACATTCGGCTCCGAACCGGGTTAATATAGCAAATGGTCGATTCAAACGAGCGCAAACAAGTTTATATACTTAATATCATGTTTTATGATCATCAAAACAGGTTCCATAGTATATACATTACAGATTATGCAAGATTCGCCAAAACGACATTCTGTTGACTTTTTGGGTGCACGTTTGACTCGACATTTGACATAGTTAGAGTGGTGATCAGTGGGAACCCTTTTAGAGGTTTATTACCCACATAATTACCAACAAATAACCATTCTTGATTCGACAATTCACTGAATCATTTGTGAGTTATCGCTAAGTCGACCGTTAGTTACGACGGATCGACTTTTAAGCTAAAACTAAGTTAAAGCTCAAATGGGAAAGGAGTGGAACACTTACTGAGGTCCTATGCACCAAGTGTGACCACTTGAGAGGAAGTTGGAGCTCCAGAAATGACCAAATGATGCAGATGATGGGGTGTGAACTTATGGTTGCAACTTAGGCCTTATATAGTGGTTTCAAGCACCACAATTGATTGACAACAAAGTCTAGCACACACCACAACTGATCAACACTTGTCCTTAGTGTTAGGGGTCGTTTAGGGGTCATTTGGAGGTGTTTAAATGCAGATCATGGCTCTTGGAAGGCTGAACAGCCAAATTAAGCATGTTTCTGCATCTGGGCGCCTGACGCGGCCCGCATGGGGGAATCCATGCTTTTGTACGCGGGCCGCCTGAGTTTTAAAAATCAGGCGAGAAAAAGAGGAGGCTCGCGGCCCGCCTCAACTTAACCCTAAACTTCACGCGGGCCGCCTAAGGTTAGAATTTCAGGATTTTTAAATCTTTTTGTAATGATGACAAAATCTGGTAATTAATAACGAAATCTTTCGTAATGATTTACCTGACCTTTCGGGTTTGAAGGGGTAACTTTGCGGTTTGGCCCTCGGTTAATTACAACTAGGGACCTCGTGATATTTACCCGCGTTATTAAGTCCCCGGTTAGTTTATTAATTATTCAGAAAGCCTTAACTTTCATTATTGACGCTTTTAACCCTTCTCATACGAATTTGAGTATAACTCTCTCGTTTTAAAACGGAACTTCGCGGAATTTTTACAGTATATTCTAGTGAGCGTATAATACTGTTACGAAGCCTTGGGAACGTTAAAGGGTCACTCAGAGGTATAATTAAACATGTTGACACAGTTAACCCCTGTGGTTTGTAATTTCTCACTTTCTTCTGCGTTCCGCTTCCGTACGATCCGTGATTTATTCGTTTGAAGGTACGAGCATCGTTTAGGGATACTATACAGTATATTTATCTTTGTTTGACATTTATAACCCTCGAATTTATATACTTTCAAGGTTTGTCAACATTAGTCCTTTATTTAATATTAATGCCACGTGTAAACTTAGGACACGTGTCGACACATTATTGGACGCAAAAATTTCGAGGTGTTACAATACTCAACACTCTACATCTTTTAACCAAGAAACAAGATGAACAAGGGTGTAACAAGGAACTTACTACTAGCACAAAGGCTAGGGATGAATCTCTAGTGAAAAGATGAAGAAGATGAAGGTGAAAAGCAATGTATGAAGCTTCTTGGGGTTCCACAAGTTGCAAGCTTCTTTGAATGACCTTCTAACCTTGAACAAAGCTTGAAAAATGGAAGATGATGGTGGTTTAGTGGTGGTGATGGGGGCGGTCAAGGGAGCCGAGAGAGGGAGGGAGAGAGAGTGAAGGTGTGGGTGTGAAATGATGAAGTATGGCTGTGATCTTAAGGGCCATGCTTTTATAAGATACTTTCACATATCTTGGTAAGATCTACAAGTAAGCAATCTACTAAACAATTAGGATAAAATCTAACACAAGATTGGAAGTATGGTAGGGTGATTTTTGTGGGTCCTTGTGACCGAGTTCGGTTAGGGGGGGGGTTGGTTGTAACATTTTGCAACTATTAGGTAATGGTAAGTTAGTTTCCAAGTATGAACTTCCTTATGTTAGTTAGTTGCTTTTTAGTGGGTGTTAGGGTGTTCGGGGATCATGACTAGTCAAGAAATAAATAAACAATGTGTTTGGTAAAAATTTAGTGTCCCGGGTAATGTCCGGTCATTCGGTTGGATACCGTTCCGTTAAAGTGTTTAACTAGTCCGTAAAGTGTCTTTTATATATATTTTTGCAACACACTTAATTCCCGGCACTTAGGTAAGCATACAGGATTATTCTGCCATATTTTTGCATCCTACTAGTATGTTACAATGCTGAATTTTATTAATAAATGCAGAATTTTGCACTTAAAGTGCGTTTCGGGTGCTTTTTAGTGCGTATTTTGGTCTCTGGAAAGTCTATATGTTAACCCTTGTATGTACTCTTGGGTTTCAATGTATTCTTGTCATTGGACCTACACCTAGGCTCCAATTTTATTGTTTGACTGCTTTCTTACAGAGTTGTTGGCATATTGTGTCTTACCGGTGAGTTTACTAGTATTTCTGACGCAACGCTCTCGTTAATGCATAAAGCAATATTTTGTAGTATAAAACGTGCATGAATTCACTTGTATGGTATGTAATCAGACAATGTTGACATTTAAGCACATAATTGCGGTCATCAAATAATAATTAAAGTGTACGGAAGTTACCGGTTTGGTGCCAGTTGGCACACATTTTTACAAAAGGGTTAAGTCTTGCTCAACAAAGTGTGTTATGTGAAAGGTTAGGGTTGCATGATATGTTTGCAGTTTGAATTATGGGGGGATGTTGAAATATAGTAATTCATTATGCAAACATATAATATTATTGGGCTGGGTCAACTTCATATTATGTTATATTGTTATTGGGCTGGTTTATTAAAGATCTGTTAAGTTGTTACAGGCTGTTACTAAGTTGTTATGGGCCCAGGGTCTAAAGTGTAACGTTCAGGGACTAAAGTGTATAGTTCATAAACATCAAGGTGTCTATTGGAAGTTCAGCTGATTCCAGCTATATATTGGATAAGAGAGAAAGAAGATCTCAATTGTTCAAGATATTTCTTAGGGTTTCACTTTCATTCTCTCTGTATTTCGTTTTGTACTTGTTCATCTGGTGTTGAAGATCATCATCTCTGTATTGTTGTCTTATAGATTTTGTTAATCTCTTCGTCTGTATCCTTTGTATTTTTTATTGTATCTTGGTTTAAGTTCAACAGATTTCTTCAATCTGTTGAACTAGTACTTTGTATTGTTAAAGATCTCATAATCTTGAGATCTAGGGATTTGGTTGGGTTCTTTTGGGTTGGATAAGTAATAAAGATTTTGTCACATGTTTTGTCACTATTTCTGGTGTATGTGTATTGTTCTTGTTAGATCTATACCATTTTACACAAACACCAAGATAACGCCTAAAAACCAGTCTATCGTTGAATTTTCGGTGAAGAAAAGCTAGTCGGCCGGAGGGTCAACGGATCCCCTGATCCCCTTTCGTTCCGCCGATGGTTTCTTTGAGAAACATTGAAGTCGAATAACGTAACCATACCATAGGCAGAGACATTGGGTCAACTCTCTATAAGAAAATGAAGTTGGAAATATGAATAAAAAATAGTTCGGTCTTCAATTGAAACACTTTTAACCTGCCAAGAAACACTGAACCGATGAGATCATTTAACGACAAACGACCAAATTAAATGGGAAGTCATTGTGATTGAAACCGAAGACTGCTGCGTAACTCATATACATCATAATTTTACAAATTTATGTCACAAGCACCTCTCAAATTTCACAACTCCATTCAAAGAGCCTCACCATGGTTTCTATGTTGTCGCACACCGCCACCACCATCTCGCTACGAACCGGTTCGTTGCCGACGCCGTCTCACTCAATTTCAATAAATCGCAAACAACAACTCCCTGTCATCCAATTTGAGAGCATCAAATTATGTTAGAAATAAAAATATACGATCACAAATTTCTACATAAATCATGTATTCAGAAAGAATAATCTGAGGTGTATGTATAAGTTAAACGGAGGTTAAAACTTTCTAAAATTCATTAATGGTTTTAATAGAAAACAAGTCGGTGTATTACCTTAGATATGATCAAAATCAAGGTGGCCAGCCATCGGCTGCGATTAAAACTCCAGTGACGGCAAGTAATGGCGATGAGACACCGGCGCGCATGGGGTGGTGGTGGTTTGTGGCTGGTAGTGGTGATTTGTTCGTGAGACCTTCAAAGGTGTGCGGCAAGGGCGACGGTGGTGCTCCTAATCTGTATAGTATGATCTTGTGTGTGAAACATGTGATACCCATCTGCTTTATAATGATTATCAGTTACCAATTAACAAATATTAACTCAAGTCATTCATTGTGTGATTAATACATGTCGGTTACGAAATGGAGTGTGCGACCTGTGAAGTTCTTTGAATTAGATTGGAAAGTTGAAAAGGTTTTCCATTTTGTCTTAAAGGTGCATATTACAGGCGGATGATATTCAATTGATTATAATTAATTGTGGTTAAATTTTCATTTATTTAATTTTTTAATATTAATGTCGAAATACTATTTTACCCCTCACTAACTATATTAATTTGTTGTATTGCATGCATAAAATATTGTAATTACTTAAATTTTACTGGTACCCTTGTCAAATGCTTTATAATATAGTATAGATATATACTAGCAGTATGCCCGCACGATGCAGAGGGAGCGACACATTGCATCATTGTGATAGATATAGATCAAAAGAGAAGCAATCGGGTAATCCATTTCATTGTGTTGTGCATTGTTTGGTCGGTTAAGTTATTATCCTCGACGATACCAAAGTCATCGGTTAGTCTATTTTATTAACCAATCGGTTTTTGGTTAATCACTTCGGCTTATTCGGTTAGATTGACGGCTTTTGGTTTCGTTCATTTAATTTCAGTTAATATCAAAAACCAAACTTGGGCTAAAACTTTTGTTTAGAAATATATGAGATTGAGGTATAAATACATGAAATGAAAACATAAATATATGAAATGGAGATATAAACTATACAAATATAGTATAAAAGCTAGAAATATATGAAAATATGAATGATTAGGTCTAGTTCAGTTAATTTTGGTTAAACGAGAGTAAAAAAAATTGATAACTGGTTTTTGGTTAATTCGGTTTTCAGTTCAGTTAATTCAGTTTTTGGTAGATTTCAGTTAGGTTTCTCTTTTTTTTTGTTTGTATAGGTTAACGATTTAGTTATTGCTCAGCGATAACTAGTTTTGGTTATTAACCAATAATAGCGCGCGATGCGACGTGAAATGCAGAAATTGCCACGTTGTGCATTGTTCGGTTGGTTTAATTATTATCCTTAACCGAAATAGAGGTCATTGATTAGTCTATTTTATTAAACAATCCGTTTTCAGTTAATCGGTTTGGTTTATTCGATTAGATTGATAGTTTTGGTTTGATTCATTTAATTTCGGTTAATAGCCAAAACCAGACTTTGGCTAAAACTTTTGATTAGAAATACATGAACTTTAGGTATAAATACATGAAATGGATGTATAGGTATATGAAATGGAGGTATAAATACATAAAATGGGGTATACATATCAAATACATGAACTGAAGGTATAAAAGCTAGAAATGTATGAAAATATGAATGGTTCCGTTCAGTTAATTTTAGTTAAATGACGGTACAAAAAAAATCGAAAACCGTTTTGGTTAATTCGGGTTAGGTAATCAGTTTTTGGTTGATTTTGATTCGGTTTCGGTTAACGATTCCGTTATTACTCACCCTTATATACTGTTAATCACATAACATATCAATTTTTTTAATTTAAAAAACAATAGTAATACTATACTCAAATTAAAGAGAATAAAATACCCGTTTATATGATGTAATTTAAAAAAATATATATTAACGCACCAAAAAGTTATGTCTGTTTAAAAATATTGGGGGTGGTTTTTTTTTTTTTTTTTGTAAGGGGATAAAATGTAACTACTAACTAATTATCTATAGTTTCGTTAAATATGAGGGATTAAGGTGTAATCTAAATGAGAGAATTAAATTGACAGTATTTAGTCACTTGACATTCTACAGCTATTAAACATTTTAGGATAATGACTAAGTACGTTTAGCTTTAATCACTTGTACACGAATGCATCATCTATTTGTACCTTTTAATCCACACGTCAATACTGATCAGGACAACTATCGAAGAAACATCGACAAAAATGAGTAGATTGTCACGATAGTTTTAATTTTTTTTAAAACGTTATAGTTTAAAGGATATGGCAAAATGCGTAAAAGAATTATAAGTTTGTTGTGGGGGGAGGGGGGAAGTGTAACTAATTACCTATAATTATGTTAAAACTCAGAGATTTGAGTGTGAGTGTAATAAGATGGGAGACTAAAATATAATTATTGTTTAAAAGACCAATTTACCCTCATTTTAGGGGTATATTTATAAATTAAGAGGGAAAAAGTTCTTATTTTTTGTTATCTTATAATACCCATCCCTCATACATTATAATAAATATATATAGAGTTAGGTTCCGGTACAAATAGGTCACAAATTGGCTTAACGTAAGAAGTGAAGCAGGGAACTTTTTTATTTAATTTTTTTTCTTATCTTATTAAGCACATATTTTAGTTGCAGAATCTAAAAAAAATGTATAAATAACACTGGTAGAGTAATATAATTACCCTAGGATAACTATGTCCACTAGACTAAATACATTAACTTTTTTTTTTATTTTGTAACTAAACATCATGCTTAAGTAGATGGAAAAAAATTAAAAAAAAAATCTCCTTATTCACTTCTCATGGTCTTATCATTTAACATTTTTATTTTTAAAATTATTTATTTTGTTAAAATTTATAAAGAACAATTTGCTACAAATTTTTGACAAATTTAACATTTTATTTTTTAAAATTATTTATTTTTCTAAAATTGATAAATAACAAATAAAATAACTTTTTTTAGGAAATTTGTAGTAAATGGTGTTAGTTTGCTACAAATTTTCGACAAATTTGACATATTATTTTAAAATTATTTATTTTTCTAAATATGAATAATTACAAATAAATTAAGTGTTTTTAGGAAATCCGTAGCAACTAATGTCAATTTGCTACCAATTTCCGACAAATTTTTTTTCTTTAAATTATTTACTTTTCAAAAATTAAGAAATGAAAAATAGATTAACTTTTTTTTTGTCGAAAATATGTAGCTAACGGTATCAATTTGTTACAACTTTCCGACAAATTTAGAATATTTATTTTGTTATTATTTATTTTGTTGTGGTTACAAATTATATAAAATTTTAATTTATTTTTTCTGAATTTTGGCGAAAAGCTAATAAATGTTGTGACGAAATTGCTACAAGTGGTTGTTGTGTGGAAATTTTGTTGGAAAATTGTAAAAAAAAAAAAAAATGGGTTTTTTTTGGTTTTCTTTTTTGTTAGAAAACCGTAGAAAACTTCTAACAAAATTTGAGTTGTGGGAAACTTTTGTAGGAAAATATGTGGTTTTCTAGGAGTGTTTTTATGTTAAGACCAATGTTGTAGAAGGCGCTAGGCACTAGTCATGCGGTGAGGTACCTAGGTATTAATCGGGATTAATAGGGATTAATCAGATTAGACTTTTATATTTAATTTTACAAGTTTAGGAACCATATGTAAACTAGTGAAAGATAGACGGGGCTAAATATCAAAATATCCAAACTTAATATAACCTAATACCCACCCACGTTTTCATCAGACACAACCCATACTCTAAAACCAATTTCGCTTCTTCTGGATTATTTCTTCAATATTGTTCGATTTTGCACATTGGAGACAAGTGCAGGTCAGATTTAGGTTCTAGTCAAGGTAAGAACTCGTTCTAATTTGACTGTACTGTTCTGATTTCAACTCATTTTGATCCAATTTTGACCTCATACTTAACCGACTAGGCCCGATTTAAAGCGATTTTTGACTGATTTTTACGAGTTTGACCATTACCATCTAATTTGACCGATTTGGCTATTTCTGGGCGATGGACCTCCGATTACCGCCTAGGCGCCGATTAATCGATCACCTAGGCCGATTTCTGCAACATTGGTTAAGACCCATTTGTATTTGATTCTTACACTATATATATATATAACCACACATTCTCGCTAGCATACAAATTTACAAATATATAACTATAATAACACAGGATGACAAGCTTATAAAGTTATAAAATCTACATCTTACCCTTCTCAGACCCTGCCTTAGCTTTGCTATTAGTAGGATTCACTAAAGTGACGAGGTAATTTGTGTCCACAACCCTCAATAAGTCAATGAAACGATTTTCGTTAACGAGATCAGCCAATTTAGGGGTGAGGACGGAACATATGCACTCAATATGGCTAGCTCGAATTCGTTGGCAACAAGATGGTGATGAAAGCTGACCATACAATAAACTTTTGCATAAGTTTACAACAAGTCTCCTTTCTTTCTTGCACTGACCAGCACTCGGTGCGGCACTAAACATAGCCAATGTATGCTCATAGTTTTAGTATTGTAATGTTTAGGAACAACGAATTTCTTTAATCATGTCATCTATGGGATCGACTTGAACCTGGCCAAGACCTCCAAACCTAGTTGTGCCTAAAGACTTTCCCTTTGCCAGTGGGTCACTAACCCATTGGTTCTCATTGATAGTTGATGAAAAGAAATTATTATATGGGTTATGGTCGGGAACATGTCCTCTTTTCCTAATTCTATTCAAGTAGGTACCCGTGTTCTTGAGGAGTTTCATGCCTATTAGTCCGGATCCATACCTTGGTCGCTAATTACTCCGTCCATTGGATCTTGAAAATAAGTTCATTTTGCCAATTTTGTTTCAATTCGAATGCGAGTTCCTTGATTGATTCCCCATTTATCATCTATATTCCTTACTTCACCTGCTTGTTTAAGAATTTCGCTGTAACTTTCATCTTAAGTTGTTACTTTTCTGAATTATTAGTTTTCAATAACCTTTATGGAATTGTACATGTCCACTTTGTTTTGTTGCTATGTTAGTGTGATGTCTAGTCACACGCGTTTGAAAAATGATGAAAAAAGAGAAAAAAAGGTAGTAGAAAAGTAAAGTAAAAAAGAAAAAGGAGATAATATTGTCGTTTAATTGCAACTATTGTAAAATGAAACTTAAGACACCCATATATCAGCCATTGTTCCAGCGGACATTGAAGATCAATTTCCTGCCACAACCCTCCATAAAGCGCACCCTCATCAGTCCCTATCCGAACTGGTTCGTCCAATGAACGAAGTCTGTTGAGTTGCAAGAAGGAACATCAAAGATCACGTTAACGGGTTGGAGAACCAGCTTTGATTGCCATTAGGATAATATATTAAGGTAAACATCATATATCACATGCTTTGGATTAGACATATGGGTTGTTTGATTTTAAATCGTGATAAAATGTTTGGCTTGATTGGATGTGACTGATAAAACGAAGAGGAGACTATCTAATGCAAGCTAGGTGTATGCAAACTTTGAATATATTGTTTCAAAAAGTTAAAAAAGATTACATAACTTAACTAACTATAGTTTCTGATCCTAATTATTTTGTAATTTTAATACTACAATGTGTATTCATTGCATTTATTCCTTATACCAAGATGTCGAGAAAAGTTAAAGCAACTCCAGTCGGTATTGATCTTGGAACAACATACTCCTGTGTTGCTGCCTGGTTCGATCAACACAACCGTGTTGAGATCCTACCTAATGAACAGGGTAATACCATTACCCCATCATGTGTTGCTTTCAACGACACGGAACATTTGGTAGGTGAGGGTGCCAAAAACCAAATCACTAGGAACCCTCAGAACACTGTTTTTGGTAAGTTGATCTCATGAACAACTTTGATGTTTATTAGACATTCACACAAGAATTCATAGATGCTAGCTGATCAATTTTATGTACTTTGATGTTAATCAGATGTTAAGCGGATTATGGGAAGCAGATTCAGCAATATCAGATTGCAAAAAGACATAGAATCGTGGCCTTTTAAGGTTATTGAAGGATCTAGTGATAAACCAGTGATCGTACTTGAACACATGGGTGCAAACAAGGAGTTTTCAGCTGAAGAAATATCTTCCATGATTCTAAAGAACTTGAAAGAGGCTGCTGAGGCATACCTTGGAACACCTGTTAGAGATGCAGTGATTACCGTCCCTGCATATTTTAGTGACAAGCAACGCCAGGCAACAAAGGATGCCGGTACGCTGGCTGGTCTCAATGTCATGCGCTTGATCAATGAACCCACAGCAGCTGCAGTTGCCTATGGTCTAGACAAGTTTGCTGATCCAAACCACCCGCACCATAAAAACGTTTTAGTCTTTGATTTGGGTGGGGGGACATTCGATGTGTCACTTCTTGCTATCAGCAAGGAAGGAACCATAACTGTTAAAGCTGTTGGGGGTGACACTCGTTTGGGTGGAGAGGATTTTGACAAGGCGATGGTTGATCATTGTGTACAAGAATTTAAGAGAAGACAAAATAAAGATGTCAGTAAAAATGCAAGAGCAATGGGAAGGTTGAAAGTTGCGTGCGAGAAAGCAAAGAGGGATTTGTCTTCAACAACACAAACGTCGATTTCCATTGATTGCTTGTATGATGGAACTGATTTTACGATGAAATTCACCCGAGCAAAGTTTGAAGAGCTAAATGCTAGCTTTTTTATAAAGTGTATTGAACATGTGGAAAGTTGTTTAAGAGATGGGAATATGCAAAAACATGATATTGATGATATAGTCCTTGTTGGTGGGTCAACTAGGATTCCTAAGGTACAACAAATGCTAAGGGACTTTTTCGACTCGAAACTACTTTGCAAGAGCATTAAAGCTGATGAAGCTGTGGCTTATGGTGCAGCAGTGTTGGCTGCAAACTTAAGTGGTATTGGTAATCAAGTTGTGAAGGATTTGATACTTTTAGATGTCACCCCTTTGTCCCTTGGTACCCGTGTCAACGATGAAGACATGGATGTAATAATCCCAAGGAACACACCTATACCCACCATGAAAGAGAAAATTTATGTGCCACTTAAAGATAACCAAGAATCCATTATAGTCGATGTGTATCAGGGTGAGTGTCGAAACGTGAAGGACAACATCTTCCTTGATGAGTTTGAACTTCATGGTGTTCCACCGGCTCCTGCTGGGAAACAACAAATTAAGGTTTGCTATAGCATAGACTACAATGGTATTCTTGAGGTGTTGGCTGAGTTGGAATCTACCGGTAAAAAAATAAGTATAGTAATTGATGGAAGTGGAAATGTGTCAAAGGATGACATTGAGAAGATGCTCCAAAAGATTGAGCTATAAATTTTATTATTTAGCATTGCAGATTATATATGTTGCTTTAAATTATATATGATAAATTTCTTATTTAGCATTGCAGATTATATATGATAAGAGCATTGGTAATGTTTGTACTTCAATGAAGTTTGTATTGTTTGTTGACAACTACAAATTCTAATATATGTTTGCTCTAAATTAAGCATCTTTACAGGCACCTCGTATATATGATTCTGGAATTATTCTGGGGTGAGCATAAACCGAATTCACCATAACCGATGTAACCAAATTAACCGACTGTTTGGGTTTTTGTATTCTTGAAAGCGGGTTTTTCGGTTCGCTTCCAATTATGCTTGTGTTACAACTCTAGCCCTTTTGTATTTTTGTGGTTCATAACGTACTGAATAGTTTCGGTTTGGTTTCGGTGCTTGGGACTAGAGTTAAATTTTTTAGTGTTTATGGTTAATAACTTTCTTAGATATTTATAACTCTAGCCAGTTTGTATTGTTGTGATTCCACGTAACATATGCCTGCTTTTCTTTATTAAATTCATTATGGTAGAGTTTAGTTAAGAAGTTTGTTGATTTAAAACTCTTGCCACTCGGTATTCAACTTTGTTGATTTAAAACTATAGCCATTTGGTATACACTATGCCCGACAAAATGGGTGGAGCGGTTTGGGTAACAGGCTTGTTTGTGTTTGTTTGTTAAGAAATATATGTGTTCACGACCTATTCGAGAACACTTACCAAACAAGATTTTGTGTTTGTGTTTGTTTGTTAGGAAATGAAATTTTTTGTGTTCATTTGTGTTTGTTTGTTAATTTTAGGCAACGAACATAAACGAACTTTGATGAACACAAATAAGTGCAAACTAATGTTCATTGACAAATGTAAACAAACGAACACAAAATGTTCATGAACATAATATATAATATATTGACACTTATTAAATATTTTATTGTTGGATTTTTGAAGTATTTAAATAAAATGTAAAAACTAAAAACACTAATAAACTATCAAACACAAACGAACACCTTACCGACGTTCACTAGCATAAATGAATGAACGCGACCACTGTTCATGTTCATTCATTTAACTAAACAAACGAAATTTCTTGTTTGTGTTCGTTTGTTAACGAACGAACACAAATGAACTTCTTGCCAAATAGTTCACGAACTGTTCACAAAATCTTTGGTTCGTTTGCAGCCCTAATAGTGAGTTTTTATAAAAAGGGTCATTTTGGTCCAGGTCGAAATGGTTTTGGGTTGAGATGGGTCATTTAAAAAAAATTTCAACTTAGTCGGGGTAAAAGCTCCCTAAAAATTGCTTGGTTTTTAAGCGAGCCGAGTCAGGCCGACTTGGTCTATATGTAATAATTAATTTATTATATATTTCTTACTTTTAATAAAGAATTTCAATTGATGTCATATGAAACTCTCTTCTTTAATTTATTGATAATATTATTAATATTAATATATTATGAATATATACAACTATTACTATCAATACTATTACTAATAAATACGAATACTTTATATAGATAGACATTTTTAGTATATTATTGATATGTGGTTTGATGTTATTAATATTAATCTATCCTTTCTATAAAAGGAGAAAACTGATGACATAAGAAAAGCTGCGGACGGATGTTGCAAACGGATGGAGTGTGTGTGGTTTGGAAAGTAGTACGTTTTGTACATTTGTTTAAATTGTGGTTTCTAACCGTGATAAGTTCATTTTTACATTTCCGCTGCAAACATAATGTACAATTTTAAGACTTTTAAACTAAATCACCAATTGTATCATTTGGAATAATTTACACATTCCGAATACGGTTCAAAATAATTAGTGGCTGGATCCTGGGCAGTCGCACTCCTTGTGGTAATACTCCGCATGTGGAAATTTTGAGGGTGTGACATTAATAGTAGAATAAAGAATAGGTCTGTTTCTTGGACCGAATGGAGCAAGTTTGTATATATGTAATCGTTTTGGTTGGCCTCCCCGATTCGTGGGCTGGTGGTTTTTTAATGAAGTTTACGTTTCAAAAAAACATCTAAACAATCACATCTAAACAGACGGTTAACCATATTCAACTCCCAATCGACAATCAAACTGCATAGAACAGATGTGGAAAAAATTTAGATCAAATAACTCTCAATCTTATTAACTCAACTATTACAGACTCTTAAACCATAACTCGGTTTCTCTCGTGTCTTCTCTCTTAATAATGTCTAACCCTAACTTGGTTTATATAGGCTTACCCTAACTTGGTGGCCAAGACATTACCAAATATAATTATAACATAATTAGGAAACTTAACCAACTATGGCCAACTTGTCAACACCGATCCCTCAAGTTCACCGGCTTGTGACTTGAAGTCCGCAAATTACCAGCAATCACCCTCGTAATTTCGGACTCAAAAAAGGTAGGTCTTCAAGTCAAACATGTCTTCATTGCCTTGAATCTTTTGGAAGTTTCCTCGATCTCTAACTGTGTTTTTCGGCTCCTTCCTAGCTCGAACATTCTTGCAACCTTGTACTTGACTAGTCCTTTGTCCATGACTCATCCTTTGGTCATATGAACTCGCACCACCATTGACTCGGTTGCGATCATGAGCAAACTGTCACGTCCCCCGACCCCACCTGGACGGAATCGGGAGCCGCGAGCAGCCAAGTGGTACCGGTGGTATATTATTGAAAAACATTGCAGCGGAAATTTCATCAGGACCGTGAGTTAGGAAAAATATCAGAGTTTAGAAACACCGGATTTTATTTAAATAGATGGAATAAATTTCATGTTTTACAAAGGTAGCTTTTAATATAAACTTGATTACATAAAACAACTTTTCTTAATTTTTATTTAATTGATAAATCAAGCCACTTCTGTAAGCCTTTTTGGTGTCGTATCCAACTCTTATTCCGATCTACTGTAATTACCTGAAACGCGTTTTAAAAAGGTTTTGTCAGCGGGAAATACTGAGTGAGTTCATTCAGGTTTATACAAAAACGTATTTGTTATAATTCACAGTATTAAGAGCGATTACAATGTTTATATGTCAACCAACTACCCACAGTATTTGTCACTCGACTCGTTTCGGTGACTGTGGTCATATCACTGTTGGGTCTGTTCACCCAAAAGTGAAGTATATCACTATTTAGGTCCGTTCACCTAAAAGTGACTTATCATGATTTAGGTGCGCCCACCTAAACTGATAAAAACAGTAGTAATGTGCACAATACCCCACATACCGGCTGTAATTGAAGACTACATAGACTTAATCCCTGTAATTATAACTTTGGAAAATAATTTGGAGTATTGTAAAACAATTGATAAAAAGAGAATGACTCACATTATAAGTAAGCAGTATTGATTTAACAAGCTTCCTGATTTAATTCTTCTGAGAATTAGCATCTACTTTGATTGTAAGTGTATGGGGTAGTGTTTAGTCTACTGATAAGCTTGATAACCTAATTTAAGCTATAATGCACACGAACTAGGTAAGTAACTAATACAGCATTTACGATAAACTCACGAGATTAAAACCCTTACGACGAATGAAAAAGTGCAATACTTAAACATCTATCAGATTCGCAACGAATGACAGAGTACACCCCGAGTTCGGGTGGCACTCAAACATTCTGTCGGAATCACGATTAATGACAAAGTATAGCATTTAAACATCCTGTCGGATAGTTTCAATCGATCGGATATTGAATTGTGGCAGCGATCAAGTTAATACCCTGTATCGTAGCAGAATTTGAGCTAGTGTGTGTTTGGTAGTAATCAGGTGATATCTCGAAGTGTAAAACGAATTTGTTCGTCATTCCAACGCAGAAATCTAAGTCCCACACCCCTCTATTTATAGCTGGAAAATGGTCTCCCCCTAGTGTCGCGACAGGGAGACCTGTCTCCTTCGCGTGGCGCGACGGGTCCAATTTCAGCATAGGGTTGCTTCGTGTCCTGGTAGCCTAGCTGAGTCGACGGAAATTGAAAATTCTATTTTGACAACAAACTGTGATGATAATCGTCAATGGGGAATATCCCCCTGAGTTTTAGGGGTCCTGATCCTGATTCTGATTGTTCTGAAAATTTTAGGAGTTGTGCAGGATTACTTGGGTGTCTTAATTAGGGTTTTCCTATTGGGCAAATAAAATAATAAATAGTAGTTTTGGTGAGAGTTGTTATGGTTTGGGATAAAAAGGAATAAAAATGGTGAGAAAAGAGAATGGACCCACTTTAAAACTTTAGGATTCAACTAGAAAATCTTCTGGTATAAATTTTGGGTATAATTTCTAAGTTATTAAAAATATATAATGCGCTCATGTTAAGTATAGTACCCCTAATTCAACCTTATCCCGATGTCCCGAGACAGAATCCCAACGAACTTAGTCGGGCAGAGCCCTGACATGAGTTATTGGTTCCAGATCAATCGAAAAGGGTAGCGGTGATCGGGAGTTACAATACTTAAAACGGAGCAGGGCTTTATTACTATGTAAAAATAAAATAAATAAACACTAGAGAATTTTTAGAAGGGGAATTGGCATGTAATAATCCCACCTAGACCTTATTGGCCATTAATAATCCCACCTCAGAATATTCCCCCCACTAGTCCCACCTTTCACATATTTTTCCTACAATGGTCCCCCGTTAAAAAATCTTAACGGAGTTAAGCTTTTTTCCAAATTGCAAACAGATTTTTAGGGCATTTGATCAGAACGATGATACGAGTCCATTGATGTAAAACTTACTTCGAAATGGTGCTTCAAGTGACTTGATTTTGGTTAATTGGAAATTTAAACACCCGAATTGAAGCGTTGTTTTCATCATTTGGAGCACCGTTTCGAGGCAAGTTTTACATCAATGGACTCGTATCGTCGTTCTAATCAAAAGCCCTAAAAAATCTGTTTGTAATTTGGAAAAAAAACTTAACTCCGTTAAGTTTTTTTAACGGGGGACCATTGTAGAAAAAATAGGTGAAAGCTGGGACTAGTGGAGGGAATATTCTGAGGTGGAATTATTAATGGCCAATAAGATTTAGGTGAGATTATTACAGGCCAATTTCCCTTTTTAGAAAGAAGAAGATGGGCGATAGGTATGAGAAGGAATGTTTATTGAATTGTCCTCATTTATATAGTTGTTAGGAAACTCATGATTTGGTAAGACACGTACCTCCTTCTCATCTACATTCTATTCATGCATGCTATACATGAGACACCTTGCATGAAATTATGAAATGTAAGAATTTGATTATTTTCGATTATTTTATTATACATGTAGACACTTCACATGCAATTAAATTTTCTAATTATTTTATTAATGTATATATGTTACACGTACATATCTATAACCATTCAAATAATATTCTTATTTTATTATTATATATATTATAATTAATTTAACTGTTTTACTTATTTGGCGCTTATAACTTCTAAAATATGACGTTCTAGAAAACAATGAATATGTCATGAGAACGAGAATAATTTTATCTACATTTTGAACCAAGTTTCATTCAAAACAGAGTAGGTTCAAATATAATGTATTTTTATAATATAATTATTATATGGTTACTAGGCTCGTATAGGTACTTCATATTTCTAACAGTCGACGTATCCGTAATATACCTATCTAATAATATAAGTTTTTATATACTTTTATTTTTAATAGAAAGGTCACCCATATACAGGTCAATTTACTAGTATAATATTTCAACCAACTATATATAAAATATTGTTTTAAAACTACTTAGGTTGAATATTTATATTAAAAAAAACTAGTTACTAGTTACTAGTGGTAAATAAATTTAACCAAACCTATGATTCTTATATAAAAATAGGAATGTTACACAAACACTAGCTTTCATGGATCATTATATGTACCTTCTTGCGTTTGAATCCCTTGCTTAACCTTTTCTTTGAATTCTTGAACATTTTTCTTTGGACTTTGAATTTTAGGTTTCTTCATTAAACTTGGATCTTTGAGAAGATTCTGACTCGTACTTGGCGTATCATCTTTCAGTTCAACTCTTTGTAGATCCCTACCCGCAAAATTCTTTATTCCATTCGTGCTAACTTGTGTACCAGAACTTGCTATCTTGAGGTTGATCTTGTACAAATGGTTCTTGGTCCTTGTGTAACACCCATAAAATTTTGTCCAATTGTGAGGTGACACGTGTCCCGAATTTCCAAATTAAATTAGGTAAGGGGATTTATCATTCCACTGTGTAACAATACATATTAAATCCTCTAACTAATTCCCGACTGTGTGGATGAAGGAAGGAAATTATATTCTACGTTCATTGAAACGTATTTCGTATCTCCGACTAATCCTGATTCAGGGAAGCGGAGAACTTTTATCATGCGTTAACTTAAACGTGTCCCGGATCTCCGACTAATCTCAACCACAAGAAAGGAGATGGACTAAAAGTACCCAATGGCCAAAGATATTAAATCTAAGGACATGAGCTACACATACCCTAAATACCCTTTACATAACTTAGATATAAGTTTTGAAGGGATAGGACCATGTGTACAAATCCAAACATTTTCGTATTCAATAAAATCGTGTATTTTATTGAGGAGAATGCAAAATTATCAATCGTTGCGAAATTTCGATTATTTTCGTGTTCGATAAAGCGTTGTGCGTTATATGCGAAACGCATAACCGTACAACTGAACGAATCGACATCCACGATATTTCCAGGCAAAATCCAAGTTACATATGCCTTAACACCTTTATATAACCTCGATATTAGGTTAAAAGGGGTTAAAGTGACAAAACGCGACAATACAAGTCAAGGGGCTAAATCTGCCAAACGTTGTAACTTTTGCCCCTGCCAGGGCCTTACGGACCGTAAAGGAAAACCCTATACGGTCCATAAGGGGCAATGTTTTCATGACCGGACCGGACGTCGAACCGATCTTTTTACCGGTCCACTGGTTTGAACGGTCGGATCGGTCGAACCGGATTTAAGAACCGGATATGTTATAAATATTATAAAAATTAATATAAAATACAAAATAGTCTGATTGATTTTTTTATAATTTGTACTTGGTTAAATATACATGTAAATCATAAAATAATTAGAATAATTTGTTTGGTTGGTTAAAAGAAAATATGAAATACGAAATATAAAATAAAAATAGAACAATTTGTTGATTGGTAAATATATAGAAAGGGAATTGTAATTTTAGAAAACAAATAACGGCTAAACAACACTTTATAAAAGTAAAAAAAAAAAAACTTTTCAAAACCCACCGTGCATTTCTCTTCCAAGTTCCAACCCTAATCCATCTCACAGTTTCCCAGCCGTCATCCTTTTTTCCTTCTGCTCGTCAGATTTTGGAAACAATACTTCGTCTCCAACCTGTGGTAACCAACTGAAGACCAGCGCCACCACTACTTCGTCTCCGATTCTGGAAACACTACTTGTACGCTGATTGAGTCTCCGGGTTCATCTAATTCTTGACAAGTGACAGTCGATTTTAAAACTGGTTTATTGTTGTTCATCTTAGATCGGCCCAACCGGAAAACCGCTAGATTCCCGGCTTGACCGCCGGCTACTGGTCCGGCCGGCCACCCTCAAAACGGTTTATCTCTCTCAACCAGACCGCTCATGCTTACGGTCCCCGGTCCGACCGGTTCAACCGGCCGGTCCGGTCCGGCCTTCAAATCCTTGGTAAGGGGTCCCCAGGAGTGGTTTTAATGTTTGGGCTCCAAGGAAACCACTTATTCGAATCTATGGGCAATCTAGCCGGTCGTGACACGTCCCAAATATAACAACCCTCGGTAAAACTGACACCTTCATAAATTTTCGACACCCTAATATATTTTAAAATGTCTCAATATGTTTTTATATGCACCTCGTATGTGAAAACCGAGCCCAATATACAATATAACATATAAAATAAATTAAAAACAATAATTATTAAGTTGAGGCGGGCCGCATAGACCTCACCTCAACTTAACGCGGGCCACATCAGGATATAGCCAGACTTCGCCAAAACCTTAAGTTCATGCGGGCCGCGTATGATCTCGCTTAAGTCCATGCGGGCCGCGAGCGACCTAGAATGTGGCGCAGCCCGGTGATGACACGTGTCATCACCGTGTCAAGTCTAGAGGGTGACCGGGCCAAGCTATACGTTGACCGGAGATTGACGCGGGCCGCGTAAGGGTTAGCCTTACTTAACGCGGGCCGCGTGAAGACGCGATATCAGCCCTATAAATAGAAGGCAACGGGCCTTCAGTCTGTTCGCTCATTTCCTTTCTTTCTTTCTTAATTTTCTGTAGTGGCGTTACTATACCCGGGTATTATACCCCCTAAAATAGCGAGGTTCTGCTACGATGTAAGTATTGTAACCCCTGGAGACGTATTAGATACGCTGCCCGATTGATCTAGGGTTCCGTAACGGCTGTCGTGGTTCTGCCCGACGTAGTCGTTGGAATGCCTTCTCGGGGAGGGTATTACTAATGTTAAAATGGGTTATTATACTAACACACGTGCATTTGTGTAATTTATAGATTATCTCCAGGAAACCCTTACAAAAAACCTAAAACAGCAATGTGAGTTGATTCACTTTTTGTAAACCTTTTTGTTTACTGTTTTTACAAAACCTCACTTAATTAAATATATACAAAGCAGTTATTGAGTATTTGTAAAGAATACAATTATAGTGGGTATGTTGGGGTTTTGTATACAAAATTGGTTACTGGCGTGGTAACATCCCATAAGTTGAGTATGACCGTACCACTGATGTTAATTGTGATGTCTTGAATACAAATGTAATTGCGGATGTGCCCTCAATACTGCAAATTGGTTTTTACTTAAACTTGATTAAACTGGGAATCACTCACTAGTATTTCCCACTGACAAAATGTTTTAAAAACGCGTTTCAGGTAACAATATGTGAAAGCCAAATGGAAGCCAGCTGGACAGCACTGGAGGCTTGGAAAAGTGGCAATAAAGTTACCTAAGAATAAAATGGATGTTTTTATTAAATAAATAGGATTTATTCCTATGAAACGTGTGTATTGAAAACTTGGGTTTTTACCCATATGTTTAATGTGATAAAACATGGAAAATAAATTAAAAACAATAATTATTAAGTTGAGGCGGGCCGCATAGACCTCACCTCAACTTAACGCGGGCCGCATCAGGATATAGCCAGACTTCGCCAAAACCTTAAGTTCATGCGGGCCGCGTATGATCTCGCTTAAGTCCATGCGGGTCGCGAGCGACCTAGAATGTGGCGCAGCCCGGTGATGACACGTGTCATCACCGTGTCAAGTCTAGAGGGTGACCGGGCCAAGCTATACGTTGACCGGAGATTGACGCGGGCCGCGTAAGGGTTAGCCTTACTTAACGCGGGCCGCGTGAAGACGCGATATCAGCCCTATAAATAGAAGGCAACGGGCCTTCAGTCTGTTCGCTCATTTCCTTTCTTTCTTTCTTAATTTTCTGTAGTGGCGTTACTATACCCGGGTATTATACCCCCTAAAATAGCGAGGTTCTGCTACGATGTAAGTATTGTAACCCCTGGAGACGTATTAGATACGCTGCCCGATTGATCTAGGGTTCCGTAACGGCTGTCGTGGTTCTGCCCGACGTAGTCGTTGGAATGCCTTCTCGGGGAGGGTATTACTAATGTTAAAATGGGTTATTATACTAACACACGTGCATTTGTGTAATTTATAGATTATCTCCAGGAAACCCTTACAAAAAACCTAAAACAGCAATGTGAGTTGATTCACTTTTTGTAAACCTTTTTGTTTACTGTTTTTACAAAACCTCACTTAATTAAATATATACAAAGCAGTTATTGAGTATTTGTAAAGAATACAATTATAGTGGGTATGTTGGGGTTTTGTATACAAAATTGGTTACTGGCGTGGTAACATCCCATAAGTTGAGTATGACCGTACCACTGATGTTAATTGTGATGTCTTGAATACAAATGTAATTGCGGATGTGCCCTCAATACTGCAAATTGGTTTTTACTTAAACATGATTAAACTGGGAATCACTCACTAGTATTTCCCACTGACAAAATGTTTTAAAAACGCGTTTCAGGTAACAATATGTGAAAGCCAAATGGAAGCCAGCTGGACAGCACTGGAGGCTTGGAAAAGTGGCAATAAAGTTACCTAAGAATAAAATGGATGTTTTTATTAAATAAATAGGATTTATTCCTATGAAACGTGTGTATTGAAAACTTGGGTTTTTACCCATATGTTTAATGTTATAAAACATGGTGGTTTACTCTGATTAAATATTTCCTAACTACGGTCCTGATGAAAATTTCCGCTGCTAAATTGGATAAATAAATGTGATACCACCGAAACTGGTTCACGGCCGCCCGTTCCCGGGAACTAGGGACCGGGGGTTGTGACAGAAGGTGGTATCAGAGCTATGCCACTGATTCAGCCACAGAAGTGTTCTGCTGACATCAAAATTCAAAGTGTTAGGAAATAAATTATGGAAATACGTGTATAATTGTATTTCTTGCTATGTGTTATCTGACTATTTGTTAGTTTACAGTATGAGCGACCAAGGACCTTCTGACGCCTATCGTCAACTGTCTGGTTCGCCTAGGAGCGAAGGCACCTCCTCTTCTCAGCCTACCCTCTCAGGGTATTCTGCTGACACGGAAAAGGAATCTTTGTGTTTAAGGCTCAGTCTGAAGAGCCATTTCCTCAGAAAAAGAGGGGATGGTTCAGTAGGGGAGCGCACGAGCGTAGGAAAAGAATGAAAAAGTTGCAGGAGCAGCGAGTGTTAGCCGCAGCAAAAAGAGAGACTGATGCTTATAATCAGGATATGCTCAATAGGGGTATCGCTAATATCCATATTTTAGCAACCACTGCTGCTGACCCAAACCTGGAACAAATGCTAGCACCCCAACCACAAATCCTGACCAACCCATGGAAGTAGAAAACCAGATAGAAATACCTGATTACAACCCGGAGGAGATACCTAGGGTACCTGCACCAGATCCCCTAGACCCAAACAACTACGACCCCTGGTGGGACGATATTAGGGACTACGTGCAACAAAACCCAATACAGGAAAATGTGCCAATGCCCAACTTAGGAGCTTACCCAGGGTTAGATCCTCAAGATCCCTACAACATTAGTGATGCATATGTTAGGGAAATTTTAGAGAATCCATACCCGTACCAGGCCCCTATGCCTCCGTATCAGGAACCCGTACCCCAGTTTCCAAACCCAGTCCTAGAACCTGCACCTCCAATGAGTGCAGAAAATGTCCAAGAACTTAGGACTTTTGAGGAGGAAATTTTAGAAAGCAGTGAGAGAATGCGACAGGTGGGAGAACGCCTCGTATGGAAATACAATGAGCGTAATATGGATTTTTGGATGAATCCATATCAGTGAATGCGATGGCAGGAACGGTATTAATAATAATAATAATAAACTAATATATGTGTGTATGTGTTAGAAAAAAAAACTACGGATGCCTACTATTAGTATTGTAGCTTTACATTTCAGTCAGTATTGTAATTTAAATTTCAGTACTAGTGTGTAATGATGCATACTATATAAATAGAGTAAAAGTCGCAATGCTCGACGCTTTTGGTTAAAAGTGCGTGTCATGTGATTGGCTATATTCAAATATTAATTGTGATATTAATATTTGATAATTGTTTAAAATTCAGATGGCCGGCGAGGGAAATCAAGATAATCTGAATAACGATAACCAGAGTAACAATAACGTGGTTAATGAGAATCCAAACAACAATGGAAATCAAATGGATAATAGTGTCGTTCAACATATAGTGGCACAAGGAATTATAGATGCAATGCCATTTATTATTCAAACAGTTCAAGAAGCGAATAATAAAAGTAAGCATAGCAGTAAACGACCAAGTGAACCAGAACACAGCGTGAACAATGGACCCGTACTTCAAGCGCCCATTCCCAAAAGAAGAAGAACCATGCCACATGGTTGTTCTTACAAAGAATTCTGGTCCTGTAAACCAATAGAATTCTCGGGCAATGAAGGACCCATTGCAGCCCTACGCTGGATAGAGAAAACTGAGACCGTTCTGAAAATAAGCAAGTGTGCTGAAGAAGATAAGATAATGTTTGCTTCAAATCTGTTTAAAAACGCAGCCTTAGAATGGTGGAACACTATCCTCCAGTCAAGAGGAAGTGATAGAATTTATAACATGGAATGGGAGGAATTCAAAAATATGGTAGAAAGGAAATTCTGCCCTCCCAATGAAAAGGAACAGATAGCAAATAAGTTTCTGAATCTGAGAATGACTGGGGTAGACAGTAAGGGTTACACTACCACATTCTTTGAATATGCTAGGATAGTACCTACCCTTGCATCACCTGAACCAGTGTTAATCTCCCGTTATATCTGGGGATTAATTGGAGAAATTAGACATGTAGTCAAGGCAGCTAGACCTCAAACTATAGAAGAAGCTGTAGAACTAGCCAATACCTTGACAGATGAGTTAATCCGTACTAGAGAAGAAGACCAGAAGAGAAACCTAACCCAAAGGCTTACTCAAGAATTCCGTTCTGGGAATTCCAATCGTAGGAATGTAGGTTCTACCTCTGCACCATACTGCAAAGCCTGCAGAAAGAAGCATTCTGGAAGATGCTCTACTTACTGTAATTTTTGCAAGGCCCCAGGACACAAGGAAGAGAATTGCAAGAAGAAATCCAGTAATGGAATGTGTTTCAATTGTGGAGAAAAAGGTCACATTAGGACAAACTGTCCGAAATTGGCTCCAGCTGCAACCAACAAAAATCCTAAAAATGCTAGAGCATTCGTTCTAACTGCAGACGAAGCTAGACTAATTCCGGACGTCATTGCTGGTACGTTTTTAGTTAATGATATATTTGCTAAAATATTATTTGACTCTGGTGCAAACCAAAGTTTTATTAATACTTCATTCTGCAAACTCCTAAATCAATCATTAACTAAACTACCACAAGAATGTCTAGTAGAAACAGCAAATGGAGAAACCGTTAAGATTTCTGAAGTCTTGCAAGGAGCAAGAATAGAAATTTTTAATCAAAAATTTATTGCAAACCTTTACCCAATGAATCTGGTAGGATTTGATGTCGTGTTAGGAATGGATTGGTTAATAGCCAATAAAGCCAGTATTTTATGTGATAAAAAGGTAATTCAAGTAAAATCACCAAGAGGTGAAAAGATCACAATTAAAGGAGATAAGCCATCTAGATCCACTAAATTCATCTCTGTGATGAAAACTGCAAGTTGTATAAGGAAAGGATCTATAGTGTATTTGATTTCTATAATCACTAAAACGAAAGGAAAAGAATTAAAAGACATTCCAGTAGTGTCCCAGTTTTCAGATGTCTTTCCAGAAGAATTGCCAGGACTACCGCCAGACAGGGAAGTTGAATTCAGAATTCACCTGTTACCAGGGACAGCACCGATTGCCAAAGCACCTTACCGTTTGGCACCCGCTGAAATGCAAGAACTGAAGCAACAGCTAGACGAATTATTGGAGAAAGGATTCATACAGCCAAGCTCATCGCCATGGGGAGCACCGATTTTATTTGTCAAGAAGAAGGACGGATCAATGCGTATGTGCATTGACTACCGTGAATTGAACAAAGTCACGATTAAGAATCGGTATCCATTACCGAGAATCGATGATTTGTTTGATCAACTTCAAGGAGCTCGATTTTTCTCTAAAATCGATTTAAGATCAGGATATCATCAACTAAAGGTACAGGAAGAGGACATTCCTAAAACCGCATTCAGAACAAGGTATGGTCATTATGAATTTACTGTCATGCCATTTGGTTTAACCAATGCCCCAGCTGCATTTATGGACATGATGAACCAAATATGTAAGCCATATTTGGATAAATTCATAATTGTCTTCATAGATGATATTCTAATTTACTCTAAAAGTAAAGAAGAGCATGCAAAGCATTTGCAATTACTTTTAAGTTTATTAAGAAAAGAAAAGCTTTATGCTAAGTTTTCAAAGTGTGAATTTTGGTTAGAACAGGTGCAATTCCTCGAACATTTAGTTAACCATGAAGGAATTCATGTAGATCCAACAAAGATCGAGGCAATTACCAAATGGAAAACCCCAGAGTCACCAACTGAGGTTAGAAGTTTCTTAGGATTGGCCGGTTATTATAGAAGATTTATTCGAGATTTTTCTAGAATAGCCATTCCTTTAACTAAGTTAACCTGTAAATCTGTTAAGTTTGAATGGAGACCAAAACAAGAAGAAGCCTTTAAAATTCTTAAGCAAAGATTAACCCATACACCCATACTAGCGTTACCAGAAGGAACTGAAGACTTTGTAGTCTTTTGTGACGCTTCAAAGTTAGGATATGGATGTGTATTAATGCAACGTCAAAAGGTTATAGCTTATGCCTCTAGACAGCTTAAGAGTCATGAAGAAAATTATTCAACCCATGATTTGGAATTAGGAGCCATAATTTTTGCCCTTAAGATTTGGAGACATTATCTTTATGGTAGTAAGTTTACCATATTCACAGATCATAAGAGTTTAAGATATGTCTTCGGGCAAAAAGAACAAAATATGAGGCAAAGACGATGGATGGAGTTACTTAATGATTATGATTGTGATATCCAGTATCATGCAGGAAAAGCCAATGTAGTGGCTGATGCTTTAAGTCGAAAATATCACGAAAAGCCAAAAAGGGTACGTTCTCTTAAATTAAATCTTCAAGTAGATTAAAATGATCAGATTAGGAAAGTTCAAGAATCAGTAATCAAGGAAGATGCTGAAAAATTAAAAGGAATGATTAAAGAATTAGAACAAGGAACAGATGGAATTTGGAGGTTCCATAAAAAGAAAATGTGGATACCTAAATTAGGAAATTTACGTCACCGTATATTAGAAGAAGCTCATAAGTCTAAATATACGATGCATCCAGGAAGTGATAAAATGTACCAGGATTTAAGGAAAAATTTCTGGTGGATAGGAATGAAAAAGGATGTAGCAGCTTATGTTTCTAAATGTTTAACTTGCTCACAAGTTAAAGCTGAACATCAGAAACCCTCAGGTTTGTTACAACAATTAGAATTGCCAGTCTGGAAATGGGAATTGATAACAATGGATTTTGTTACCAAATTACCCAAAACAAGGAAAGGTAATGATACAATCTGGGTGATTGTAGATAGACTAACCAAGTCAGCTCATTTCTTACCAATGAAGGAAACCTTTAGTATGGAACAATTAGCCAAATTATAAGTAAATGAAATTGTTTCATTACATGGAATTCCTTTATCAATTGTTTCTGATAGGGATAGCCATTTTACCTCTCATTTTTGGTCAAGTTTCCAAAAAGCAATGGGAACCAGGTTAAATCTAAGCACAGCTTATCATCCTCAAACGGACGGACAAAGCGAGAGGACAATCCAGACGATGGAAGACATGCTTAGAGCTTGTGTAATTGATTTCGGAGGTAATTGGGACGAACACTTACCTTTAATAGAATTTTCTTATAATAACAGTTATCACACAAGTATCAATGCTGCACCATTCGAAGCACTTTATGGACGAAAGTGCAGAACCCCAGTCTGTTGGGCAGAAATTGGGGAAAAACAATTATCTGGACCTGAGATAGTACAAGAAACAACTGACAAAATCATTCAAGTCAAGGAACGACTGAAAGCAGCACGTGATCGACAAAAGAGCTATGCCGATAACAGACGCAAACCATTAGAGTTTCAAGTAAGAGATAGAGTATTATTAAAAGTCTCTCCCTGGAAAGGAGTGGTAAGATTCATTAAAAGAGGAAAGCTTAGTCCTAGGTATATTGGACCTTTCAAAATTCTTAAAAGAATAGGACCTGTAGCCTATCAGCTACAACTGCCAGAGGAAATGGCAGGAATACATGATGTATTTCATGTATCTAATCTCAAAAAGTGTCTAGCTGATGAATCACTCGTAGTACCTCTCAAGGATATAGAGGTTAATGAACAACTCAAATTTGTAGAGAGGCCTCTACAAATTGAAGATAGGAAAATTAAAAATATCAAGCATAAGAGATTAATTCTGGTCAAAGTAAAGTGGGACTCCAAAAGAGGACCTGAATACACATGGGAGCTTGAATCAGAAATGCAAAAGAAATATCCACACTTGTTTCAGTAGATCTCGAGGACGAGCTCTAAAACAAGGTGGGGAGGATATAACAACCCTCGGTAAAACTGACACCTTCATAAATTTTCGACACCCTAATATATTTTAAAATGTCTCAATATGTTTTTATATGCACCCCGTATGTGAAAACCGAGCCCAATATACAATATAACATATAAAATAAATTAAAAACAATAATTATTAAGTTGAGGCGGGCCGCATAGACCTCACCTCAACTTAACACGGGCCGCATCAGGATATAGCCAGACTTCGCCAAAACCTTAAGTTCATGCGGGCCGCGTATGATCTCGCTTAAGTCCATGCGGGCCGCGAGCGACCTAGAATGTGGCGCAGCCCGGTGATGACACGTGTCATCACCGTGTCAAGTCTAGAGGGTGACCGGGCCAAGCTATACGTTGACCGGAGATTGACGCGGGCCGCGTAAGGGTTAGCCTTACTTAACGCGGGCCGCGTGAAGACGCGATATCAGCCCTATAAATAGAAGGCAACGGGCCTTCAGTCTGTTCGCTCATTTCCTTTCTTTCTTTCTTAATTTTCTGTAGTGGCGTTACTATACCCGGGTATTATACCCCCTAAAATAGCGAGGTTCTGCTACGATGTAAGTATTGTAACCCCTGGAGACGTATTAGATACGCTGCCCGATTGATCTAGGGTTCCGTAACGGCTGTCGTGGTTCTGCCCGACGTAGTCGTTGGAATGCCGTCTCGGGGAGGGTATTACTAATGTTAAAATGGGTTATTATACTAACACACGTGCATTTGTGTAATTTATAGATTATCTCCAGGAAACCCTTACGAAAAACCTAAAACAGCAATGTGAGTTGATTCACTTTTTGTAAACCTTTTTGTTTACTGTTTTTACAAAACCTCACTTAATTAAATATATACAAAGCAGTTATTGAGTATTTGTAAAGAATACAATTATAGTGGGTATGTTGGGGTTTTGTATACAAAATTGGTTACTGGCGTGGTAACATCCCATAAGTTGAGTATGACCGTACCACTGATGTTAATTGCGATGTCTTGAATACAAATGTAATTGCGGATGTGCCCTCAATACTGCAAATGGGTTTTTACTTAAACTTGATTAAACTGGGAATCACTCACCAGTATTTCCCACTGACAAAATGTTTTAAAAACGCGTTTCAGGTAACAATATGTGAAAGCCAAATGGAAGCCAGCTGGACAGCACTGGAGGCTTGGAAAAGTGGCAATAAAGTTACCTAAGAATAAAATGGATGTTTTTATTAAATAAATAGGATTTATTCCTATGAAACGTGTGTATTGAAAACTTGGGTTTTTACCCATATGTTTAATGTGATAAAACATGGTGGTTTACTCTGATTAAATATTTCCTAACTACGGTCCTGATGAAAATTTCCGCTGCTAAATTGGATAAATAAATGTGATACCACCAAAACTGGTTCACGGCCGCCCGTTCCCGGGAACTAGGGACCGGGGGTTGTGACACCAAAACACTTATATTAATCCTAGAATGATGCTAAACACTTGACATCATCTTGTTCATCCTCAATTGCTAAAAATAGCAAGTTTGATCAAAGTTTTCAAGTGCTCATTTCATACTTTCACTTCTATCTTCTGCTCTGCTTTGTAAGTTCCTAATCATTTTTGGGAGCTTCCTTGAAGTTCTAAACATTCCTAGGATCACTAGTAAGTGCTCATTATCAGTTCTTTTACATTTTATAGGCTTTGAAAGCCGAAAGTCAAGCAAAATCGTAATTTTCTTTGACTTTCGGTTAAGACCATTATGGTCAAGCCAATGTTCGAATCGAACATGGCTACGTGATCGTAATTAGGTAGATGTTAATCCCGCAAAGGTAACCTAATGGCAAAAGGCGGCCTCATACGCCTGCGACCGCAGGAAACATTGTATAGCCAAAGCTCACCGTCTCCGGTTCAAGGAAAAAAAAATTATAATAAATATAATTCAATTGGCGCTCAAACGCCATTTAGGGTTTCTGTACATCAATTGACGCCCAAAAGTCAAACCTCCGCTCCACCATCACATATACATTCTTGTAGAGCCAGGGGCAGAACCACAAGAGGGTCAGGGGGTTGGTTGACCCTCCGGCCAGCAAAATTTTTAGTTTACCTGGTACTTGACGAAATTTATTTTGTACAGTTGAACCTCCTGATTATGTTGCGTAAAGATTTAGAATAGACAAAAAATAGAGATCTTCAAAGATTTTCCGGCAGACATGCGACGGTCCGGCCACGGCGAGCGGTGGTCTGACGATAGCGCTTGGTGATCCGATGGACTTTAGCTAAATGTTTAGTGGAATGAAGAAGATAAAGAGTTGGGTTTTTGAAAAGTGAAACACATCATGTCTGATTCATTTTAATATTCATTAATGGGCTTTAGGGGAATAGGGCTTTATATAAAAAATAAATTTTGATTTTAGCCTAAAATTAAAAACCTAAATTTTTAATGTTTTATTTTATTATCTCATGAAAACTTTACTGTGCCACAGACCTGTTCTTTCTTCTTGGAAAAGCTTTATTTTGATTCTTGAGATTTGAAGTGGACAAGTCAGGTCCACCATTCCATCGGCATCTAATATTATATCATGGGGTCATCAACGCCAACACAAGCAACAATAGAATCCATGGTTTACATATTGACGATGTATGGGTCGTGAATCCCCCATCGGTAAAAGACCACGTTTTCTCTTTTTTTTGCATGCAAGTTCGCAGAACCATTAAACTCCAGGCCGGTGTTACAGTGTCCGTTTTTATCACAAGTGTCAAATGAAGAAGCCGTAGCCTTGGTTAGTCCTTTTATGTTAACTGCGATTAAAAGTGCAGTCTGGGAATGTGACGGTGACCGGGCCCCCGACCCAGATGGTATCAATCTAAAATTTATTAAAAGGTTTTGGGACGTGTTGGAAGGGGATTTCATGAGACTATTTCAGCACTTTTATTCGGCCGAACAGTTAAATAATGGTTGCATGTCGTCCTTTTGCTCTTATCCCAAAGCATTCTGATCCAGGTGGTCTCCATGAATACCGACCGATTAGATTAATTGGTTGTATAAACAAAGTGGTCTCAAAGGTACTCGTTAATAGATTGAAGATGGTAATTGACAAATTAGTCTCGGAGGAACATACGAGATTCTTAGCAGGGAGGAGCATTCTCGATGGGGTCATAATATTAAATAAGGTTATACCATGGCTGAAAAGAAATAAAAGGGAAGGGATGATCCTGAAAGTTGATATTGAGAAAGCATATGACTCCTTAAGTGGAGAATTTCTTAACTCTATGCTTTGTCAAATGAATTTTCCCGTTAAGTGGCGTAGCTGGGTTATGTCTATTGTAACTTCGGCTCGGGCATCGGTTCTCGTGAATGGCTCCCCAACACAAGAATTTACTTGTACGAGAGGATTGAGGCAGGGTGACCCACTGTCCCCATTTCGGTTTGTACTTGGAATGGAAGCTTTAACCTGGCGTAATGAAAAAGGCATGTGATATCGGGGTGTTTAAAGGATTAGGCCTGTCACCAAACGAGGCTCCAATTTCTCATTTCCTTTATGCCGACGATGTGATTTTTGTGGGTGAGTGGTCTTTTAATAACTTGATAAATTTGAAGCGTCTACTTATATGTTTTTATTTAAGTTCGGGACTGAAAGTAAACCTGAAAAAAAATAGTCTTTATGGGGTTGGAATTGAGGATACTCAAGTTCAATTATTGGCGAATATGATGGGGTGCACGAGAGGATCGTTTCCTTTCAAATATTTGGGACTACTACTGGGAGCTAACATGAACTTGATCAATAATTAGGATCCGGTGGTGGAAACATTTCAAAAGAGGTTGTCCCTTTGGAAGGCAAATACAATCTTTTTTGGTGGCCGCATTACTTTGGTAAGTTCCGTCCTTAATGCCTTGCCTACATATTATTTTTCCTTATATAAGGCACCATGGGGGTGATAAAAAAGTTAGAAAAGTTGCGTAGAGAGTTCTTATGGGGATCGATTCCTGAGAAAGAAAAAATGAAGTGGGTTGCATGGAAGAGCATGATGATGCCAAAAGATTTTGGGGGAACGGGGTTTGGATCTCTTCGAGTGGTGAATTTAGCAATTTATCTAAGTGTGGTGGAGGTTTAAGGTGGAAAGGGATAGTTTATGGAAAAAAGTGGTGTGGGAGGTACATAACAACTCAAGAATGTGGAGTTTTATTCCAGCAAAATTATTTGTGGCGAGTCCGTGGAAACAAATTTACAATTTAAAAGGAGAGTTTAATGCAGTGGGTTTGTGTTTGGAGTCTTTGTTTCGCGGGTCTCCGGGAAGCGAAAGTGAAATATCTTTCTGGAAAGAGAGATAGCTATTTGAGGAACCTTTATGCGATAGATTTCTGGCCTTGTTTCAGTTGGAGAGACACAAAAATGCATTTATTAAGGAGCGTGTGTTGGTAGGATCCGATGGTTTGGAGCTGGCTTTTACGTGGATTAGGTTACCGTCCAATACGGCTGAGTTATCCGAGTTGAATGACCTTTCGGATGTTGTCGCTAGTTATGATATCGGGTCGTGTGCGGATAAATGGAGCTGGGTTTTGGACAGTTCCTGCAGGTTCTCGGTGAGTAGTGTCAAAGAGAAGATGCAACATTTGATTTTTGCAGATCCTGGGCTAGATTTTGAGTGGAACAATTGGTCTCCCAAAAAGGTTAACTTCTTGATTTGGAGATTAATTCAAGATAAACTTCCGACCTATGCAGCCTTGGCTAGACGTAACGTTATAGTTCAGGATAATCGCTGCAAAATGTGCGGAGAGGAGGTTGAAACAGCCTTACATTTATTCGCCTCATGTCGCATTGTGGATCAAATTTGGGAGTTTGTATCTCGGTGGTGTAAAATACAACACGTTTTTGCCTTAGAGTTAAAAGACTTGGCAAATATATGTAAGTGCAACAGAGGTTCACATAGGTGGAAAAAAGTGGTTAGTTTGGTAACCCAAGCGGCCGTATGGGTTATTTCGAGGTGTTAAAACAAGGCGGTCTTCGAAGGAAAACAACCATATGTTAACAGGACGAAGGAGGAAATCAAGATGGTTGGGTATACGTGGCTGAAAAGTAGAGTCAAGAATGCTAGCAATTCATGGGGTGATTGGTGTAATTTTGATTTAATTAATATCGGTGTATATGGTGTATGATGTTTTTAAAATTGTTGTATGATTTTGGTGTTTCATCTGGCTAACAGTTGGTTGCCCAGATGGTATGGAATAAAAATTTTTGTTGGTCTTTCAAAAACACATTATGAAGTATGTTTTTTTCCTTTTTCATTATTAATTATTATATTATTTCATATTCATGAGTTAAACTGTTTCAACAATTTTATATTATAGATTTACTGTGAATGTGAATTAGATTTGTTTTATTTTTTGAATTGGATTATCAATTGATTTATAAACTTTTATGTCCTAAGTTAATTTTGTTTTAATCGTAGAAATGTAAAGATACAAAGGTATTTTAATAGAGAACCCAAACCAAGTATCGCGACTTCATCAAATCCATTAAACTCTAGTGAAAATAGTAACACAAGAAGTCGAGATGAACTTGAATTATCTGAAGATGAAATTGTTGGTCACCCGGCATTGCGTAAACCAATAAATGATTATTCAAGTAATATACATGAAGAAGTAAGAAGACGGTACATAATGAAAGGTCCTTGTCAACCAAAAGGTCATGTTTTCCCTAAAAAAAGAAAGTTATTTGTGGATTTATGAGAAAATTTCAAGAAACATTGTTTGACAACTTTTGTTGGTTAGAATATAGTGTATCTAAAGATGCCGCATTTTGTTTAGGGTGTTATCTTTTCCCTACTGGTAATAAAAATGGGGAAGATATTTTTATCAATCATGGTTTTAAAAACTCGAAAAAGGCATGTGAGAATTTTCGTGATCATGAAGGGGGTCATAATAGTAGACATAATCATGCAAGAGTTCAACTCGAGGCATTCAAAGATCAAAGACATAATGTAAACTATATGATGTCAAGAAATTGTAAGCAATATGAGATTGATTATCGTATTCGATTAACCACTGTTGTTGATGTGATTCGATTCCTTTTACAACAAGTTTTGGCTTTTCGCGGGCATGATGAGGTTATAAGTTCTAATAGTCGAGGTAATTTTCTTGAACTTGTCAAATGGTATTGTGAGCACAATGATGAAGTAAATAAGGTGTTTAACTCAAATGCTCCTGGAAATAATCAATTGACTTCACCTAAAATTCAAAAGGAAATTGTTAATGCTTGTGCCACGGAAGTAAGAAACATTATTGTGAATGAGGTTAAAGATAAGTTCTTTTCTCTTTTTATTGACGAGTCTCGTGATTGTTCTATAAAAGAGCAAATGGCAGCGGTTTTGAGATATGTTGATTGGTGGGGAACTTATCGGACGATTTATTGGGGTAGTGCATGTTATTGACACTTGTGAATCATCTTTAAAAAGTGTTATTGATATTTTTTTTTCAAAACATGGTCTAACAATGTCTAAAGCTAGAGGTCAAGGTTATGACGGAGCTTCCAATATGTGTGGTG